>NC_037535.1:18200512-18217815 GCF_001531365.2 Cynara cardunculus var. scolymus
TAATTAAAAAATAATATTTTTTAGTATTATTTTTTTATAGAATAATAAATAATATTTGTAATAATAATATTATTATAATTAATTAAAATAACTAAAAAAATTAATATAGAAAAAAAAAGGACAACAAAAGGACAAAAATGCAAAAAAAACAAACAAAAGGAAATGATGAAATAGGAGATAGAGGTGCCTTTAGCAAGTAACAGGGGTGCTATTAGCCTCTCCGTTATTATTCCTTTTTTAGAATGAGAATGAGAATGAGATGCGACCTTTAAATATGATGGGTTCCATCATGCAAATACAAGTATGAGTGGAATTGTATTGAATGCTTTATAAGTTTCATGATCACCAATGAAGGAATATTTGTGGTATTTTATTATGTTAATGGATATTTGTATTTTTACATTATTTTTTTATAAAATTATGTAAAAAATAATCAATTGATAAACACATTTAAATATCAGATAAACATTAAAATACTTCATAAATATCAGATTTTCTTTCTTTGGTCAAAAAGTACATTCATTTTTCGGTCTACAATATGGCTACCGAGAGTGAATTACAAATTGGTTCATGTGGTTTATATTTATTAACACATTGGGTCCATAAATCTAACTCTGTCCAAAAAAGATTGTCAACTCAGTTAGTTTAGAGGGGTATTTTAGTTATTTAATTTATTTTTTTGTTTTGCTATTAAAACCCACATGGACCAAGAATATAATTTACTCTGTGTATTTTATTAAACCGAACCAAGAATGTAATTTACTCTATCTTCTTCATCTTTCCTAACACAGGGATCAAATGCAAGACAATCTTGATCCATAGGATGACGACCCTACTCGCCCCATCTCCGATTGGCCGCCGTATGAAAGACATCCCCGACAAAGTAGATCCACCACCTGGAAGCAGATCCCTCGGCCTTCACCTCCATCTCCGTTCCTTTTCTTCTGGTTTCTATTCATAGGCATAGATGGTGGATTTCAAATATGGGTTTGGTTTGCATCTGGCCTCCAAGCACCTACATCTCCTTCCCTTAAACCGGTTGCTCAACTCCAGGTCTAAAAAGGTTTATTTCTAGTTCTTGAAAATCTGGTAGTTATGAAGATTTGTACAGTTTAAATTCGATTATATTTTTCTATAACTTTACAGTTTCAATTTTCTTTCCCAGTTTGAATTCAATTTTTAGGGTTTTGAAGTTTGGCTTCACAATGTTTAATATTCTTCACATTTTCGTATAATGTGTTCTTGGTGTTTAGTACTGTTGATAATTTAAGGAGTGTTTGAGATTGCTTATAAAAATAACTTATTGACTTATTCCAATGTGACCGGTAATAAGCAATTTGGAGTGTTTGGATAAACAACTTATACTGGTGCCAAACCGGTAACAAGAAATTTTTGAATAAATTAAACCTTTCAGACTTATAATAAGTTGATAAAAACAATCCCCAACACCCCCTTAATCTTGATATTTTTGTACAATGTGTTTATCATATTTATAATACCCCTATGTACGAGGAGAGATGAAAGATGAAGCAAGAAGATGACGATTACATTCTTGGTCCCTATTGGTTTTAATAGAAGATAAAAATTAAATTAGATGACAAAAATACACCCTCTAAACTAAACCTGAGTTAACAGAATTTTTAGATGAAGTTAGATTTAGGGACTCGATGTGTTATAAAATACAAACCACAGAAATGTAATTCGTAGATATTTTAAAATAGGGGCCCAAAGTGTTAAAACACATAAACCATAGTGACCAAATTTATAATTCACTCTAATTTTAATAATTCTCTTTGTTCATGAATGTAAAATATCAACAACCTTTCTCTTTATCAAATTTACCCTCTAGAGGTTATTTTCAATGGCAATGGGCAATGGGCATGCTCCTACTGATAGCTACAAAACTAACTACAGATGACTAATCAGATACCATTTTATGTATGATTCAAGGAGGGTAAACCAATCACAATCCCAACAAAAACTTCACCATGGCCTTGTTGTGACCTTCACATAACCTCATTGAGTCGACCCTCGAAAGGTTCGACCTGTGGGCGTGGGTGAATGGTTAAAAAAACAACACTCAAATGGTCCAAACCCAAGCCAATCATCCCATCCTGGAACGGTTTTGCTCGAATTCTAAGCAAAATTACAGACCAACTATGAAATTATTTGTAAGCGAATTTGTAATAGAAAGGGTAACATACAGAACGAGACTGTTATCATCGCCATAAATAATGGTTAAGAAATCTCTCCCATATATCACTTCAGTTTTGCAAACAGCGTAGGTGCAACCTGCAGTCATACAAGCCTCGAATGATATTGGATTTGAATCATGAGAACAGAAAAGAAGGATACAGGAGAAAAGCCTTACGCATTTGTCAACACATTGCCAATAATCGAAGTACTGTCCCGTGCAATGCTTGTGGCCCGTCTCATCTGCCTCCACCCTTTTCACGCATCCCTGTTGATTGTAATAAAGTTTAATGTTCAATTTTATTTTTTATCTTCCTGTTGTTTTGGTCCATCCCAACAATTATATACTTGCAAAATCCAATGTTTGATGCCTAAACAGCACTCATGGCAGTAAGAAATTCTTAAAAGAAGTGGAAGAGAGAACCAATAAAAATATTGGGAAAGAGCCATTTCAAACAAAGTTACTCACAACAGGTGTGTTTAGGGTGGGTGAATGAATTGTGCAGGGTTTTAGGGTTTTAATTTAAGATGGTAGCTTAGTAATTCAACGTTTAGCCTATGTCCCTGATTATTGTTCCACGTATATTGATGGAAAGGAAAAAATGCATTTTTGCACCATGCAGCCCTGTCCAGTCCCAGTCTAATTGTCACACCAAACACGGAAATTTTTTCATTCTGTTGTCTAGTATTATCCCGTGTACCAAACATACCCTAAAAAGCTCGATTCATTTGTCTGAACTTGGTCAGGTGCAATTCATATTACCCACATGATGCTATCGGTATGGATTAATCCTAGCTATAAGCCTAGCTTCTTGTCTTGAAAATATTTTCCATCCGGTAAATCTACAAAGGTATTCCATTCTTATGGCTGAATCCAAATCAGGATGCTTCTTCTTTTGCTTCAGGGGTCCATCCCCAACCAACCTTCTCAGCCTTTTCGTTTCAAGAAACTTCAATTTCAGAACCTATTTCTGGTTTGACAGACAACTCGTTTTCTATAAATCCCATGGCCAGGATTTACTTTTTTCCAGCAAGAGGTGAAGACCAAGAGTCGGTGCACAAAACATGCAATGATAGTTTTACGAAAGAAGAAAAAAGATATTTCCTAAAGCTCCACCAGGAAAAAATACAAAGAAAAAGACCTTTGGGTGTGGAGAAAAAAAGGTTAACCCCTCTCACAGTCCCAATACAACAACCCCCACTTCTCTTATTCCCAACAATCATTCACAAGGCTCCACTTAAAACATCTCAATTTTTTTCTGAAAAAGGAAAGAAAATGCAAGATATTCAAGCAAATTTCAAGTTCAAAAATAGAACACCAATAGAGACTAAGAAAAGGCACACGGCTAGTCAAAAACCTGAGTAGAATATTAAGCATCAAGACGTCTAATGAAAAAAGAGAATAAATAGGAATGCGGGTAACAAAAAGGAAGGTAAAGAACAACAAACTTAAAATTCATTACAAGGTAATATCGTATAATTCGGAGGAGGAGGACTTGAAAATTATAAATTGAGGAAGATGTCTCTGTAAAAATGGGTTGTTGGAGAAACCAGAGTTGGTAGCAAGCTCGGCAATTTCATACAAAAAAAGCATCTCAAGGAGAAGATTGCTACATAGAACTCAAGGGAGTTTAATTCATCTCAAGGTTAATAGCTAGTTGGCTTTTATAGATCAAAGTTTTTTCAATGTATTCACTGTTAGCACGAATCTAACAGTTTCAGAAGTATTGAAGCCTTAAACAGAAGTAGATAGTATATAAGGTATATATGTAATTCATGATCACTTCCAAAATTACAAGCTTGACTGTACTTAAATTGAACTTCGAACATAAAATCTTTAATCAAACACAGTAAAACAGTACGACATTGGCTTTTATATATGGTACATTATTAATCAAGTAGTAGCCTAAATTTGACCTTATGAATGCTTGAACACACAGAAAAAGAAAAAACACAACAGATCATGATGACCTCCTGATACAGGTGCACTACTTTTGGATGATTCATGGGCCCCTGAATGCCTGATAGTGTGTTGTGGTTAATATAAAAATCCCCGTAAAACATGCGCACTAAGTATCTTCCCAAAAGTCAAAACAGATCAAACATACGAAAAAAAGATAGCTTGGGAGAAAAACTGAAATGCCTAAAAAATGAAAGAGCGGGCATGAGAATAGGTTCCTAGAAAATGAACATACCAAGGAAAAGGGACTAAATGAACCAAAGAAAGTATTAACCCCTCAATGTTATGCTTAGTGTCAATTGTCAAATGAAGCCAAGATCATTGAAAACCGAAAGATGAAACCATATGTGTACACAAATGCACACAATAACAAACCCAAGTAAGCCAATAAATACCCTAACTCACATTTGAACCTAAAAGCCCTCTTAATGTGTAGTTTCGTGGAAATTTCTGAGAATTGCTTCAAATACGTCAAAAGCAAAATACATACTTTTCGCTTGGGAAGGATACATATTGCCTTGAATATGCGAGAGCAACAATAATTGTTTCAAACGCATCAAGAACAAAATATATAATTCACGTTTGGGAAGGCTATTTGAGTAAATATGCATTGCCTTAAACACGCGAGAGCCTCGAATGAATCCCGTGAGTATCCATCCAAGCAGATCACTTTCCAAATTCCCTGGTGAATATAGTATGTTCACAAACTCATTTGAGGTCGTGTGTGTAGTTTGTTGAACTCGGTGTTGTGTCGGTTTTAACCTTTGAGTAAAATAAATGCTCTAGATGTGTATCTTGATTAACATGTGAATGCAATATTGGTTGTGTTTGTGCATCAATAAGGTTAAATGCTTAGTTATGTCACGTGTGAGCATGATTGGCTTGTTTTCGTTATTTTTGAAGATCATTTTTTGTGTTGTTTTCCCCATTTTTTGCTTTTCAGAGTTATTTAGATTTCCGCTTTGATGAACAGAGGGAAGAGTTTTGCTTGAAGATTTTGTTAGGTTGTTAAATTTTACATCTTTTTAGTGTTAATTTAGTTAGTTTGCATATTAGTTTTGCTTATATTGTACATAATTAGCATAAATTGCATTGCATCCTTCTCCATCACGTCGTCGGGTAGTGGTCGAGTAACTAACGGTTTTTATTGACTTTACGCTAACCATACAAATATGGTGATCAAATCGTTAGCCAAATTGAAGGAAACCGAAACAAGGCAAGAGAAAAAAAGTGTGTTAAGAACGGCAAGGACCATGCCAATTTTACGAAGAAAGTGGCATGGACCGTGTATACTGGGCAGAAGGTTTTGCACCAGCAGTGCTCAAATATATAGAAAAGTTGCATCGGTCGTGCGTGTGCTCCAAAGAGTTGGCACAAACCGTGCCAAGCTGGTGAAGAAAATGGCACAGGCCGGACAAAGCAGAATGGCAGGTCCTGATCCGGATTTTTGTTCTCTTTTTTGCAACCATCTACTTTATATGTTTTATTATGTAAGGTTTTATCTCCACCATGCTTTGGTTAATTTCTTTGTAAGGCGGTAGGCATATATCTCCTCCAAGCTTAGACATTATCCATCTCATATCTCTCTCTCTAAATTTCTCATAGTCGCTTTACTCTTAATGGTAGAGGTCAAGCCTACATACATCTTACCATCCTCAAACCCACCTTAAGAGAGATATATTGACTTCGTATGGTTTGGTTTGGTTTCTTTCAAACATTCTCTCCTCTTAAAACTTGGAGCCTTGTTCTTCAATTCCAGTAATCTTATATTGTGTAAGAGGTAATGTTGGAGCGTTTGAAGTTATCATATCTCTTTCCCTTTGCCTTCTATTTCTTGAATGTTACAAAAATAATGTTTGCTTTCCCGGATTGTTTGGTATGTCTTCAAATGTTTTTATGAGTTTCTTTACTCAATATTGTTCCTATTTATGTACAGAATGTTAGTTTCTGTTTTTGTTTACATATATGCAAGCCTATGTGGTTAAATTGGTAAAAATATGAAATCGCAGTTAGGAATGTGATTTCCTATAGCGGTTATTGTGACGGTCTAAAGGTCCAAAATAATGATTTAGATAATAATTAGAATTTTATATATAGAGAGAAAGGTTCATTTGAGAAGTGGTATGTATTTGAGAAGTAAAGAACTGATCCTAACCCTTCATCTGGTCAACATTTACGGCTTTGGCCGTGAAGCACCAGATAATTCCTCGCATGGATATACAGAAGATGGAGGGGCAGTTTTGTAACTTTTACAAATAGGCGACAAACAAGTTCATATGTGAATCCCAAGGGTTCATATGTGAATCCCAAGGGTTCATATGTGAATTGCACAGGTTCATATGTGAACATATAGTTCATATGTGAATCACATAGGTTCACATGTGAATCACATAGGTTCACATATGAACCTGTTTGCCGCCTATTTGTAAGAGTTACGAAACTACTCCTCTATTTTTCGCATAGCCGCAATTTTGACCAATCAAAGATGCAATTCTTGACCAGTCAAAGCCGCAATTATTGACCAGTCAAATCCAATCTTGACCTAATAAAGGGCTAGGATCCTTTCTTTACTTCTTAAATATTTACCACTTCTCAAAATAACCTTTGGCTACATATATATTAGATGTATTCAATAAAAATTTACAACTTCAACATCAAAACATAAACAAGTCAAGTTTCACGCAAACAAATCACTAAGGGGCCGTTTACCAAACACTTACCCGGGTAAGTGCTTACCAGGAAAATTCAACACTATTACTTACTTGTCAGTTAAGATTTTAGTCCACCAAAAGGGTATCATATGCAACAATTTTACCCGGTAAGCGCTAGATGTGGTAAGATTCGTCTGCCTCACTTACCGGGTAAGATTCTCAGTGTTTGCCTTCGCTCTTACTGGGTAAGATTCTTGATCCTTGACATGTGCATCCTACCAGGTAATGTGACTTGGTAACTGCTTACCCGGGTAAGCGTTTGGTAAACGGCACTAAATCATTGACCCATTAAATCTGAATATTGTTGGACTAAAATCAAACCCAAGCAAGGTCCAAACTCCAAAATGAAAGCCCAAAACATAGTTACTTAACACCAAAACAACCCATCTAAAGTGGATGTTATTTGGCCACTATTTAGAGTTCAAAATGCAATCACTTAGCGCTATAGCGCAGCTAATCACAGGACACTATTCTAGACCACTATTTGGCCACTCTTGTTTGGCCCATGACCCCTAACCGCTATAGTGGCACGATTAACAGCATAGATGTTGGATAAGTAGTTAGGTTTTATTTTGTTATTTTGTTCGGATACTTATCAGCTAAAGTTTACTTTTAGTAATTTAGTATAAGTTGTGCAATGACGTATGGCTTTTTATTGAGGATTTCACCAACCATACTTGATCTTCGGTTATCGAATGGTCGGTTTTACAGTTTATCAACAATGAAAGATGGGATATGATCGAATGTCGGTTGTCTAGTAATCTTTTATTTAACAAATTGATTTAAAACTGAAAGGTTGATTTCGATTATTAGGCGGTTGGTCAACGATTTTAGATTTTACCATAAAATTAAGTAAAAGCAAGAATCATGGCAAATGCTTTATTAAATCTTAATGCCCCTAGTTGAGTCGACCGTCAGAACAGTAGTTAACCCACTTAGTTGGAAAGGCTTCTTTCACGTCGTAAGAGGGTTTTCAGTATTTTCGAAAGATAAATCCTCAACTAAATGGATATGTTCGACATTTCTACTTCCATATAATTGTGATGTTGTAGTTAAATAGATGTCGTAGTTAGTTTACTTTCTGTCCTTTTACTCACTTCTTTATATGATTGTCTTAGTTTATCCTTAATTTGTTAATCACCTCTCCAATTGTCATTCACATAACTAGTTCAAGACTTATAACAGAATTAGTACTTAGGCCTTTGTCTCCCTAATTCCCGTAAGTTTGCAGTTAATTTTAAACACATCAACTTGTGTGAACGGCTTCGTTTGCTCATTGATTCTCCCCTGTTCTTACAGTGTTTCAATTAATTTCAAGAACATAAAAACATCATGTTTGTTTAATCGTTTATAAATACAAGATCCAGATGACGATGGGTCAAAAGAAGGAAACAAAAACACTACTAAAACAAATAAGGTCTCAGTGGAACCCTAGGATCTTATGAGTAATGCTCCAGACGGTTGCAAATAATAGAATAGAATAATTTGACAATCAAAAAATCGTCCGTAGTAATAACAAAAAGAAAAGAACAACAACAAAGTAGGAACAAAATTTGTCTAAAACCACCCAAAAAAGCGTTTGGCCTAGTAAGCAGCATAGCAAGAAGTCAGCAAACTTAAACCAACCACAGGGTCACAAAGTCAAACCAACTCAAAAGCTCATTAAACTAAAGCATAAGCAAACACAACCATTGATTTCATTCCTCAAGTGAGACCTTGTACCGAACCACTCGTAGAAAGGTTGCATTATGTAAAACATGATTACAAATTCATAGCTATAAGAATATAATCATATATATATACATGCTAGTATAGACCTCACAAATTGAAAGGATACATTTCAATTTTCAAACTAATGGTGTATTAGAAATTCAGAATGAACCTGATAGTCAAGCCAAGCTCTAACACACTTGGGTTTGCACAAATCTTCAAAGTGCCTTTTCTGGTCAACTGGTTCTTCATCCGACCTTCAAAGAAAAAAAAACAGAATTAAATCAGCAGAATCTCAAACAGAAGAGTGTAGCAAGCCTCTTCCTTATACGTAACTTCAGAAATATAAATCATACAAATCAGTGACAAAGAAAAGTAGTAAATGTGGTATGGCTTGTTTGCCAAATCAAGCAGCCTAATATTTTTGTAAAGACTACAGCCACACAGGATTGTCACTAGTTCCCAAGTGGTGACCTTTAGATCATCTCCAATGGGACGGAGCAAATCTTTTGTACCAAGGTTCAGAATTACACTTGGATGAAGATCCACGCCAATATTGAAAATCAGATTTCAGTACTTGATAAAATAAATCGGTGATTACTTACATGATACTATACGAATACAACACAGTCAACACCTCAAAGAAATCCTTTGAATCGAGTCACCTGCACAGGCACCATTTCCAAATATATAATTTCACATATTGTGTATGTTCGTATTAGAACCCTAATTAACAGATCGAAATAAAAAGAACATGGATCTAATCCGACCGATTTGAAATCAATGGAGAAGACGAAGGAGGACGCACCGTCAAAGGGTTTCAAGCCGCAGTCGTCGAACGAAAATCAACACAACGGTGAATGGAGTAAGAACTATTTTTTCTATAAAAACGTTAATTTCTCATTTTTATAGAGTAAATTGCACTTCTGATCCCTATGTTTTATTGTTTTTCTCGGATTGGGTCCCTAGAGAATTTTTATTGCCCGGAAACCTCTATGGTACGCAAAATTGCTCGGTTTTGGTCCTTGAGGCTAACAAAGGTTAAAGAAGTCCATTAAGACAAGGATATTGTGGTCTTTTCATTTTTATCTCCTTTATCTTTAAAAAGAAAAATTAATTAATATAATATGTACTATACTATAATAATATAATATTTATTTATTTATATATGTGTATATACTTAACAACGATCTCCGACTTCCACGAACCTACTACTGACAAAACGACGATCTCTGACGCCCATGTCTTCCACGGACCTCTCTACTCATCTTTGTGTCAGCCATTGAAGAATCCTACCATAGCAACCACGAACCTCTCCTCCCTCACCCATTTCCTACAAGTCTTTGCCCCCCACCATTACACCGTCTCTGGTTCCTCCTTCTCATATACAAATCAAATTATCGAGAACCCATTTAAAGAGCATCTCTAAATAATAGAGTTCCTTCAACTGATTTCATTCATTCATAAACTTGCTTATAAGATGAGCTCACAACATATTTGGGTGCTTATTTGGCCAACGATCTCGTTGTGCTTTTGTTCCCCGATATTCCTTGAAGTGGTGTGAGAGTATGAGAGAAGAATGATGTCGTTATGGACAATGACAGAGATTGGTGGTGCATCAGGCATCATTTGAGAAGGAGAGAAGAGCAAATATTAGGATTTTGTTGGGTTAAAGATGCCATCAAATGATTCCCACAGAGGAACATGGTAGGGAATGGTTTAATTTTTTTAATAGAAACTAAATAATAAGGTAAAGAGAATATTGCATCAAAATGGAACCAACTTCACCTTGATTTCTATTTTAGGGAACAAACTTTCAAAATCCTCATTTAAGGGTCTAGAAGAAAGTTACAACTTTTGAAGGGTATGGTTGACATATTGAACAAGTAACCAGTCACCAAAATATGACGTGGAAAATCTTAAATTATAAAAATATTACACAGATATTTAACTTGACATATAATTATTAATTAAAAAAAACTAAGAAGATGAGCACAAATCAAAGTTAGGAACTTGCAAAACCCAATCGTCGTTGTGTTCCCTCCTTCTTTCATGCTGCGTCTTCTCCTCTGGGGGCCATTGCCACTCTATGTTGTTGTTGTTGCATCTCCGTTTCTTTGTCACCACTTTAGATCTTCCTCTTCTCATTGCCACCGTCTTCCCCTGCCCTTCTTTTCCCATCTCGGCCACGATAGGTTGTGGAGTTCAACTTCGAGTAACGATTCAGGTTAAGGTTTATTATGATTTCTAATTAGACAATCTTGAGTACAATTTGTTAAGTGTTTACATTACTAAGTTGGTTTGATGTATGCGATTGGTCTTATGCTTATAAATTTTGATGAAAATGGAATTTGGCCTATGAATTTAACCAACGAAATTAGGGTCTGTGAGATATGTTCATAGTATTGAGGTATATAAGAAAGAAAACCTGGAAGAAGTTACTAGAGAGAGTGAGAGCAGACATTGAGAGGAAATTCTCGTAATTTACGTTTTGAAGTCGTTCAAGCTTATGCTCTTGTTTTAATATATAAATTCTTGTATATTTTTAACATTTATTCTTCAATTTGTCATTGCTTCTTTACATTAAGTTCTACGCTTACCGTCTTTACATTCCGTCATTTACTTCTAGTATTTATTTTTTGTCGGTTCAGGGTTTACGGTTTTAGGGTTTAGAGTTTATTTGACTTTAATGTCTTTACTTTCTATTATTTACATTTCCTTACAATTTATTTCTATGATGAGTAGTTAAATTTTTTTAGCTTGGGTGTGAGACAAAACCAAAGAAAAGTGGACATCGTTTTGCAACAATGATGTTTCATTATTTCATTTCAAGTTTTATAAAACCAAAAACACTTATTGACGAATTGACCACTTTAAAAAGTGTTAAAGCGTCATGATCTTAGGAATAAGCCACTTGAATGCACTGTCAATTAAAATGATATGAGAAGTAGACTTGGAAGAGTTGCTGACAAAAGAATTTCCTATCTATGTTTTTCAAATTGATTAATTCTTGACAAGTTGGTCACTTGCCAAAGTGTTCAATTGTGGTGCACTCGGTAATGAGCCACTTAGCACATATCAACTTGGATGAGTGATTTTAAACAATAGACTTGTTGATCCATTTTTGTCCTCGTTCAACACTACCACTGGTTTTGATACTACATAGAGATATGTTGGTTGAAAGCTAAACAACAGTGTAATGATGGATATTCTCAAAATAGATTGTGGAACTAGTTATTGCCAACTACTTGTTGTAGGATTTGCATAGCATTGTCTATTGAATTTGTGTTTATGTCTCACCAGAAGTCTTACACCCATGTTTCTTTCTTTATATTCAGTTATTTAAGTAGCGTTAATCCAAACCAAATCAATTTTTTCAAATTCTCCATCTGAAGTTAGTCTTTCAACTTGAGATTTTGCAACTTAAGATACATATCCATGTGGAATACGATATTTGGTTATTAACATTTTATTACTTGAAGACGATAATGTTGACACATGTATACTTGCATGAGATACCGCTTAGCATTGTAGAGATACAATTTCTAGCCTCCATCAAATTTTTAACATTATTGTCGAGGATAAATTAAATTAAATTAGTATTTTAAATTAAAAAAAAGTTTAATTTAAAAACAATTAATAATTAATTATAAAACAATTAGGTAGATGGTCAGCGGGTCAAGCTAGAGAGACTGGGCTTGTTTGGACTTGGATCCGGAATTATTATGGGCCGCTAATTTCAACTTTTTACAAAACCTTATTTTTACATATTAGAAGTTTAGAACGGTGTCGTGCAATGCAGCGAGATACATTTTGATTTTAATATTTCATTTTATTCTTTATCTCAGTCGATATTATAATATGGTCTTACATGATTTTTAAAAAGTGATGATGTTTTTATTTTTGAATAAAATATAAATTTGAAGATATCAACTACAAGGGTGGTGTCTGATTGGTTTGAGCTTGGCTCCAAAGGTCAAAAGTAGCGGGAGGTCCCAGGTTCAAATCCAAGAAGGAATAAAAATCCCCTTGTGGCCATGGAGGTTCAAATGCGGTGACTCCGGGCTATCTGCAAAGCAGGTGGTCGCCCTGGGATTAGTCGGCTCGCATAGCAGGTTGAATTACCCGGGTAAGAGTTGTCACCCTCACTTACCGAGTAAGACTCTCCATCTTTATCATTGCTCTTACCGGGTAAGATTTTGACCCTTTCCATATTCATCTGGTAAGGAAAATTATCCGGTAAGCACTTACCAAGTAAGCGTTTAGTAAAAGACCCCTAAATTTGGTTGTAAATTTTATTACTTTAAAATTTAGGGTGTTGCATAGAAGTGTACTTTAGGTTGGAATCTATTTTTTTGATCCTTTTTTTACATAATTTATTTTTTTGAAGTTTTTTAAATAATATCAAAGTGTTATTTTAATACACTTAGAAATATGTAATTGGGTCAATTAAATACACTTAAAAATATGTTTTTTATGAGAATACGAGCCGAAATACGAATAATAACAACAATTGTGAATGTTTGTGAGTTGGTATCTTTCCAAAAACACCATGTGACTTATATAGAGTGAATAGAGGGTAAATGAGACAAAAAAGATGGTCAAAAAATGGGGAAAATAGTCATGGCCGTTGGGTATCGGCAATAAAACAATAATATTTCTAAAGAATTGAGTCATTCCTGGGCCAGGCCTTCTGTTTTGACGAAAAGTGTAACCGCTCCTGGACCGCCAGTCCCCAAACCGGTCCCAAACAGTCTCGAGCTGGACCCATTTGACCATCTCTAGTTGGAACTCGAAAACTGGAATGACTCATATTAAACTGGAATAAAAAATATAAAATAATGTAATCGAAAACTGAACAAATATAAGTTGGTTTAGTATCAGTTTGGTTTCAGTTTAAAAACCACTTGGTCCCAAGCCGAATTTATGAATCGAAATACTGAATACATAATTGTTTTAAACTGAAGAATAAATATATAACACATCATTTCAAATTTAAAAAGAAAAAAAAAAGGTTTGGGATAAGGTTTTGATTGAACCGATCAAATAAAACCAGTATGAAATTTTTGAGAAAAAAATTTTAAACTGAAAATCGGACAAACATAGTGGCTTCCTATCCAAACTGATCAATCTCACATTAATTATTCAGTTATGTAGGCATTGACTGAGTTTTGCATTCTTTTGTTATCCATCGTCTGTTTTCTCCCAACATCATCGTCATCACAATCTTAAGTGTCCACGCAAACATTCTGATGTTAATTTTTCAAGTTGTAAAACTCATTACGTATGTTCATCGTGTTTGAATTGAACTGGACTGATCAAACAAAATTTGAAACATAAAAAAACCAGTACAATCTAAACAAAACCGATCTAAATTATTAAAGATCATTAGGATTAATGAAGGCGTGCATAAACTAACTCGAAAATCAGTAGTTGAAAAAAGTTGGAGCTGAAATTATTTTTGGGTCGTACAAAGGATTGATGTCGACAAAACGTAAAATAATAAAAAGTCGAAAAATATAAAAGGGAAATTTCGTTTTGCACAATTTCGTTGGGTCCTGTTCCGTTTCTACATTCATCTGTATTTTTCTAGATTTTATGTACTTATTTAAATCTGTAAAATTTTACTGTATTTAGATCTAAAAAAGGTGACGTAACGAACTATCTCGGTTTGAGTTACGAGTCAAAAGTTATGACCACTCAAACGAAAATAGAAGATGAAGTACAATTTTGTAAAGTGGTAGTAAAAGTGTTGTGAAACAATTACGTGTTAAAGGTTATGGTCCTGAAGTTTATTACAGAAGTACACAATGAGATACTATTTTGTATAGTGTTACAAAAGGGTTTCACGTTCATCTGTATCTTTGTAGATTTTCAGTATTCATTTGGATCTCTCAGTTTTTACATCTTTGAAATTTTAAAAAATAAACAACTTACAGGGAAAAAAGCTGTATACTGTTACAGTTTGTTTATCGTGATTATTGAGTGAAATAAGTTGCAATTCAAAATCTAATTCAACCATCCTTACATCGTTGCAATTTAGGTTGTAATAGAAAATTTATTATTTATCAATTTCGACGCTCGTCAAAACCATGCATTTGATACTAGTCAACATTTGGGACACTTGTCATCATCGGATAAGTTTATCAGAGGTTGACCTGCTCACCTAGGTTCAATCAGTTTTACAGCATACCTTGATGTGACAACACACTGTCCAATTGTCCTTTGATCATGATATGAATAGTGAAAATGGGGAAGGACAAATATACATTTACTTACGCTACCAGAGAATGTCCACATCAAAGGACAAGCGTTGTTGAAGAGTTGGTGAGTGAAGACTTGATCGATAACCCTTTCAAATCGACTTCAACTTGAGATTCATTAGTTGGTCTTCAAGCGGATAGGTCTTCTAAATCGGCTTCGACGTCCTTCTATCTTCACATTGGTTTGGCTTTGATTTCCCGAAGGCTTTTAAGCTAGTGTGAATCTGAAAATTCAGATCAAAATAAAAACACCTGATTGATCTTCTTACACAAGCAGGCCACACACTGATTTGAAACGAAATCAGTGAGTACTAAAATTCAGTGTCTTACAATTACAAAAGAACCTATTTCTAATAAGTTTTTGGATCAGATAGGCACCATCAGATCATAAGATCAACAATTTCTCCCTATTTATTGATGACAAAAATAGTCAATATCAAAAACACATAATAATAAAATGACACTAAAACTTAAAAAAGTTTTAAGAAATTTAGAACTCACAAATTTAATGACCCAACCGTTTGCATTCTTTTTGCCAAACTAGTTTCGGAAATCTACTAATTTCTTTCTTAACCAAACCATACCAGATTTTTCAGACAGGACAAGACTGGTTCCAAACCAGGCCAGACCTGGTTCAGATTCTGTCTTTACTTAGCTAAATCCAGACCTATCTAGATGGGACTTTTTTGGACCAAACCTAGATCTGTCCATCTGCAGCCCTACCAGTTGATTATATATATAGGCAGGAGTTCAAACGAGAACCCTTCTATTTTGCAAAAACGCAAGAACAGTTGTGAGCCTCAAATTTTATTAACCAATAATTCAAATTATAATAAATAAAAGTAAATCATTAAGGGCGGTTATGTAATTATGTACTTTCTATCATTTTAATATTGTTTTGATTAATTGTAATTATCCCATGATTTTCGATCAGAATCTGATCACGTCTCCGATCGTTTAATCTAAAAGATTCAATCATCTTGCTCGACTCAAAGTGGCAACTGTGATAACAATGTGATATCCAATCATCTTACTCGACTCGAAGTGTTAACTGTGATAACAATGTGATCAACTTCTACATATCGATTTGAAACATTACTTGGGATAATCATGTGATACTCAATCAACTTCTGTTAATCGATTCATCAACTCTAATAACAATGTAATACACATTCAATATTTGTAGTCCAGATGTGATAATTGTAGTGACAAATACGTGATATCACACCAAATCAGTTATTGAATACAATCATTGACAAAAAGCTGTGTGATACTTCGATTTTGTCCTAATAATTCTATCTAACAAATGTGATAAATATGTCATACATCTTCTTAGCCGACGGTGTGTATTTTTTCTCGCTGCCTCCAATGTCGATTTTGCATACTACTCTTCTTTTATGGACTCGTGTGATCATGATGTCGAATGACTAAGCTTATCACCTCCACGATCATCGGCACTGGTTGTTCGTGTTATGTGATTTGTGTTTTCTTTTTTCATTTTTACCCTTCAACGTGTTTAATATTTTTAGAAAATTTTGGATATTAATTTAAATTTAAAAAATCCCATAACATCTCTTAAATTATGATTTAAAACATAATGTTTGACTTAAAGATTGTTCTCGCATTCTCGTAAATTATAGGGGTTCTCGTTTGAAAAGCAAATTCAAACGAGAAGTTAAACATTTTTCAAGAAGGCGAGAAGTTCTAATATAATATATGATTACATTCATCATACACAACATAATCATATATGATTAAAGATACGTTGCATTTACAATATATAGACACTTAATCATATATGATTAAACACATTTAAAGAGTGTAATCATATATAATATTGAAACTTTTCGCCTTATATCAAAATGTTTAACTGCTTACATGATTTTTCCACTCTTTGTATATGATATATTTATTATTTCAAAAATTCAAAGAATAACATTTCGTGTTTGTAGATGGAATATCCCAACATGTAAATATAGTAACAAAATAAACTGTAAAATTCATTAAAATGTAGTTTTAATGAATAATAAGAGCTTTTTAATGAAAATATGTGACGATTATATTAATTAAAAGATAATTATAATTTGGATTTTGGTGGCATGCAACAAAAGTAGGTGTTAACCAAACCTCAATCATGCTTACACCAAAACATACTTAGTTTCTCCTTCCTTCAAAGCCAACAAAAATTAATCACACCACCAAATCTCTATATATATATATATACATACATATATATATATATATATATACTTGAGATCATGTGAGACCAATGGTTTTTCGTGAGACCCGTAAGACCAATTCTCAACCCTTTGATTAGATCTATAATCTGACAATGTAAACATTCATAAACGCCATGAGATTTCTTAATAATTACCAAATTGTCATCATGCAATTTAGACCGTTAGATCATTTACTTATAAAGTTGATCAATGAACATAAATTGGTCTTACGGGTCTCACGAAAAAC
>NC_037535.1:18217915-18219721 GCF_001531365.2 Cynara cardunculus var. scolymus
GACGAGTTTCGGATGACTTAAAAACTTTGACCGTAGGTGYGCATGAAATTGGCGGTCTTTGAAAGAGTTGAGAAGCCTACATGTCAAGTGTTGACTACTAGAAAGTCAAACCGTAGGTTTAAACGAGTTTCGGATGACTTTAAACCGAATAGAGAAGCCTATTTTTTTAAAAATTTCGCCGGCATAACGGCTATAAAATGAACATTTCCAAATGAATTAAGCCTAACATTTGCCCAACAATTGGCAACCCAATTACAAATATATATATAATCAAGCCTAATGTTTGCCCAACAATTGGCAACCCAACTAATTAACAATGAACATAACCAACGAAGTTAATTTAATCTAAAATACGTACAATTTTAAACATACAATTCCAAACATACAATCAACAAACACACATTTTCTAATTTTAAACAAACATACAATTTTAAACATACAACTAATTTCAAAACTGTAGGAAGAAATTTTGGTCAGATTATTGATGTGCAATCCTCATTCCCTTGGCATAAGACAATAGCAACAAGACAGAATCAAATCATGGAACCCATGAAAACACATCATATGCAATCACACATACTTTTGCAGAAATACCAAATGGAATATTAAAATTGAACTTCCTTTACAAAACCCAAGTTATAAGAAATAGAAGGAAGTCCAGTGTTRACCTCAATTTTCAAGACTTGAAAACTATTATTAAAGGAAACAAGATAGTAGGAAAGTCCATCAAGTCAAGAGCTGCACTCACATGGCTAGCAGATTACTTGATGTTACAAAAAGGAGTCAGTTGAAAACTTCTCTTCTCATTTATGAAAGTTCTTCACARAAAATTACAACCATGTACCACAAAAATGAGGAGGACTGATTGTACTGGCTTACTTCAAAAGAGATACAGTGAGCACAAAAATTACAACCATGTACCAGAAAATTACAACCATGTACCACAAAAATTACAACCATGTACCATCTCATTTATGCACTGGTTAGAAGCAAACCTTCATATTTGGTTAAAGTGAACCAAGATGCTCTTTTTCCCATTCAAATAAAAAACTAGACATGAATTGTTTCTAAACTTACAAATACAACGGTGAAGACGACGGCGAAGACAGTGAGGTTGACGGTGGGCGACGATGGCGAGGCCGGCGAGGACGACGGCGAGGACGACGGTCGGCGCGGCGCAGCTGTGGTGGTCGCAAAGGGGAGGACGGTTTGCAAAAATCAAATTCCCTCGCTGATCCCTCGCTGATCTGTGAGGGATCAGCGAGGGAATTGTCCTATTTTCTTTTTTTTTTTTCGGGGCTTAACCCATTTAACGGGCGGTTCTAATCGCGACAAAAACCATCTATAACCGGTCCCTCTCTAACCGGTCCCGATGAAAACTCCATAACCGGTCAAGCTTGCCCATAACCGGTTAAGCCGTCCAGTCCCGGTTCCGGTCCCATAACCGGTTACGGCCGGTCCTTTGCAAAAAAAGATAAAAAAAATTTATGTGTTATATTTTTATGCGAGGGATCAACGAGGGAATTTGATTTTTGTATATGTGTATATATATGTTATATGTATTTATATACCCGTCGGTCAATTATATATACACGTGGTTTTCTAGTAGTGCACATATATACACATATACATACATATATACATACGACATCGACATATAAAAATATGTACATATAACACATATACATACATACATACATACGACATCGACATATATACAAACAACACATATACATACATACATACTTATTTTCTTGAATTTTATGTGTTATATTTTATATTTAGGTATCGTGTATATATATATAT
>NC_037535.1:18220281-18225089 GCF_001531365.2 Cynara cardunculus var. scolymus
CCTCGCAAATCAGCGAGGGATCAGCGAGGGATTCTAATTTTTTGTCATTTCCCTCGTTGATCCCTCGCAAATCAGCGAGGGATCAGCGAGGGATTTTGTAGAAGAAAATTCCCTTGCAAATTAGCGAGGGATCAACGAGGGAATTATTTTTTGGGTATTTCCCTCGCTGATCCCTCGCTGATCTGCGAGGGATCAACGAGGGAAACTTTCCCTCGCAGATCAGCGAGGGAAATTTTCCCTCGCAGATCAGCGAGGGATAAGCGAGGGAATGAGTTTTTTGGCATTTCCCTCGCTGATCCTTCGCTGATCTGCGAGGGAAATTTTCCCTCGCTGATATTCGTCGCTGATACCTGGTTTTCTAGTAGTGGTTGCGATGTGGATGTTTTGCGACAAAAAGACCCACTAAAATTGAATAGCAAATTATAAATGGTAGTTATGATACCAAATATATTTTATGAGTCGGGGTGTTTGGTGGCAAGAAAGACCCATAAGAGAAACTTGGAAGATGCCGATAAGGATGCTTGGATGGACATGTGGTTAGACCATGTTGGACATAATACCAAACAAGATGATCTTTGTGATTGTCACAAGCACGTTGAAAAAAAAACGTAATCTTTCTAGGCCACATACAAACCGGGAAAAAAAATAAGGCATTATTTCGAAACTTTATCTCAACAAACAACCCTTTAATTCGAATGAACCAAACTGTTATTTTCTTTAGAATGTTGTCTTCACAGTATCCATGCGAATGAACCAAAGCCATTATTTTCTCACAAAGAATGAGGATTTCTTCTTCTGCTCTTGTGTTGGTAGGCACAAACTTTGAGAGGAAGCAATGACGGTCGTATGAGAGAATCAAGGCTTATAAGAGCATTTGTGCAACAGGTTCTCTATAATTTCTCTAAATTAGAGAAGCAAAAATTAAAATCTCCAAAAAGAATTACATTCAACTACAACAGATTCTCTATTTTAGAGATTTTAAAATAAATTATATTATTATAATGTTCTCTAATTTATCATCCCAATACTACACTTTTAAAAATAAAGTTTATATAAAATAATAGTAATGTAATCTCATTGGTGAGAATGAATAAAATAACTATTTCTCTCTATTAACAACAAGTTTTAGAGAATTTTCTAAACTTAGAGATTTTTCATGTTTTCTCTGTTTTAGATAACATTATAGAGAAGCTATTGGAACATTATAGAGAACAAAAAGTTGATTTTCTCTATTTTAAATAAGATGGAGATGCTCTAAGATTATACTAAGGTGGCGTTTGGTTTGCAGAATGTTTTTGGATGAAATGAAATCTGTTAAAAGAATTTGACTTTGAATAAATTTGAATGGAATGTTGTAAGGTTTGACCACCTGTTTGGTTGGTAGACATTGGAATGGAATCTGTTAAGGAATTGAAATCTGTTTGTTTGGTCCACAGAATGTAGCTTTATAATTGGAATATAATATTGGTAAATGACCAAAATACCCTTTTTGAAAATTTTAATTTTTTAAAACTAAAAATACTTTAATAAAATAATTATTTAATATGTAAAACAATATAAAATACACAACCCAAATATAATCATAAGCCAAACGACGTTACTAAATCGATGGTGGTCGACGGTGGTTTAGATCGGTGRTGGTCCACAGTGGTTCAAATGGTGGCGGTCCGCAGTGATTCAGATCGATGGTGGTCCACAGTGGTTCAAATGGAGGTGGACAGCGGTTGTTCAGATAGGCGGTGGCGCCAATGGTTGTTAAAATCGGTGGTGGTCGGCGGTGTCCAACGGTGATTCAGATCGATGGTAGTCGTCGGTGGTTGGCAGTGATATAGATCGATGGTGGTCCATTGTGGTTCAGATGACGATGGTCAGATGTGGTTCAGATCGGCGATGGATCATATTGGTGATGATCAATGGTGGTTTAGATCGACGATGCTTCAGATCGGTAGTAGTTGGCGATGGTTCAGATCGATGGTGGTCCACGGTGGTTCAGATGGCGATGGTTCAGATCGATGGTGGTCCACGGTGATTCAGATCGGTGGTGGTCCATGGTGATTCAGATGGCGGTTATCGGTGGTAGTTCAGATTGGCGGTGAATCAGATCAGAGATCAGTGGTGGCTCAGATTGGCGATGGTTCAGATCGGTAGTAGTCGGTGGTGGTGGTCAGCGGTGGTTCAGATCGGTGGTAGTCGGTTATGGTGGTCGACGGTGGTTCAGATAGTGGTAGTCGGCAGTGGTCGACGATGGTTTAGATCGGTGGTAGTCGGTGGTGGTGGTCAGCGGTGGTGGTCCATGGCGGTTTAAATGGCGGTTATCGGCTGTGGTTCAGATTGACGATGAATCAGATCAGTGGTGGCTCAGATCGGCGGTGGTTCAAATCGGTGGTAGTCGGTGGTGGTGGTCAGAAGTGGTTCAGATCGGTGGTGGTGGTCGGAAGTGATGGTCGGCGGTGGTTCAGATCGGTGGTGGTCGGCGGTGGTTCAGACCGGTGGTGGTGGTCGGCGGTGGTTCAGATCAGTGGTAGTCGACGGTGGTTCAGATCAATAGTGGTCGACGATGGTCATATTGAGTTTTATGAGATTAGAGTATATTAGGTTAAGGATATATTTTGTATAATAAAGATAGAGATTTCATTCCATCAAAATATCATGTAGTTGCTAAGAAATGTTAAATTCTTTTTTTTTATGTAGAGGTGGTAAGTTTCAATTATTAACATTTTACACCCTTATCTTTTGAGATATATATATATATATAGAGAGAGAGAGAGAGAGAGAGAGAGATAGAGAGAGAGAGAGAGAGGAGTGATCAAATAAAAACCGCCCTCATTTGTGTAAACCATGCAAACCACCTTCATCCGTCGATTTCATTGTTTAATCTTATGAAATTTTTTCATGAAATTGTTTAATCTTGTGAAATTGTTTCATATAATACTTTTTTTGATCAAGTTGTTTCATATATGGTTGTGAAATTGTTTCATATAATACTTAATGAAACTGTTTCATGTATTTCTCTAAAATTAATGAAACTGTTTCATGTATTTCTCTAAAAATTAAAATAATGAAGATGATARTATCTATGATTAACACCCTCCACAATAAAAATGATTAATYAACCTCTCATAATTACAAAAAAATGAACAAAATGAAAAATTATGATTAGTTGAATGAGGTTTGCACGGTTTGTACAAATTGAGTGGTTTGCATTTGATCGCTCCCCTATATATATATATATATATATATATATAGAGAGAGAGAGAGAGAGAGAGAGAGAGACGGGTTACGGTGAAAACCGCTCAATTCTAAAAAACTATACAAACCAATTTCGACCAATAGGAAAAATTCGTTTTTTGATTAATTTTATTCAATAAAGGCTTAATTGTCATTTAAGTTGTTTTTTGATTAATAATGGAAGGTATTATAATTTGTTGATTTTAGAAAYATAATAAGTGGTTACGTTAAATATGGTAGGATTTAATTGGTTTTCTTAATTTAGTTTTTAAAATTTAAATATCTTTAATTTAGTTTCAGGATTATACGGATTAAAGAAATTAAAATTTAAAATCATAAATTGTTTGATGAAATTGTTTCATTTTTTATTTGGTTATCTTGTTTACTTAATGATTATGAATTAGATGCAGTAATTTAATGAAACGTGTTCATATATCAAAAGCTTTATCGATGAAATTGTTGCATAATTTACGTGGATACGAAAATATGTTCCATTAGAAAAAAGGCAATAATTTAATTGGAAAAAGGAAAACAATTTGATGAAACGTATTCAGATTGTTTTATGAACACGTTTATGGATGAAGTTGTTTAATGAAACTTTTATGGATGAATTTGTTGCATAATGTAATTTCTTTAGATAATCTTGTTTCCTTGTCAACAATTGTTAATGAAATTGTTTCATCCAATTGTTTTTTTTTTTTTTTGTGATCTTGTTCACTTAATGTTTATGAATTTGTATGATATGGTGGATGCAGTAACTTAATGAAACGTATTCAGAGAAAAAAATTATCGATGAAATTGTTGCATAATTTACTAGGATACGAAATATGTTATTGGATAATCTTGTTTCCTTAGCAACAATTGCTGATGAAATCGTTTCATTTTCTTTTTCCGGGTGATCTTGTTCACTTAATGATTATGAATTTGTATAGTATGATGGATGCAGTACTTTTAATGGTTATAATTGTGAAACAGGTTCATGTAATGGTTATTGTAAATGGTTGATATGTTAATGTTAAGAACATGGTGTGTAATTGGCAAACAGTGAAACCATTTCATAGTAAGATTGAAACGGATCCATCTTCTGAAAAACATGAAAATGACAGATATCTCACTAAAAATACAATGATTTATGTATTGAAGAAACGGTGAAACCATTTCATTCATTAAAACAATGATTTTTAATGAACACGTTCATAGATAAACTTGTTTAATTTCAAGATTATTCTAACATTTTTTGTTAGAATCCTTGGAAGTATAAGATGATATATATAGTTTTTAAAACAATGATTTTGTTTCATTAATATTATGATATACATGATCTTGTTGCCTCAATTAATGATATTTGATGTTTCACATTTTTGCCCTTTTTACAATAAAAAAATAAATTTTTATTTATTTATTTATTTTAATTTCCAAATATAAACTAATCTAATCTTGACCGTTGATCAATAAAATGGATGGATGAGATTGGTTTGTATGGTTTATACAAATGAGTGTGGTTTTCATTTGATCTCTCCTCTCTCTCTCTCTCTCTCTCTCTCTCTCTCTCTCTATATATATATATATATATATATATA
>NC_037535.1:18225794-18237327 GCF_001531365.2 Cynara cardunculus var. scolymus
ATTTTAATTACAATGGTATTTCAGTAAATTGATTTGATATGTAACTCTCAAACAATTAATAGGGAGTTACAAATCATCAAATCCCAAAAAATATGCATTTATAATATTAATATTTTTATTTTTTTTAATCTTGATCTTCAATGTTCATTGTTTTATCAGTATTTAATTCGCATAGAAAACACGATAATAAAAATTTTTGGTATCGATCAAGCTAATATGGATAAACGCAATGGAAAATAAATCGACAACAATGAGAAGATTAAAATGGTTTATGATGACAATCGGAGTTCGAGGCCGGGAAATGAAAAAAATTAACCAAAGCAAATGTCATGGTAATATATTTTTTATTTTTTTAGATTCGTTTTAATCGAAATTATGTTCATTACGATGTGTTGTGTTTTTTTATAATTCATCTTGTGTTGATAGCTTTTTTCTTTAATTATTAAAATACGTACCTAATTCACATATTCAAATGGAAGTACATGCACGACCCATTTTCGTATTGTCATATTACCGACTTTTATGAATCATGAACCATTGTGTTCATGTTACTTCTATCATATGAACACAAGTGTTATTTTTTAAGCTTGATACCAAATATTTATATTTGTATAAGTGTTTGCACCCGGTGTTCATAGCGTTGGAATTATGTGTTCATATATTTTATACGATATGAACAAGGGTGAACACGATATGAACAAGGGTGAACACGATATGAACAAGAGGTGAACACGATATGAACAAGGGGTGAACCTTAAACGGTGTGGATGCAATGCATGTATAAAACTCCAATTGACAAAGGATCGCTTCTGAATGTGTTTATAATGAACAAGCTATTGTTCACAAGCTGTTCATATCGTGTTCATATCTGTTTTTTTTTCTTTCGTGTAGCAGTTATTCTTATTATGTTCATATTGTGTTCATAAATGCTATGCAGTCCAAGTTCATATATATGTCAAATTTTTGTTCGTATTTGACACAATGGTTCATATATTTATAGTTGTGTTCATATGGTTCTTACATTAACAAAAATAAATTAACAAAAAAATCCTAGAATTTTTTATTTTGTAACTCCCAATTAATTAATGATATGGGAGTTACATAATTTTTTTTACCTAAATACCCTTTTCAACTTTGTTCACTTATCTTTATGAAATTTTAAATTTTTAAAAAAAAATTATCATGATTAATCACAACCGTTTATTTAAAAATTGGATGGCCAAGATCGGTTAACAAAGTTAACATAAAAACTTTGGTTAACATTTGAACTTGACCTTATATATATATATATATACTACATTAATAAACATTTAAACCAAAGTCTTAAGTACAAGTTTTAATGCATTGAATACAAGCTCTGAAAGCACAAAATAAAAAAATTTCTTAATTACAAGACTGTATGCATGATGTACAACTTATTAATACATTGATTTTTCACCACAACAAAAAATGGAGTCCTAGACTCCCTTTTCTTCTACAACAATCTCAAGAGCTCCCTTTTGGTGTAAACTTTCTTTTCTTTCCTCCCTATAAAGCTTTCTTTTCTTTTCTTCAACATCCATTTTTATACATAAATACCCATTAAAACACAATATACAAATATTGTATGCATGTTTTGAATTCTTTAAAAGCTTTTGACCCTTTTTGTCTTCACAAGAGACTAAGGGGCCGTTTACCAAACGCTTACCTGGGTAAGTGCTTACCAAGTAACATTACCTCACCGTATGAATATGGTAAAGACTAAGAATCACACCCAGTAAGAGCGAGACAAGGACCAAGAGTCTTACCCGGTAAGTGAGGGCGACAAACTCTTACCACGGTAAGCGCTTACCGGGTAAATTATTGCATACGATGTCTTTTTGGTGGACTAAAATCTTACTCCGTAAATAAATAATAATGTTAAATTTTGCCGGTAAGCACTTACCGGGTAAGTGTTTAGTAAACGGCCCCTAAATTTTTTGGTCGTTTTCATCTTTTGGTCTAACTCAATACAACTCAATCTTAACCATCCATTTAATTTGATTAATATGTGATTTCATAAAAGTTTTGATTGTTTCATATTATAAAGTATTGATCATAATTAATGAACTCTACTTATCTTTCATAAATATTCAAATCATAATAAATGAACTCTCATCATTTCCATAAATATCTCAATTAATTGAGTTGCATTCGTTGTACAAATAGACATGGTTGCATTTGAAATATACCTTATATATATATATATATATAGAAAGAGAACGTTTCAAATGCAACTCATCATATTTATACAACTAATGCAACCAAATCAATTAAGATATCTATGGATATGATGAGAGTTTATTTATTATGATTGATTTGAATATTTATGGAAGATGACTAAGGTTCATTAATTATAATCAATACGTTATATTAGCAAACAATCAAAATTTTTATGAAATCACATATTCATCAAATTAAATGGACGGTTGAAATTGAGTTGTATTAGTTGTACAAATGTAAGTGGTAGCATAATACCCCTATATATATATATATATAGAGAGAGAGAGAGAGAGAGAGAGACGAGGGGGAGGGAGGACAAATCAAATACAACACCAACCATACAAACCAATCAATTAATACATTTATAGAAATAATAATAATTTATTTATTTTGATTTGAATATTTATAAAAGATGATTAAAAGTCATTAATTATAATCAAAATTTTATTATAAGATTTATATTTGATTTATCCTCTCTCATTCAATCACATTTTAAATGTATTGCTTTCCCATGTGAGGATGAAACCTTTTATGAAGAGTCAACAAAAAACGTTATTACATCTACAAAAGTCAACATATCTTCACAAGTTTCACAAAACAAATAAAAAGGCGTTTGACTACTTTGTGTCTCCATATATGTGAGATAAGCACGAAGGGAAGCTGTTTGTTCAAAGTAATATTATCTCTACTATGTTTAAATCTTGAAATCTCATATCTATACTATATTATAAATCATTTAATTTCAATATTACAAGTAATTTTATGTAAGTACACCTTATTAAAGCTTCTTTCTTAAATCCATGTAACTAACCGCAGATAAATATAATCAATTATAAGATAAACATATAATTTTAAATATAAAAAATCTAAAATATAATTAAAATAATCATTAAGTTCTAACGGAATCATTATCTTTATAAAATTTTATTGTTAAGTCAAAAATAAATTACTTCACTAAATCATAAAAACATAATCTTTCTCAAACCACATAAATCGTATTATATCAACAAAAACAAAAAAAAATAAAACAAAACATTAAAATGAAGATCTATCTCGCTGCATTATGCGAGTACCCTTTTAGTTAATTATATATGATACCAACTTTTGATATATACATACATACATATATATATATATATATATATATATCATTCAAAAGAAATCTTGAAAAACCCTAGCAACAATTTTAAGATTAAAAAGAAAAATCATATATGAATTTCCACTACTACCATTTTTGGAAGAAATGCGGTTGTACTATAAAATTTCCAATTCAATGAAAAAAGAAATCTTGATTCTTGGATCCAACTTAATAAGCATCAAAACACCCCCATCTCTCTCTCTCTCTCTCACACACACTCACACACACATAATACATACATATATATATATACATACATATACATACAGAAGCATAAGAAGAAGACGATTGCAGGTTTGGTAAATAGGATGAAGAAGATGGATGAATAAAGTGGGGTTTGAGAGGAATGAAGCCTGGTCCGATGTCGTCATCTTACACGATGAAATTGTAGAGAGAGAAGTTGATTATATGTATATATATATATATATATACACACGTCTCTTCTGCCAATTCAATAACTCGGAAAATTAAGATGAATGCATCGAGCCAGCCAACATCCCCCACAAACCATTACTAATCGTCTCCTCTTCTTCTAAAGACGAAGATCCCCCATCCATATATACGAAGAAATTGTAGAGAGAGAGTGTGTGTATGGAAAACCCTAAGGGCTTGCATAAGATAAATATATAGAGAGAATTGAGGGTAGGGGGTGGGTAGAATACCTTGACTTGCTCACCTATTTTTTAATTTGACGACATCCCCCCCACCTTTTACATCTGCTTCTCTCAAGGCGTGTACGGATCACCCCTTTTTTATTTCCTTGTTTTAAAGTCCACCTTTTCGTTTTTGTGTTTATTTTGTCAAGGTATCAATTTTTTTTATTAGTTATCGGTTTTATTATGAATTATTCACTATAATAAATTTGGGTTTATATGACACTATCAATTTCTAAGCGTTCTAATAGACTTTTTTATAAGACTTAGGGATCGTTACCAAACACTTACATAGGTAAGCGTTTATCAAGTTATATTACCTCAGCGGATGAATATGGTAAAGACCAAGAATCTTACCCGGTAAAAGCGAGACAATGACCATGAGTCGTACCTGGTAAGTGAGGGCGACGATTTTTACCACGATAAGCGCTTATCGGGTGAATTGTTGCATACAATGTCGTTTTGATGGATTAAAATCTTACCCCATAAGTAACTAATAGTGTTAGATTTTACCGGTAAGCATTTACCGGGTAAGTGTTTGGTAAACGGCCCCTTAGTTTATAGGACCAACAAAATAAAGCGTCTTATCTAAATATGTTGTAATAAGTTTATATGACTTTTTTTGACGTCATAATAAGTTTTTTAGGATACTTTTAATATAAAACGTCTCATTAGCAACTTTACAGGACACTGTTTAAAAAATTGTCCAATAAAAACAAATGTCCTGTAAAAATTTGAGTTTATAGGACACTTTCTCAAAAGTATTCTATAGAGTTGTTAATGCAACACTTTGTATTAAAAATGTTCTAAAAAACATGTGAAGACGCCCAAAAGCGTTATATAAACTTATTACATCTTTAGATAGGACGCTTTATATTTTGGTCTTATACATTAAGTCTTATAAAGCGGTTTATTAAGACGCTTAGAGATTGAGAATGTCCTATAAACCCAATTTTGTTATAGTGATTTCAAAATATTAGTAGAGTGTAACGTTTATATTGTATTTAAACATGGTTTTAATTGATTATGAGATTGTTTTATAAAGCTTAAACGATATTAATATAATTAAAACGTTAATCTTGAATATGTTTAAATGTGAAATCCTCGTAATTGAAATTTTGGAGAAACGGTTTAAAATTTTGAAAACGAACATGTATCGTTATGGGTATTAAATTAAAAAGAAGAAAATATGTATATATTGATACGAGTAAAATACGAGTTTCCATAATCCTTCAACCTTCCATTCTTATTGTTTACAACAAGAATAACATAGATATCTAATAAAAATTGAAAGATTTTCTATGCATTATTAATTTGCATATATGTACTATATTATAAAATATTTGATAAAAACTCTTAAAAACTATTTTTTATGCATTAAGTACTGTTTATTCATGCATATTACTTAAAATTCAAAATTACAAGTAAGGGGCCGTTTACCAAATGCTTATCCGGGTAAGTGCTTACCAAATCATATTACATTACCAGATGAATATGGTAAAAACCACAAATCTTACCTGGTAAGAGCGAGACGAGGACCAAGAGTCTTACCCGATAAGTGAGGGAAACAACTCTTACCACGATAAGTGTTTACCGGGTAAATTGTTGCAAACGATGCCGTTTTGATAAACTAAAATCTTATCCGGTAAGTAAATGATAGTGTTAATTTTGCCGGTAAGCGCTTACCGAGTAAGTGTTTGGTAAACGGCCCCTAAATTGTCCATATGTACAACTTATTAAAGTTTCATGTTTGAATTTGTGTAACTAATTAACTACAGATAAACATAAGCAAATTCTGGATAAGTATCTCATTTTAAAACTCAATGATTATCTTAATTATATTTTAAATTTTTTAAATTTAAAATAGATGTTTGTCATATATTTGATTATTTTTTATTTGCAGTTAGTTACACAAATTAAAAAATGGAGCTTTAATAAGTTGTACTCAAACAAAATTACTTGTAATCTTGAATTTTAAGTAATATAGATCAATAAACAGTACTTCATGCATAAAAAATAGTTTTTAAGAATTTTTGTCAAATGCTTTGTAATATAGTATAGATAATCATTTTATTTATATATATTATGACTAGAAGGATACTCGCGCAATGCAGCGAGATACATTGAGATAATGTTTCGTTTTATTTTGTTTTTGTCGATATAATACGGTTTTATGTGACTCTAAGAAAGCGACAATGCTTATATTCATAAAAAATTGAAAAAAAATATATCGATATTAGTATCAAATTAACTATTTAAAAATTATTGTTTTTTATGTAATTTATTTACAATGATTTAATTTAGGTTTAATAACAAAGTAATTTATTTTTGGTTTAATAATCTATACTATATTATAAAGCATTTGACAAAAACTCTTAAAAACCACTTTTTATACATAAAATACTGTTTATTAATGCATGTTACTTCAAACTCAAGATTACAAGTATATTGTACGTAGGTACAACTTATTAAAGATCCATATCAGAATTCGTGTAACTAACTGTAGATAAACATAATCAAATATAAGATAAACATCTCATTTTAAATATATAAAATCTAAAATATAATTAGAATAATTATTGAGTTCTAACAGAATATGTAATTATTATCATTATAAATATTATATTATTAAATCAAAAATAAAATTATTAAACTTAAATTAAATTATAATAAAAAATTAAATTAAAGAAATTATTTAAAAAATGAGAACTTCTAAATAGTTTGATTTGATACTACTATTGATATAATTTTTTCGAATTTTTATGATATTTTCAAATTTACATTTTATTCAAAAATAAAATCATTATTACTTTCTTAAAAACACATAAAATTGTATTATAACATCGACAGAGACAAAAAATAAAACAGAACATTAAAATCGAGATGCATCTTGCTGTATTGCACAAGTACCCTTCTAGTATAATTTTTATAAGGATAATAATCAAGTATTCTTTTATTAAGTATAACTCAATGATTATCCTGATTATATTTTAGATATTTTATATTTAAAATGAGATGTTTATCCAATATTTGATTATGTTTATCTGCAGTTAGTTAGACAAAATTCAAATATGGAGCTTTAATAAGTTGTACTTATGCACAATTTACTTGTAATCTTAAATTTTAAGTAATATGCATCAACAAACAGTACTTCGTGTATAAAAAATCGTTAACTCAATGATTATCATAATTATATTTTAGATATTTTATATTTAAAATGAGATATTTATCCAATATTTGATTATGTTTATTTGCAGTTAGTTAGACGAAATTCAAATATGGAGTTTAATAAGTTGTACTTATGCACAATTTTTACTTGTAATCTTAAATTTTAAGTAATATATGCATCAATAAACAGTATTTCGTGTATAAAAAAAATCGTTTTTAAGAGTTTTTGTCAAATGCTTTATAATATAGTATAGATTTTTATAAGGATAATAATCAAGTATTCTGTTATTAAGTATAATTCAATGATTATCCTAATTATATTTTAAAAATTTTATAGTTAAAATGAGATGTTTATCAAATATTTGATTATGTTTATCTGTAGTTAGTTAGACGAAATAATAGAGGTTGTCTTTAAGAGTTTTTAAAAGTTTTATCCAAATGCTTTATAAGATAGTATAGATAAAATTAAAATATATATATACTAATCTTATCTCAAATTCAGAATTTATTGTTTTTATCTTGAAATAATTTAAAATAACACCTCAAGTTTGGACCAAAAGGCAAAACACAACCTCACAAGGGACTCATTACAATCAAATCCGTTTTATGGACATAAATGTCTAAATATCATAATAAATCGTTTTATCAAATTCAAGTTATTAGTACCAAACACATGTGTGTCCTATACAAATGTTACAATAAGTTCGTATATAACGTTTTAATGGACGTCTTAACAAGTTTCTTAAGACACTTTTGAGGTAAAGTGTCTAGAAAAAATCTCTCTAAAGCAAGTGCTAGATTAGAATGTGTTCATATGATACTTTGGAAGTGCACCTTGTTTCAAAAGTGTCGTCCAAATACATACGTCATAATATCTTGTAACACATTTATATATGACACACAATTGTTTACTCTTATAAAACAGTTGATTAGAACATTTAGACATCTTTGACAGGTAAAGTCGGGTTTTTTTTTATTAACATGGATATCCAACCCTCTATGTGAGCAGACTAATCCTAGGGCGACCACCTACCTTGCAGATAGCTCGGAGTCACCGCATTTGAACCTCCGTGGCCACAAGATGATTTTTATTCCTCCTTGGATTTGAACCTGGGACGTCCTCGTAGTTTTGACCTTTGGAGCCAAGCTCAAACCAATCAGGCACCACCTTTGTGGTTAAAGCCGATTTTCTTACAATGACTAGATATAACATTTTTGCAAGTTCAGGAATCCAGGGGTATGGGGCCCGTGGTTCAAAGACATGGAACTACCTACAAGCTTCAACCACGTTGAAGGGGAACCAATTCTGAGCGGCATCGGTTTGAGATGAAGCAATTTATCCTCATTCATGATCACAACGGCAAGATTTCAATATTGCACATATTACACCTTGCTCACGTTGTTAGTGTTATAGAGATTTATCAAAAGAAATAGATGGAGTCTTGGAGAAGTTTGGAACCAGAAGAGGCGTACGAGTGTTGTATCACTTGTTCAACGATTTAAGGTAAATACTGTAAGATAAACTCATGTTTAGTTATATAGTTACAAGTAACTGATCCATCAAAATTGCACAACATAATAAGTTTGTAATAGAATTGAGGCCTTAAGGCCATTTGGCAAGCCAATGCATGATTGCTTTGGTACAACCGTGTTGAAGGTTGATAAGCCGATTAATATTGCAGCGTAGTTTGGCACGTCAGCATTATGTAAAAAAAGAGGTTTGTATCGAAGACATAAGTAATCACAAATGGTTCAAAAGTCGTCATTGTAAAATTTGCTTATGTAAATTGGTCGTTGTAGGTGGCTATTGCAACGACACCATTAATGTCGTCATTGTAGGTTGATCGCTCATGTAGATTATTGCAACAATAATTCATCTCAATATAGTAAAAAAATGTAGACAATAATACTTAACCAGATAATACTTCAAGGCAGAGAAAGTAGGAGAGAGAATGTGAATTCCCCAAATTTGGAAGACTCTACAAAAATGATTTTCATAAGAGAGAAATATTTTATATTACATTTTAGTTAATAAGGAATCTTGAAATTAAATGGTTAAAAAAGAGAAATAATATGTTATTAAATATTTTAATAATATAATTAATGTTGTAATCTCTAAAATAAAGTTATTGGAGTTGATGGATGGTCAACAACTACACGTTATAACCCAATATAACCCATCAAGGTTTGTTAGCAATAAGAAGAATCAGAAGGACGAGCAGTGGATCCTCTCAAACACCTTAGAAGAACTCGACTCGCAACCCTACGTCTTTTTACTGTAGACAATTAAGTTAAGTTGTTAGTAAACATAAAAATATAATTACATATTAAAAACCTGTAGACTTACCATTTGGTGTCGATGTTGTACAACATAAAAATATAATTACATATTAAAAACCTGTAGACTTACTATGTACTATAAATTTTTTGTGGGTCCTGGACGTATACCCGCCCTGCCTTCCCAGGAACGACCCTGCATCATATATATATATATATATATACACACACACACACACACTAGGTTCGACCCCGTGTATTACACGGGGTATTTTAAATGAGAAAAACTCTAGACATTAACTTTGAAAGAAAACTCTGAACATTAACTCTGAAACACAAGAATTCAGAGTTCTATTGTTAGGCTGAAAAATAACTCTGGACTTAACTCTGAATAAGAGAAATTCAGAGTTGTCTTCTAAGTCTAGAAAGTATCTACGAGCATAATTGTTGATCCTCTCTCTCAGTAATTTGATGATAATCCTTTTTTCCTTTCACGTTGTATTTGTGTTTCTGTATTTTCAGTTCCAGCGATCATCACTGAGTATGTTCAGTGATCGCTGAAGAACTTGTATTGTAAATTCATCAGAGACAGCAATACTTCAAGAAGACAACACTCACACCACAGATCCTTCAAGCAAACGTCGAAGATTGAAACTGAAGATTAAAGACTAGCAAGTACGTGATCTGAAGCGGTATTTAGTGATTACAAGTCTGTCTACATATATGTGAAGACTGTTCTAGCTTCAGCGAATAATAAAGAGACCTCTAGGTCATTCCAGCATTCAATGATCAAAGGAAGCTTGCTTAGCACGATTGTTGTTGTCTTGTCCTTATGCACACAAAGGACAAACCCAYACCCTTRCAAAAGTTAGTACGGTACGGAGTCGATTAGTCGACTCTTTGTCCACCAACTTTAGGCAAGGATGTATGTTCAGAAAATAGTGCCTTTGTACTATTCACTGTAGCAAAGGACAAGCCTTCCTCTTAAGGCTTGACACGCACTCTAAATCTATCATATTGCATTAAATGAACATTTAATGCACTGGGTATAAATAGAATGTTTCTTCTCCATGGAGAGAGCGCGCATCTCTCTCTAACCTTATTCTTACTTCAAGCATCTTCTAGCTTAAGTAAATGATTCTCCTTTTAGCAATCTCTTTTCTTGTATTTGATAAAACTCTGTGTGTAACCAAAGATTGTTTAGATAGGTTTTCTTTACCTTATTTTTCCGTGAACAGTCTTGTAAAATCTGTATTGATCTTTTCTATCAATATATATTTTAAATTTGAAAATACTGTGTTTGTATTCATCCCCCTTTCTACAAATTGTTTCTATTCTTGTAGACCCTTACGGGACCAACAATAACTCTGAGTCACAAGAATTCTGACTTCTTATAACTCAGAAATGTAACTCTGAACTTCAACTCTAAAGAGGAGTTCAGAGTTGTATTCTAATTTTGGAAATAAACCATATAACTAAGTTTGGAACAGAACAATTTAGAGTTATGTTTGTAAGTCTGAGAAATAACCAATATATGATGACTTCATGTAGGTGATTTGTATCACTATTGTCATTTAAGTGTAATAGGATTAAATTGTTTACCAATGTAATCATGATAAATATCGAACAGGTAAGGAAGGTGTGGTGGCGGGGTCCAAGGGGAGGCAGCCCCTGGCGGGGTCCAAGGGGCAGATCCCCTGGCAGGGGTCGAGCTGGCCAGGTAATATTGCTTTGTGAAAAATGCTTAAAAAATCCGAATTTGAAATTTTAACCCGATTTTGATGAACACTTCAGGGTTAAATTCAGAGTTAAATTCAGACTTACAACTGAATTTTTCCAGAGTTATGTTGTAACTCTGGAGGCCACTTCAGAGTTAAATTCAGACTTACAACTCTGAATTTTCCCAGAGTTATGTTGTAAATCTGGAGGTCATTCCAGAGTTAAATTCAGACTTACAACTTTGAATTTTCCCAGAGTTATGTTGTAAGTCTGTAGGCCACTTCAGAGTTAAATTCAAACTTAAATTCAGACTTACAACTATGAATTTTCCCAGAGT
>NC_037535.1:18238517-18266274 GCF_001531365.2 Cynara cardunculus var. scolymus
ATTAATTATTAATTTTTATTATTGATTAGTAATTAATGAATTATTAAATAATATTTAATTAAATAACTAGATATTTATTATATTTCTTAATTATTAAATTACTTTTAATTAATAGTTATGTTCCTTTCTTATAAGGGTCGTTAACTTATTCCGTTAAGTCCAATATCAGAGGTATTTTGGTTATTTTAAACATTTATCTATAATGACTGAAATACCCTCAATTTAATTGGACTTAACAGAAAAAGTTAACATCCATTAAAAAGATGGACCAAAATCGTTATGAATGACAAACCTAATAGGTAAAAGGCGTAGGAGAGAGAAGAGAAGAGATTTTTAAAATACCTAAAATACCCTTTAATTGAAAATTTTAAGTCAAGTTGCCCAAATTATTAATTTCTTAATTTATTCTTTCATTTGTGATCGAGATTGTATCTCACGGTTATTACAAACAACTAAGTTCTCCCTTAAGTGTCCCCTATGTATATATATATATATACACACACATATATATACAACACATACATACATCATATTATATATATACAACAATATATACATAGATCCATTATATATATATATATATATATTTATTTATTTATTTGTGGTTAGTAAACATGCACATATACGTGTGTGTGTATATATATATATATATATACATATGTATCCCCATACATGCATACATATAATATAACATATATCTATACATATAAACATATAACACATACACGTACATGTATACATAAAACACATACACGTACACATATATGTATACATATAACACATACACGTAGACGTATACATACACATACACATACACATACACGTACACGTACACGTACACATATACATATAACTATCGACGGATATCTAACACATATACATGTAGCCATAGATTATTTTGAGAAGTGGTAAATATTTGATAAGTAAAAAAGTGATATTAGCTATTTATACGGTCAAGATCGAATTTGAATGATCAAAATTTACCGCTTTGACTGGTCAAAAATTGCAGCTTTAACTGATCAAGAATTATGACTTTGACTGGTCAAAATTTGCGGCAATGTGAAAAAAATAGAAGGAGTTCTTTCGTAACTTTTACGAATAAGCGGGCAAATGGGTTAATATGTAAACCCCTATGATTCACATATTAATTATATGTTCATATGTGAACTCGTGTAATTCACATATCAACTATTTTAACTGATTCACATATGAACTAATTAACTGATTTATATATAAACCCTTGTGATTCGCATATGAATCAATTAACTGATTCACATATGAACATGTGTGGTTCATATATAAACTAATTAACTGATTCGCATATGAATATATAGTCCATATGTGAATCACACGGGTTCACATATGAACCCGTTTGACTCCTATTTTTAAAAGTTACGAAATTACTCATCTATCGTTCGCATAGTCATGCGAGGAATCATCCGGTGCTTCACAATACATTTCCTTATACACACACACATATGAACTTCTCCCCACACACACACACACACACACACATATATATATATATATATAGAGAGAGAGAGAGAGAGAAAGGTAGGTTCATACGAGAATGGTACATTTTCTTATACATGTATACATATAACACTACATATACATGAAAAAACAAGAAAAATAAATAATTTGTTGCTAATCCGTCGCTAATTACAGACACGTGGATTCTGTCGCTAATTAGCGGTGGATTTGCAACGCACATGAAATTCTGTTTTAATTTTAATTTAAATGAAAATCCACGTGTCCATTGCTAATTACCAACGGGCACGTGGATTTTCATTTTTTAATTTTATTAAATCAAAATTCATGGACACTGTCGGTAATTAGTTATGGCCATATATCCGTCATTAATCCGTCAGAAATTTGCGACAAATTGTTCTTTCATGGGACGGTTTACGGTTTGTTGGCTTTCTGTCGGTATCCCGTCGAAAATTTCCGACAGAGAAGGCCTATCACTAAATTTTGTCGCTTATACCTGTTTTTCTAGTAGTATAAGTACAATCTTATTTGGTTTGGTATGATATTTTTCACCCTTTGGTTAAACTTGATAAGCCAATCTATATTTTGTAACCCATTTGTGACACTTCCCGTCCCTTGTAAAACTTACCAAAAAAATCGTAACCTTTTTCGTATATCAAATCTTCAAAAAATAAAACTTCGCTTGATATATACCTTACTACAAAACCACATTCCATTTACGCGTTAACCAAACTGAAGAATCCGAAACCATTTAAAACGGACCTCATTCGGTTCGTTTATTAGGTAGTTCAAAGTATGTTGAAAACCTAAACGATAACGCTCATGTTCATCATGTTGTGGTGGATGCAATTGTTTTCGTTCATTAAAAATAAAAAGCATTTTCATATTTTAAATTAGGAAAAAAGTTTTTAAATATAATTACCGTCGGAAATCCGTTGGAAAAATGTTATTTTTATTTTTGAAATAAAAACTGGTTATTGTTTTGAAAGAAAATGGAAAAAGTTTACCGACGGATTTCCGACGAAAATTCCGTCGGTAACTCTAATCTCATTTTATATGTCTTCTAATTAACCCGGAAAGAGGATAACATATTATAAAATTGTTCGACGGATTTGTGACGGATTTTTTCGTCGGAAAATACAAATCCGTCAAAAATTCCGTCGGAAATTGCATTTAACGGCGGGGGGTTTTCTGACGGCAAAATCGTTCGGAAAGTTGTTTTTCCGAAGGATTTTGCCGTCGGAAGAACCAGATTTTTTAATAATTTGTGTCGATGGTGACTAAAATCAAAACTGATGGAAAAATGACCCAAAATAACGCCCTTTTAATAATTGTGTTAAACATAGTCGGATAATTATAGATTAATATCACCATTAAATAATTGATAGAAATGAAACGGTTTATGTTTAAAATATTTTGCATTGCCGTCATATGTCAAAAAATATTTTGCATTGAAATAATTTATGTTTTTTTATAAAAGTCTTTATCAACTTATTATAAGTTAGAATTGTTTAACTTCTTCAAAAACTTTTTATTACCGGTTTGGCACTGGTATAAGTTGTTTACCCAAACACTCAAAAATGTTTATTACCAATGTCACACTGGAATAAATCATTAAATTGTTTTTATAAACAATCTCAAACACCCCCTAAACACCAAACATACAAGTAAAATATACTTTCATAGATATTAAATAATGTACATACAATTTGCCAATAAACATTGTAATGTTTTAAATGTGATTTTTTTAGTCAACAACAATATGAAATTTAAAGACAAAATTTGTTTTTTTTTTTTTGTTTTTTTTTTTTTGTTTTTTTTATTAACCTGTATATTCAACCCGCTATGCGAGTCGACTAATCTCAGAACGACCATCTGTTTTACAGATAGCTCGGAGTCACCGTATTTGAACCTCCGTGACCACAAAGGGATTTTTACTCGTATATTCTTGTACAACTGATTAAAACATAACATATAACAAATTTACATTTACCAATATCAACCCTAGCTAAAACCATAACAATAAGCCAAAACCATGTGAAAGTGATAGAAGAACATTAAGATTTTTAGGAATCCAAAACCAAAACAAAATGCCAACAATCACAGAATGAATTCAGTTACATCGTATCTGATTTATTCACAAGAATCAATCTGAAATACTTGAATTCAAATTTTATATTCGAATATTATCTGATAAATCACAAAATATACAACGATTTAGTTGACAAAAGATTTCGCATATCCAGACATTATTAATTATTTTTTTTTTGTGAAAAAAAAATGTCTCTTTCAATTTATACATATATTTTTGGTGAATGAAGCAACCTCTTTTTCTGACTCCAAATTTACAGTTTCTTAAAAGTTTGCATTCTCCAGGGGGTAAGTTGTAATTTCAGAAACTTGATTAATATAGGTTTTATTTTTCAAAATACCCCCTTGAACGTTGTTCAACTTGTCATATATGGATAGAGAGAGAATTAGAAGAAAAAGGGTGGAGATGTGTTGACCCGGTAGTTTCGGGTATGTCAGCGGAAGTAAAGGATCCGGGAATCGCGCCCGCCCATTTTACTATTTTAGTCCGATTAACGAGAAGGGATATCCTCACCCTTCCTTTTCTCACATCGCACCCACCTTCACGCGCCCTTAAACCCATGCATTTATATATTTTAAAATTACTAAAAAAGTATTTGTGTAATGTAGCAAAATATATATATATATATATATATATATATATCGATTTTAATGTTTTATTTTATTTTTTCTCTATCGATGTTATAATACGATTTTATTTTTTAAAATAAAATAAAAATTTAAAGATATCATAAAAGTTTGAAAAAAATATATTAATGTTAATATGAAATCAACTATATAAAAATTCTTATTTTTTATGTAATTTTCTTAATTTATTTTTTAATTATAATTTAATTTAAGTTTAATAATGAAATAATTTATTTTTAGTTTAATAATATAAAATTTTATAAAAATAATAATTAAGTATTCTGTTAGAACTCAATGATTATCCTAATTATATTTTGGATTTTTTATATTTAAAATGAGATGTTTATCATGTATTTGATTATGTTTATCTGCAGTTAATTACACTAATTCAGATATGGAGCTTTAATAAGTTGTACTTACGCACAATCTACTTGTAATCTTGAGTTTTAAGTAATATGCATTATAAACAATATTTTATACACAAAAAATGGTTTTTAAAAGTTTTTGTCAAACACTTTATAATATAGTATAGATAAAAAAAATCCAACAAATTTTCTTATTTTAAAATGTTTGATTTTTAAGTTATTTATTTTGAATAAAAACTATTAAACTTTTTCATATTAAATGATTAAATCCTTAAACTATATTTTTAAATATAAAAAATGATTAATTTTTTATATTTTTAATGATTAACACTCTGGATTTTTTTAAAATAAATAAACCATCAAGTTTTTATTAGTCGGTTAATGTAACTTTTTTAAAGTTAAATATATATATATATATAAATATATATATATATATATATATATATATAACAATATTGGTAGAAGTACGATAGTTTATTTATTAAAAAAATGTTCAGAAACTTAATTAAACAAAACGAGAAAGTTCAGTTATTTTCTTATTCAAAAAATTAAAGTTTAATGGTTTTTCATTCAAAAAAATAGTTCATGAACTTAATCATTTAAATAAAAAATAAAATCGTTTTTTATGTAAAAATATATTTAATATATATATATATATATATATATGTGTGTGTGTGTAGTTTAGTAGATATTTTGTTGGTTGGTTTTTGTAGAACATACTTTTTAACAGATATAAAAACTATCAATTCCAGGGGAGGACAGGTTGTCTTTTTCGGTGCTTGCTTATGAGGTATGGCAAGTATGGTTCACAAAATGTGGACCACGGGGCCATGAGGTCCCCGCCATTAAACCTTTTTTTTATGTATGTTTTATTTATTGAATTTAATTTACTCTAATTTTTTATAAAATAACAAGAAGTGTACTTGTGTAGTATAATGGTAATTTCTATTTTAATGTTTAGTTTTATTTTTTTTAATCTGTCAATTTTATAATACAATCTTATATGGGTTTGAAAAAACAAAAATATTTTTTTTTGTGTTTGAATAAATGTAAATTTGAAGACCTTATAAAAATTTAAAAATAATATATTGATATTAGTATCAGATTAATAATTTAAAAGTTATTGTTCTTTGAATAATTTTTTTAATTCAATTTTTATTAAAATTTAATTTAGGTTTAATAATAAAGTAATTTATTTCAAATTTAATAATATAATCAAGTATTCTAATAAAATTCAACGATTATCCTAAATATATTCTAGATTTTTATATTTTAAATAGATGTTTATCTTGTATTTGATTATGTTTATTAGTTAGTTACATGAATTCAAACTTGTAACTATAAAAAATGCATTATTTACTTGTAATTTTAAATTTTAAGTATAAATATGGGTATGTGTGTGTATATATTTATATATTACTAGAAGGGTACTCGCACAATACAACGAGATACATCTTGATTTTAATATTTCATTTTATTTTTTATCTCAATCGATGTTATAATATGGTGTTATGTGATTTTGAAAAAACGATAATGTTTTTATTTTTTAATAAAATATAAAGTTGAAAATATCATACAAATTTGACAAAAATATATCGATATTAGTATCAAATTAACTATTTAAAATTCTTCATTTTTTGTGTAATTTTTAATTCAATTTTTTGTCATAATTTATGTGTAATTTTTAATTCAATTTTTTATCATAATTTAATTTAGGTTTAAATAGAAAGTAATTTATATTTGGTTTAATTATATATTTTTTTATAAAGATAATAATTAATTATTTTGTTAAAACTCGATAATTATCTTAATTATATTTTAGATTTTTTATATTTTAAAATTAGATGTTTATCCTGTATTTAATTATGTTTATCTGTAGTTAGTTACACGAATTCAAACACAGAGCTTTAATAAGTTATACTTGTGCATAATTATTTGTAATCTTGAATTTTAAGTAATATATGCATCAATATACAGTATTTTATGCATAAAAATAGTTTTTAAGAGTTTTTGTCAAATGTTTTATAATATAGTATAGATAATCTTTAGTACCCATTTCTAAAATATAAACTTGTATATTTATAGAGTGTTTACCTGTAAATTACTCTGATAATTTTAAAATGAACAACTGTTACTGTCTTAAAACTATAAATCCATGTTTAACATCATGACCTTACAATCTCGTAATATTTGTCTATTTCACCCGAAAACATGTTTAAAAAAATGAGTGCTTAAGAATATTTTTCTGAAAACATATTTTATAAAATCTAATAATTATAATAATTTTTTAATAAAAAGATTCAAATAAAGTGGGTTATTTGTCTACTAGTGTTTGTTATAAAGTTAATAATTAAAATAATAATAACAATTAATAATATATTTTGGAAATATAATAATAATTAAAAAATTAAAGGGATCAAAAGGCATTTGACCTAGCGGTATATGATTCCTTAACTTTTTAGGAGGTCAATGATTTAAACATCACCAAAAATAAGAAGGATGTATGAATTTATATTTATTTTATTTATCGTATATAAATATTATTTAGTTAAAAAAAATTGGAGGGTTTGAAAAGTAAGAGTGGGGAGGGGGAGGAGAGGGGTGGTGGATGTACGGGGGGCAGCACGTGATGGAAGTAAATGCAGGAGACAGCATAGAAAAGACAAGGTTGGGAGGCATTTATGATGTCGTATACGTGTGAGGCTGTCAGTGGTTCCTATATACGTGGGTCCCACGATATAGAAAGGGCAATGATGTCTTAATGATATATAAACAGAGAAAACCATATGTCAGATCACTCCCCACATTTACTACTCATATTCATCGTCATTTATTTCCCACTACTTTTTATAAAATAAATATTTACTGAAAAATTGAAATTTTCTTATTTTTAAGGGTGTTTTTATCGTGTCTTTTAATTATATTCCTTATATTTAATTAAGGAATTGTTTACTTGCAGATTAATTAGTTTTATTAGTCTATTTGATTTATTTGCACAGTTTATTTGGATTGTTTATTTATGTCTTATTCGTACAGAACATGGCTTAATCGCACATATAGAAATGGTGTTATGTACTCATTCAGCCACAAAAAATGACACTCATACCTCTTATTTAAAGCACCATTTCCTTCCCATATGAGACACCCCATCGTTGGCCTATTTATGATTTTTTGTTTTGATGTTCAAATAATTAATATTGGAGGATAAATCGGCCATTTATGTTATTCAGACTGTTGGTTCGGATAAACAAAGTAAACAACAACACTCATTTAACCAGACAAACAAATTTATCCATACATAACTAAATAAAAAATTTGGTAAACAGTACCTAAATATAGTAATGTTTTATTAACTTACATATTTTTGGTTTAAAGATTTTATCGTTTATTCTAATATAGTTTTAGAAAATTATATAAACTAATAATAATCTAATTTTTTTTTTAAATTCACATGTTGATTCAACCATTTTCTTATTTGATTATTATTTGCATATGAACGTGATTGTAATTATAGATGTAGGCTTGTTTGACTAAATATGGATTTTAGAAAACATTTATATTCGTTGATGATTTTAAATAATTGTTACACATAATATGAATAAAATCTAAGTTTATCAGTCGTATATGTCTTAATTAATTAATAAATTTTAAAAAAAATAACTATAAAACCATTTTTTTATAATTTTATTATTTATAAAAGAAAAGAAATATAACTTTATTGTTTATATAACTTATAAAACATTTTTAGAATTGTTATATTTGTTTTTTGACGTACTAAATCTATTGAATAATGATAATGATGTTAATATTTGTTGTGTTTTTGGAAGTGATGACTTACACATGAAGTGTTTGTGGAAGGAGGATTCAGTACAAAACAATAGATTTTACTTTTTAATTCTATATTTTGTATCAAACAAAGAATTACAGATTTGTTGCAAAAGTTAAGAAGAATAAACAATCTGATTGTTGAAAATTTTCTAACACTGAAAGAGTGAAGAAAGAAAGTACTCTTTCAAATCCAAATGACTGAGATAGTTCTTCAAATATTGACGTCGATTTTGTCTAAGAAACTATCACAATGAAGTTTGTTAAAACGGATGAGTAACAATGAATTACAAAGGTGACATTTTACAGCCATTATTGTATTAAATGTTATTGTCCAACTTTAACATGTGTTTTCATCTGATTTGTGGAACAATACATGTTTGTACAGGGGGGATGCAATGACAAAAAGAAGGGGGGAAGGGACCCCAGTCAAAAACTCAAAAAAAAAATCATAGGTTAAGATTTAGATGGTACATGATTTACCTTTTACTTCCCCCATTACATTTTTCCACGGGCCCCCAACCTCAATCGAAACCGTTACTCTAACCAAAAAAATCTGTTGAAATCAATAAAAAAAACCAAAAAAGTTATTTGAAATCGACAAAAACACTAAAAAAATCCCTTAAAATCAACCAAAAAACTTTAAAATTTCTTCGAAAACGTTGTAATTAGGTTAAAAACACATCGGATGATTTTGCGGGTTTTTACTCTACCTTAAAGGTGACCTCACTGAACAAAAATCATGGATCTGTCACTGTGTTTGTACTCTTCAGTTCTGCATGTGTAGATGTAGGGGTGAACATGGTACGATATCATGTTCATTTTTTCAAATATCGTGTATCAACCAATTATAATGGGTACACAAAATTTTATACCGTGTACCAACCAACTATACTTGGTAACAACTTTTTTCAATTGTTAGGAGTTCAACCAATATCTTTCTATTCATCAATATCATAATTTAGAAACTGAAAATTCTTATTTAAAATTTAAAATAAAAATATGTTGTATTATACTAAACTTTAATTAATAAACTATTAAAAGAATAAGTCGGCACACGACTTTTAATACCACAAAAATCAACCAATTTTTGATAGTTAGTACGCTACTACAAACCAATTAGGTCGGTACAACTAATTGGTACCAATTAAATAGGTACAATTGGTATAGAAATTGGTTGGTTTGTCATGATACAAAATTAAGACCCCTAATCCTATGTATGTTGAGGGAACAGTAAAAGAAGTATGACTAATAAAATAATGTTTTAGAACTTACTTGGACTGACATGTTGTACATGTTCTCATACAGGACGAGTGTAGGAATAGTAGGTGAGCCAAACTTGCTGGATAAGTTTTTACTCCAAAATCTTGCTTGCCGGTAATATCATTTGTCAGACTATTATTTGACTTTATCTTGTATTGATCTTCTCTTTGACTAGATGACAACCATTTCACTTTTGGTGGCGAACTGGTGATATTGATCTCATTTCAACTAGTTTTCGATTTTGTTGAAGGCATTTCATTCTTGGACCAATACAAAAAGTTAAAATACTTTTACAAGTAAAAATCTTATCTTAGTCTATTTTGAAATATAAGTTATATATCAGATTCCAACTGTAGAAATATTATGAAGATGCTCTAACAGATATCAAAAAGACTTGGTATAAATTATAGACATTTTTTTACTTAAGCTGCAATAGACCAATAAGAAAGTCATTCAGATTTTCTTGATCGGATGAGAACTTCTTAAAACAGAAGAATTGATTTCACAATTTATACCAAAAGATTTTATGATTGTGTTACATCCGAAACTTATGCTTAAGGTTTGGATGTTACTCTTTCGGAACTACATCCGATGAATGAGGTTGATCAGATATATTCTTTGTAAGGCAGTAATCAAGAATTTCTTATCTAAGTGTTGATCAGATGCTATGAGTATTATTTACAAATCCGACAGTTGAGACCAACAATCTTCCTTATTTGTTAAAAATACAAATAGATATCCAGAGGAGCGATCAAATAAAAACCGCCTTCATTTGTGTAAACCAATCTCATCAATCCATTTTCTTGATCAATAGTCAAGATTAGTTTAGTTTATTTTAGGAAATAAAAAAAATATATTAAAAGTTTTATTTTATAATAGCGAGAAAGCAAAATGGTAAACCCAACCACATCTTAAACCTCATGAACCTGTTTCATGAAATTTTTCACTATTCATCATGCACCCATTTCATGCATCTTAAACCTCATCACGCACCCATATCCTCATGAACTCTATTCATCATGCATCCATTTCATGATGTATCAATTTCATCATGCACCCATTTCATAATCATTTTCACTTACTTTATGCACCAATTTCACCATGTATGAAACAAGTCTCATCATGCACTCATTCCATAATCATTTTCACTTACTCCATGCACCAATTTCACTATGTATGAAACCGCTTTCATGAATATATTTTTTTATTCTACTACTGATTTCATGGATTTATTACTCTAATAACTTACGATTTTCATGAATCTTGACAATAATAAATCGAAACACAATATAACAAAATCTAATTTTTAATATTATATAATTTAAATAAATATTTAAATGTTACCATTTATAAAATTTCCTTTATTATGTTGCCTTAATTAAGATTTATTAATAACTTTCATAATTAATAAAAAACAATGCAAATGACCAATATACCCTTAATGATTAAATTTAATTAGAAAAAAATTGAATTTTTTTATTGGTCGAAATTAGTTTACACGGTTTCTAAGAATTGCATGGTTTTCATTTGAACGTGCCTCTAGATATCCATGTGACAAACACTTAGAAAAAAATGGTATTGAAACCCAAAAATTCGAACTCATAGATTCAATGATCCATATTTTATTCTTTTTGTTCTTTTCTTTTTCTAATTTTTTTTCTTTTTATTTTCTTCCATCCTTTTCTTTTCTTTCTTTCATTTTCTTTGGATTACAAAACATAATATAATTAAATACATAAGAGACAACAACAAAAATTAACTGGACATAAGTAAGCAACTCACATCGTTAAGATATAATAAAAAATGATTACAAGAATCATGGTTGAATTTTCATGGTTGAAGATGAAGGTGATCTGATGTTTGATTTCTTCTAGAAACTTCTTTCTTTTGCCTTCTTTCAAATCTTCAAACGTCATTTTGCATATTTTAGTGAGAAGTTAAACGGTGCCACCTTGAACTATCCAACCTATGATAAGGAGTTGTACGTGGTTGTCAGAGCTTTGGAGACATGGCAACACTGTCTTACACCTAAGGAATTTGTGATCCACACCGATCATGAATCTCTTAAGTATTTGAAAGGCCAAATGATATCTTTCATAGAGACATTTCCATACGTTGTGCGTTATAAGAAAGGTGGTATGTATTCGAAGATGAATTGTCCTGAAGAGGGAGGGGATGATGAAAACCTTATCGAATAAAAAGGATACAAGCGTGATGGAAATTGAAAGCTCGATGGAAAGTCATATGAAGTTGATCCACTTAAAGGAGTGCATGGACCGATGACTTTTGCAAGGAGAAAGTGGATGCAAGAATCTTTGGCTAATCTCATCATTTCAGCCCCTTTGGAAGACACCCAAGACCTCAAGCCCGATTGGATAAACTATCTTGTGTTGTTGGGCTAATTTTTACATATTTGAATTGTCCTTCAAGGCCCAATATTACATTTTCGTTTTTTTCCCTTTATTTAAATAAAAGTAGTCTTGAAAGTAAATTTAGTTATTATGAGGGAATCCTAAGATTTTAGGTGTAAATAATGTTTTTAAGAGCCTTTAATCTTGTACTTAATAAGGGTCTAGTCTTTCCCCTATAAATAGGAGCTTTTCAAAGCATTTGTAAGCATCTTTTCATCAAATCAATGTCTGGTGAGGTTATTCATTTACTTGTCGGTTCTCTTGATTGAACGAATCTGGGTGTTGCAAGACTGATAGTGCTTGCAGTTCTCACTTGGCTTATCACTAGGTTTCTTCCCCTTAGTGTGGTGCCTTAACTTTAACAACGTGTTTCCTTGCAACTCAAAGGTGTTGGATTTCATATATCCCTCGTTGTTGAGTTTCAATCGTAATGTTGTTGGGTTTCTTGGAAGAGTTTGTGTTTCTTCTTTCAATCTTCGATTGCTTACATTCTTTGCATTCCAAAGGTGTTGGTTTTGTATACCTTTCATTGATAAGAATTTAAGTTCTTGGAAGTATACGAGATCAAACAAGAACAGTCTGACATATGTTGAACTCTTCTTTGAGGGTTTCACATTAGCTTTTTTTTTCATGAAACTTGAGTACATGTTATATACGCACGTATATACACACAGGGGGTTCTTTCTGTTAAGAATTTTCTAATTTGTGGGATCCATAAGATTTATTTTAAATCCTATAAAAATTGATTAAAAATATATCTTCTCTCTCCTCTTTCCTATTTTCTCTCATCTCTCATAACATTCATGCATACACACAATTAAATATGCACTTACGGTGAACACATTTTGAACCTTTTTTTTATCAGTACTGTTATAATTTGTGTCAACACTCTGGATCTATAAAATCTGGCATAAATTTGTGAACATCAACTAAAATAACAATAACTTACTACTTTATAACACCATGTGAATTTTGTCAAACACATTATAAATACCCCACTAAGGAATTTTATTAAAGCTGTTTACTTTGTATGTACATTCAATTGGGTTTGTAGACGTACGTCAAAAGGAGAAGTGAGTAAAAGCGAGAGGGAGAGAGTTATTTTTGGTGTTTGACTTTCCTAAAAGTGCATTAAAATTTAATAAATCATATTAATTATCTTAAAGTAGTTGTTTAAAATGGATCTCACTGATCGCACAAATTTTTAAGCTCACACACACAAATATACATATATATATATATATATATATATATATATATATAAATATATATGTGTGTGAGAAAATTTTAAAAGAATCGTAGAAGAATGCATTCCCCCATCTACCAATCATTTATACCCAATTATTATGCCATTCTTTTATCAAGAATACTATATTATATATTAGTTCATATATCATATTAAAAAATTATAATATGTTATTAATTAATGAAATAGTTAATGATAATGAGAGAAGAAAATTCTTCAAAATTGTTAATTCCAATTGATTATTCATAATTAAATAAAGTCTGATTGAAGAAAACGTCATTATTTTTCGCGATGGAAAAAATTTATCATATTTTTAAAATATTTATACCTGACATGTAAAAGCTAAAAATCAACGTTTTTCATTTCTAATGATTACAAATGAAACGTTCTCTTCTTCTAACTTAAAACTGAATATGAAAATAAAGATATTTCTAGAATAGCATATGGTTTGTGACATATGCAACCATATATTTTTCAAAGTTAAATCTAAGTATAATTGTTTAGTTAATGTGTTTACTAAACGTTTATCCAGTAACTGCTTAGTGGGTAATTTTCTTTACCAGATGAGCATGGCAAGAGTCAAAAATCTTACCTATTAAGAGCAATAATAAAGATGAAGAGTCTTACTCAGTAAGTGAATGTGACGACTCTTACCCGGGTAAGCGCTTACCGGATAAATTGTTGCATATGATATCATTTTGATGTACTACAATCTTACACGGTAAAATGAATTACAATGTTAACTCGTAATGGTAAAAGCTTACCGGGTAAGCATTTAAGTAAACGGCCCGTAAATCATGATCATCTTTGGTTTATATCTTCTTGAACTCTGTACAACAATTCGTTTTTCTATATAAAATGCTTAAAACAGAATAATAGTAAATTGCTAACAAAAATAGGAATAAAATAATAAATGGCCCATGCAGGTCTCGAACCTGCGACCTTCGCGTTATTAGCACGACGCTCTAACCAACTGAGCTAATAGGCCCATTTGTCTACTTTTGTTTTCGGTCGTTTAAGTAGGTATTGTATATTGATGTGTCTTCAGTTATTCAAAAAAGAGAAAGTTCTAAATAAACCTAATAGACTTTTGTGCTTTCAGGTAGTGTTTGGTACGCAGACTAGATGGGACAGGACGAGACGGGACAAGACTAATTGTTTGTCCTATGTTTGGTACGACTAGGGCAGAACGGGACAAAACTATTAAAATGACCATATTACCCCTAAATGTTGTTCAATGTTATTTTATATCATATAATGATTGTAAAATGACAACAAATCAACCAAAATATTGTCATTTTAACTTTAGTCCCATGTTGTTCCACCTTTTTTGGTGGAACAAGAAATATCAAGATTTATCCCATTAAAATTAAAAATAGTCCCACCTTGTCTCATGTTTTTTTTGTCCATGGCATGCCAAACATGGGACTATTTTTTTTGTCTCGTCCTATCCCATGTAGAGTGCATACCAAACGCACCCTCAATAAATAAGTCTGTGGACAACTTTTTTTGAATGAATAAGTCGTCAGAGTTTCTAAAACCTATTAAATAAATCATTGGCTTTTTGAAACCTGTTAAACACATACTTGTGACAAATAAATTCTTATATTTATAAACATATACGTACGTTGGGCCAATATATACTAAAAAGTAGCGTCAAAATATGCCAAAAGTTACGCCAAAATACACCAAAATATATCAAAACTTGCTCAAAAAAAGTTGCGCAAGAATATATCCAAGTAATGTCTAATTTATATTAAACTGAAGGTCGTGTTATTATTTCTGATTGAGATATAGCCATTTGACTTTCTTGTGACTCTTCTTGGTGTTCAACAACAACCTCACTTGAAAATGTCTTTAATGATGAAACACTTGCGTATCCTCGATGTTAACTTTGTTGAAACATTATTAAAACTATAATAATAGATGTAAATTTAAAACCTCAACGACATTTTACAAATTTATTGTTGAACACATAAAAACTCAACTAGAAAAGCGTTCAGTATGGTTTCCATATTTTTATACTCGGCAACGATTCAAGGTTTTATACTTGGTTACACTCAATCCTGAGTACTCGAACCAAACCAAACTTGAGTAATCGAGCAACCTGAATGATTGAATCCGAGTAATCTAACGGAACAAAACCCCAGTAATCAAACATGGATCATGGCAACAGGCTGGGTTGGTGGCGATAGAGACAACGGGTTCAGTTGGGGGCGATGGCAAATGGTGGTGCTCGACGGCATACATGATTGAAGGGGGCATGGTGGGGCGACGTCTAGGCTGGGACAATTTAGGTTTAGGAAATTAGTTTATTGGGTTTTTTTTCTAATTTTCGCTTTTACTTGCATAGCATGTTGCAGATCATGTTTAATAAGGACTTGCTTGAAATGTTTTAAAATGTCTAATGACTTATTTATTCAAAACCATTATCGAAGGACTTCCAAAACATGCTCAAAAGTCCATCAAGTTTTTTTTTGTTGGTATTTTCCCGTTCAAAAGCTAGCATTTTATATGAACAAGCTTTTACGTGCTAGAGAAACAACTTTCGATTTCCAAACATGCTCAAAAACACGAATCGATATATAAAAAATTAGATGCAAAATCCCGAAATCAAACGGATAGACCTATAATCTATTCCCTATTCGAGAAAACTAAAACCACTTAACCTTATTCTATAGCCGATGCACGAGGAGAATGTTTCATTCCCTTCTCGCAAAAAAGGTATCACGTCACCCTCTGAAGCAGGTATCTCTGCAAGAATACCCGACCCGTTAATCAAAAACCAAAACGACATATTTTCATTTCTTAAAAAGGTATTTTTGCCATAACCATAAAGCAAATAATGATATGATTCAAGAAGCCAATCATTTTGAGCTTACACCATTTGAAACCTAAATATGTTTAACCAAATTAAGCCCACACAAACTTTTAACAAGGTTAAATATGTAATTTCACTAGAAAAACACAACAAAATACAAGAAAACCAACATCGAAGTTGCACTCATCAGTAAGCCCAACACGAACATTAGACTGTAGATGTTATAGAAACATGCTTATAGGAAAGCATCCTTCTCCAGCAGCTGCAGTACATCGTTCTGGTTGTTCAGTTTCGCAACATCAATCGGTGTTTTCCCATCCATGTTTTGCAGAGTACTAAATAGAAAGCAAAAAAAAACGATTGAAATTAAAATCACCATAAAAGAAAATGCAAAATCATTGAGGAATGTAGGTTATGGGTTAGGCTTACACAGCTGCACCGTTATCGAGCAAAAGGGATACACATTCTTTCCTGCCATAACCAGCTGCATAATGGAGAGCGGTGTTCTTGTTTTTGTCTAACGCATCCACCTTCGCCCCAGCCTCAAGGAGAGCTTGGGCACATTTCACCTACAATTGTAGAGGTACGCTTAGTCAGTTTAACGGCATGTCAAAGAACTTCAAAAAACTTGAAATTACTTCGTGTAGAAACGTTCATGATAAAAGGAAATTTGAAGCATTTCTTTCCTAATAAACAGACATGAAAAAGAATTACCAAAATAGACGGCTATTTCCTTTTGAGACCGTCTTAAAATAAAATACAACATTGATTTTCTAAAGAAATGTTTAATCCAAATTTACATATTTGTCCATTAGCAACACCGTATAACATTGGTATCACAAATTAGGGTTGACAAAGTTCGTCGTCACTAATTAATAATCAAACATTTAATATTAAATTTACTGTGTCAAGTCAAACATTGCAGATGGAAGAAATATATTCCTCTAGCCTTAGGCCTTTTTAAGAACATGATCTCTGAATCGAAGTTCTTGGAGACGCTGGATTGGGGTAGCAGACTAGGTGGCGACTGATGAATGGTTTAGTCAAGAAAGGGAGCCGGAGAGGTAGATAGTGCGGGATTGGTGAGTAGTTAGTTCGTTCATCCAAGCCCTAAGTTAGATCAAGGGTGTGCAATTTCTCTTTACTTTGGTTATGTTTATCTTCTATTTGTATTTTATTGCTTACTTCTATCTAGCTTTTCAAATTTTTATCCTTCCGAATTTCTATCTTCCACACGATTTTCACAAGCCGGGGGTCTTCAAAGAAGCAACCCCTCTACTTTTTGCAGTAGAGGTCAAGCCTGCATATACATTACCCCTCCCAGACCCCACCTCCAGGTGGGATATACTAGGAACGTTTTAGTTTGGCTTGGTTTGGATTTTATGTCCTCTACGCATTGTTGACAAAAAGAAATTAATAAACGCTGCAATTGATAGACAAACTGAGATCAGGAGTCAAAAGGATCTTAAGCTTTCTAGGTGCTAAAGAAAAAACTTTGAAGCATCGAAACAACCTGGGGAGCAATGAAGAGCATATTAACATATACGAAGCAAATAACTTCCAAGATACAATCCTATCTTACCTCCCCATATCCACAAGCAAAATGTAACGCTGTCCTTCCCTCTGAATCTTCTTCATCTTTGTTGGCACCGGATTCCAATGCCTTTTTCAAACCCTGGTTATTTACAGAACCAAAAATAACAAATAACCCTCCTTTTAATAATAGAACATGAAGGCTAGATCGTGAGGCAATCGGCAAAAGCATTGTCCCCGATGAAAATATAACATAAAGAAATTACATGTATTCTTCAGTGAAACAGATATATAACCAGCATGAGAAAACATGGTCTAAAGAGTTGAGCATTGCCTTTGGCAAACAAATTAAAGGGAACAGCATCACAAAGTCCCCGACAACATAGAACACAACACGAATCTACATGGATCCTTTGGTTAAATGACCTAACCGTTTTTTTAAATCCATGATCTTCTGACAGTGTGGAGAATGCCCACGACTTAACAAAAGAATGCAACTTCCACACTCAAAAATGCCTAGAAACCCCATCAGAAGGTCATGGTTTTAAGAAAGCACTTATCAGGGGGTAATTTAGCTAAGTAACCCAATTCTACAGCTTTTCTTAAAAGGTACCTGTTAGATTCCCACATCGGCAAGACTTAGACCACTTCTCGGTATATGTTGGAACCTCCCTTCTCTCCACAAGGGCTCTTTGGAGAGTAATTTGGGGGTTCCACACATTCTCACGTGGCATCAGAGCCAAGGTCTAGCACTCAAGGAATTCGACACTCTTGAGGCAATACGTACACGTCTACGCCCCTCTCGACACTCGGGACAATCTGTGCCCATCTAGTCTCTGTTGGAGGGGGCGTGTTAAGAGTCCCACATCGGCTAGACTTTGACCATTTCGCTTCACCAAATGTTGGAACCTCCCTTCTCTCCTCAAAGGCTCTTTTGGAGAGTAATTTGGGACCTCCACATATGCTCACAGGACCCAAAAAAATCTGTCCCCTGGCTAACCGAATAAGCCACGCATCCCATTAAGCCGTTTCCAAACATCCCCTTAATTATGACTACGTAGATTTGGAACCAACATAGATAATATACCAATCCAAGACATCGACCACATGAAAGAGGGGCTTTGAAATTGAATGATATGATGATCACATAATCATAGTAAAAAAAGTATACTTAAACTCGAGTACCTCAATGTCACCAACACTAGCAGTCTGATGAACAATAGACTCATCCTCATTTACATCTTCTTCAGCTTCATCTGCAACAGGATTTGCAGCGGAAGCGGTAGCATCTTCAGTGACTGCAAGTCCCATTGCTTCACCCAGTTTCTTTAAAACATCTTGATCATTCCAGTACCTAGTTTGTGGTCAAGAAGAAAAAACTGAACAATTAAAGATCCATGAAGTAATAAATAGTTGATAATATTTCTGAAAGTACAAAATAAAATCACAATTCTCAACTAAAAGCCAAAGGAGAGCTACAGAATGTAAGCCTACCTTGAAAATGATGAAGAATTGCAACAATATAGGTATAAGATGTTAAACTTGATGAGAGATGGAATTACAACAGCAAATGATTTACAAAACTATCAAAGTGCGACTGGAACACTGTGCATCACATTGTTAAGTATGTCTTCCTCGTAAAACCAAAACCCTGAACATGTTCTCAAGACATCCAGATTTCCGTCCATGTTACATGAAAATATAAACATCGAAGAAGTTCTGCATTCACATACATGCTTTAGTGATTCTTGACAAATAATAACTACATGATCATTGATAAGTAGACTTCATCGTCTACAGCAGTGTCTGGAGTTTGTCAAGTAAAAATGTGGTGTGAAATAAAATCAACATGAATGCTGCACATGCTACAATGAAGTCAGTTGCAAGACCCAAAAATGTTAATTGACTGTTAATTTTTGTGCTTCTTTTACAAATAGTCATTCTCTATTTTACTTATTTATTTGTAAAGATAGATGTTGGTTGGAACGGGTGATTCAGTAATGGAAAAGATTGAAATAAATCAACTGGGATTAAGGATGTTCAAATTTTTTTCCCCACACATTATCATACCAAATAAAACTTATTACTTCCTCTGTCCCAAAATAAGTGTCCATATTTCTATTTTAGTTTGTCCCAAAATAAGTGCCTACTTTCCAATTCTACCCTTAATTATGAGATGGAGACATTCATTACTCCATCTATTATCAAGAGTAAAGTTGTCATTTAGTTAATTAAAAAGTGTAATAATCACACATTTCTACAACTGTGTGCCTTTTTAATTGTGGGCATTTATTTTCAGCAGGAGAGAGTATAACTTAGTTGTATATTATCATGATATGTGAGATACAAAACCTCATCATTGCTGTTGGACCTCCAGATTCTATCTCTTCTAAAATGGGTTTCAAGGATGGATCTTCTTTGATACGTGCCATCCGTTCTTCAAGCTGATCCTTTTGAGCTGGATTTGATAAGCTCTCAAGCATCTGAGACATTGATGGATCCTACAAGATATAGAAAAAAACATTTTTGATAGTCCATTCTACCGTATTACATAAACAACCCCATATAATATGCTTAAGAAACTTAATACCTGCATCATAGCACTACCAAGGCGCTCAGCCATGTTCATGAATTGAGGGTTTTGCATAACCTGCTGCATAGTTGAATAATACTGTTGCGTATCAAACTGGGGAACACCTTCAGCACCATGAAATGTCTGCTGGAGTTGCTCTGCCATCTGATTGAATGAGGGATCTTTTGCTATTTGCTCAGCTAATTCCTTGATGCTTGGGTCCTGTAAACGTCCCCAAAAAGAACAAAACTGTAAATCATCTCTGCATCTAAAGTGTGAAATACCATTCAGGACCAATATTGTTAAAGGATCCCAACCTTGTATGGCATGCATGAAAAGAATGATGTAATAAATCAATATATTATAATACAAAATAACTCCACGTTGTATAACATCGCTATCACGCTTCATGTAGATTCTTTTTTCTTCCTTGAACTTGGCACTGGTACCAACTTTTCTTACAAAAAAAGCGACTCATTAAACAACTCAACTTCACTGACATTAATAGTAGTTAACTAAGGGCCTGTTTGGAAGTAACTTAATGAGCTTAATGAGCCCTTTAGCTTATTCGGGCAGCCATTTTGGAGTGTTTGGAAGCAGCTTAATGATTTAGGGAGGAGCTTAGCGAATCAGCTTTTTGGGGTTACCCTTGTGCACACAGACACAACATTTTCCACCCACATACCCCTATGAAAATCAAGGTACATAGCAGCTCTCTCAAACCTCTCTCTCAAATTCCCAGATCTGAAAAACGAAGACCATGTAGAAATTACAAGGAGATGCAGGTGCTCCGTAGCTCTTCTTCTCGCCGTCAACATACCCTTTGCTTTGCCATTTCTGTGTCCAGATCGATTTGCAAAATCGACAGACCCTTTGCTTTGCTATGTCATCTCTGTCGATACTCCCCTCCTCCTCCTTACTGTCTCTGCCATGGGGTTTTCTGGAAAATCTGAAGTGATGAATCACAAGAGATGGGTCTTGAGAGGTGAATCGAAATCGGAAGGGGTTTTCTGGAAAATGGAAAATGATGGGTTTGTATTTTCTGGAAAATTGGACGTAACTATCTTTTGTTTAGGTTTAGATATGAATCTCTCAAATCTTCTGAATTTAGATTTCAAGTTGTAGGTTTATCACGGACGAAAAAGAGGTTTCTTCATTTGGGTTGTTTATTCTTTGTTGACATTCTAACTTTTGATATATTCTTGAAGATGATGGTGTTCTTGAAGACAAAAATAATGTTCTCTGGTTCAATCTTCTAAAGGGATGGATTTTCTTATATGTTCTTCTAAAGGGATGGATTTCTTTTTGTTGAGATTCAATCTTCACAAAGATGATTGTGTTCTCCAAGAGTTTCAGATTCGATCTTCTAATTTGGTTTGTTCTTTAATGAATTCTAATTTGATGTTTAGAGATGAATAGACCAAAAATGACTAGAAAGATAAAATCGTAGTTTTCATCATTCAAACAGATTATTCAGCACAACAGACAAACAACAATTTTATTTAACTCATACAGCTAACTTTATCTGCATCCATACATGACTTAATGAAAAAACAACCAAACAGCCCCTAAATCACATATAAAATGATCTTCTCAGTCATAAATAATATTAAGGCGGTAACAAAAAGAATATGTTAGAATTTTCTTCATAAAGACATGAAGATATTTAAATCTCAGGTTCCAATAATACATGTTTCTTCGTTTGAAAAAGAACACAACAAAACTCTTGGCTATTTGCAAATATGAGATGGAACATCATGTAAACTTCGAATATACAGCACTAAGACCAGTAAAAATTATTAGATTCAGGAACAAGATTATGGAAACCATCAATGTTCCTGTGAAACTCACCGATTTTTCCTATAACGAAAGAGAGCATTATCATGAGGGAAAGAGATGGTGTATTTACTTGCTATTTTCTTGTATATAGGAATTGTGGTGAGTTTGATGGTTGCTGTAGATTTTTTTCTCTTTGCTTAATGGACAACAGAAGAGTATATGCATGCATATGTGCATGCAAGTGGGTGTGCATAGACACATAGTTTTGATTTAGTCATGTATGGGCATGAAAGAAGAATCATACATTAAGTAGACCAGCCATAGATGAGAAGTCAAAAGGATTTGCAGCAAATCCAGCTCCAGGCATGGAAGGTATAGCAGGTATGCTTCCCGACTGCGTATCTGTGGAGCTTGACTCAGAGGAAGTTTTCTTCATGGCTGGATCTGTCTTCTCTTCTGCATTGGAAATAACACATATTAAGAAACTAGAAATAAACAAATATATTTTAGTGTATAAACACATCATGCATCAATAGGCCAACAGACCATTAATAAATATAGATAAAAGAACTCACACCTGTCAGCAATGCATCTAATCAACGTGGTCAATCTAGGTGATAGCAAACATAATAGAAATGGCATCCTTAAAAAGCCACAGTTCATCACCCATACCTCTCAGGATAATGGCTGCCTAGAGCAGCAAAGCCAGAAGCCATAATCCAATTTATCTTTCTTATAATCAAGAACTTAGGGGACTCTATTCTTTGCATGTCAGATCACCCACACACACACCCTTCATGTGTTGAGTGGTCCATGCACTATAAGATGTATAATCAAAAAGAAGAAATATGCTGAAGAAATGGTTCAAACAGCACTTGGAAAGACAGAAATTCTGGAGCTTCATTTTCATATTGGTCCAAGGAACAGAAATTAATATGATTCTCCATCAAGCTAACTTAATATGGTGTATCCATTCATCAAGCATCGGGACCTAGATTACGATGCTACCCATATATCTTGACATCCAAGCCTTGTTTTCTTAGCCAACCATACTTGGTTAAGCTTTGCAAGAGCAAATTTTATCACCTCTGTTTAAGAAATCAAATAATGCAATCTAAAGTAAAAGTCTTTTAGTGAAGCCTACCTCTGGTTTCATTGTGTAAATCATTCTACTTCAAGCTAAATTTTCATATTCTCTTAAGGTTCTAAAAGGTAATTTTTGAAGAAAAATTCAATCAGAATGTAATGAAATAACAGAGTCAAGTTAGATATGAATAGTGATTCTGCTATTAGGTTAAAGCAGACAAATTATAGTCATAGTGTACAATTATTTAACAATATCCAATAACATGCAACCAAAGCTTGAGAAGATAAATTTGTGGGATCAGATCGTTCTTCTTGATGAGAATCAATGAAATTTTTAATCGACAGTTCTTGTTGCAATGAATTCAGGAACTAATATTCAGAAGCACTTTATTTCACTAGAGCAGATCGAATTCTCGTTCCTAGTGGAGACTTAACAATGAAGTGAACAGCATATTGAGAAAATTCTCCTTCTCTCTTTTTTATTCCTTCCATATGAGAATAATTCTTGCTCTACCTGACATAGTTACCCAAATTGCTAGTTGATAAACATACACTTATATCAACATAATTGAATGGTCTAAAGTCAACTGAGATAGTTTGCATATTGATAGAAATAACTACATAAACCTGGAGCAAGAACCCTTTTGAATGTTATCATCAACCAAAACAGCATCATCACTAATTCCCCAACAGAAAATTAACCAAAAAAGTAATCGGTCCCTTTCCTGAGAATTCAATGAAAGATCCAGCCTCATGTTTGTAGCCAAGGGGGTGGGTGATAGAATTTGAGCATTTCTGCTAAAAAGGAGACTACAAGCAAACACACTCAAGTCAAGTAAAGCCGGGGAAACCAAAAGGGTGTGGAGCTGAAGCTGTCATTGTGATGAGTCATTCCTCATGCATATAAACCACTCACAAGGAAACCATAGAATTTTGTATTTACTATTTACCAATGGATGTCACAAAAGCATGGAGATAGTTATGATTCAAAAAGATGAATGCAGTATTGAGAACTTTCCCTCATAACTTAACTCAAAGAGATCTTCAAACTGAGATGACAAAAGCAGGTGCATGAATGTTTATTATAACATCTTTTAAAGATATAAAAACGTTCATTTAGAGAGGAAATAGCATTGAGCTCTGACAGAAGATGAAGAAGAGAAGGAAGGAAACAAAAACACAAGTAGAACATACACATATGTGGTGTCGATTGTACTATGTGTACCTTTAAAATTAAAAGGTGTATCTGAACTAAATAGAATGCATTATGAACAAAAGCATCAGAATATACAAAAATAAAGTACAAGACAAACAAAATGAACAACCTGAAGCATAAACCCCAACAAAACAAAAAACGTATCCAACAATGAAGAAAGATGACGTTGGGTCTAAAGAAAAGGCATGATACTCAAAGCCTTAACTAGGGATGGAAGGAAAGATCAAGAAAATATTTGAAATATTGTAGTTCCTCGAGAAACCTATATACAAAAAGTATCAGCAAATATATGTGGCTATCCCTTAAAAAAAGTCCTAAAACACTATCAGAGAAGATAAATGTAGTGACAATTGTAAAAGATAGCCATCAGAAATCAGCGTTACAGAAATTTTTAGATCACCACAATAGCTTGCATTGTTGCGACCTTATTACAGCATCACTACCAAAGCTAAAATCTTCACAATCGTATAAAGGACTTGAAAGTATGGATAATTATTCTTTTCTAAATTACATAAACAAGTCAGCTAAATTGTAGAAGAAACAACATCTTTCTTTTCTTAAGCAATTAGAAAATAAGAAACAGTTAATCTAGTTAAAGATAATTACATACTTACAAAATCCCATCTCAATTTATCCTACATAAACAAGACAGCTAAGCTAAAACCGAAAAACCTTTGGACCCAAAGCATCTATCTTTAGCAAAGATGTGGGCAAGGACCAGTGACCAACAAAAGAAACCAAACTACTTGAGATAAAAGATTCAATTTGAGATATATCAAGATAAATACATGGACTTTCAATACTAGAGATCAAGATTTGTAGAAGAAACATCTTCTTTTCTCAAGGGGTTAGAAAATAAAGAAATGGTTAATCTATTTAAGGTAATTACAAACTTACAAAATGCCATTTCCATTTATCCTATTTCATCATATTCAGGATCTGATGTGGTTCCAAAGGATGAACGGTATATTGACAGTTCCAACAAGATTTGAAGAAAGAATCTAGTTTTTTTATTTATTTCATCTATTTCATGACTGGAACAGGGGAGGATACACGTTAAACCACAGTGTTGAATCACAGGAGAAATTTGAAGAAATGGAAGATTTATTCACTCTACAAATAACCGAGCGGAACTGGTATCATAAGAGATTTTCCTTTTCTGTTGATTCCTATGGATTGGATCCAAAACAATTCTTGAATGCGGTATTCAACTCAAACTCAAAGTATGAATAGGAAACGACATATTAAACTAGTGAACCTTGATCATAGTACAAAACTCATGATTTAATTGAGTCTTGGCTCAAATCCAATAGTTAGATATTCCAACTCATATAATGCAAAGGAACTATAAGCCAACAAGGGGGAAAACCACTTTTCCATTCGTATGTAGCGAAGGTGTTGACATGAACGAGCCAACAGTAATACACAAGATCTATTTTTTGGGAGGTGGAGGGGACATATGTATATGATAGTTTTGACTTCTTTCATCCAATCCCTGAAATAAATAATGATGATTAGAAAGGACATTTTGCCTCTTTGATCCTTTCCCTCTTGTACACTCAAAGTATCAAAAGGAACATCTAATTTCCTCCGTTTATTTCCCATTTCAATCCCCCACCAAAACCCCAAAAATAGGAACGAGGGAAAGAAAGGTCCCTTATACTTGTATGTTCTTGGGTCACAATTCAGGACTTGCATAAATTTAACTCGGGCTTCATCAAAAAACCTTGTGCAAAGGAGCAGCTAAAAGTACATAATGCTTGATTGAGCAAATTTTGTGAGGTCAATCAAGTATTAGTGCTTAACGAAATAAGTAGTGACATAAAATAAAAGTAATTTAACTCAACAGCCTAACGTACTCATCAATCAATCTTCTCTAATCAATTACTTGTATCCATCTAGACCATCACCACCATTAACTACATCAACATAACATAAAGAAGCACATACCCGTGGCGGTCGCAGGCTTGACTGCGGCGTCTTTCTCATTCACCTAACAAAAAACAAAACACAATCGAAAGCATCAACAAATCTACACTCGAATAAGAAATCAACTAACAGTTAGCATAGATCAAGATTCAAGAATCAATCAATCAACATTTACTAAAATCAAACAAAACTTTGAGAAATTGGAGATGAGAATTAGGAGAAAACGGTCAAAATCAAATTCCATAAACAAACAAAAGGAAGGTTGAATCAACAAGTTGTACCTGTGACATGACGATTGAAGTGATGAAAACAAATAACAAATAAACGAATCTAGAATCAGAGAGAGAGAGAGAGAGAGAGAGAGAGCAGGGAGGTTTTGATAAAACTCAGGTAAGTAGAGACGGTGAAGGCGTGGGCCACATCAATCCTCCAGCCTGACCAAATGAAAAAGAACGGCTCATGAATCCGGCTAGGCTTGCTCGGCTTGCTTTGTATTGTTGTTTTGGGCAGCTTTAGCCTTTAGTAGACTCATTGGGCCTAAATCATTTAAGCCCAAAATAACATTGTCTAAACGAAAATTTAAAAAAACCCAATTGATTTTAGTGTTTGAAATGATTAAGTTTTTTAACAATTTTATAAAATAATTAAGTTTTTGAACATTTCAAAATATAAAATAATTTTTTGGACTTTCTAAAACTTGTTAGATATATTCTTATGACCTATGTAATTGGTTAATGCGGTAAAATAATAAAAAAAATCTAGAAAAAAAAATCAATGAACATTCATATTTTAAATATTTAAGTCCTTAAACATTTTTCAACCAAAAGAGTACTTGGATCTATAAAATAAAATAAATATATCAAAAAAGTACTTACATTTAAAAACAGATTTTTGATAAAATTTATTTTAATTAAAAATAAAAAATATTTTGTCAGTGATTTTCCAAACTAAAAAGATTTAAAAAGAATTATTGATTAAATTTATTTTAATTAAAAATAAAATGTATCATGTATGTGATTTCTCAAATTAAAAAAATAAAAAAGATTTAAAAAGATTACTGATAAAGTTTATTTTAAATAAATATAAAATATATTTGAAATGTCCAAAAACTTATTTGTTCCAAAAAATTTGTTCACGAACTTAATCATTTCAAACACTAAAGTCCATAAAGTTTTTTTAGATTTTTTCAAAAATTAACTAATTTTAGAGTGAATTACGAATTTGGTACCTGTGATTTAACAAAAGTTATGAACATAGCATCTTAAATTCAAAAAATTAAGGATTTGATCCATGTAGTTATCATTTTGTTATGACTATGGTCCATCCACTAGCTTCGTTAACTGTTAGGCATGGGAATAAGCTTCAACCCATCGGGGAATCTGGTCCACCCACCCCGGTCAGGGATGGGGATTCCCCGCTAAATTGGGATTGGGGACGGGGAGGGGGATCCCTGTTTGTCTCAAAGTGGGGACGGGGACGAGTATGGTACTCCCCCCCCCCCC
>NC_037535.1:18266414-18270316 GCF_001531365.2 Cynara cardunculus var. scolymus
CTCAATATCTTTTGGTACATGTGACTTTAAGTTTTTTTGGATTTAATTGAATTTTTTTGGTTTTAGGTTATTAGTTCTTATATAATGTTGGTTTTTTTGTGTTAAATTAAATTCATTTTTGTTTTAGGTTTATTGAAAATGTTTGAGATTTAAACATGTATGATCTCTCATATATTTAATTTAAAAAAACTTATATAAATGAAAAGAAAAAAATCTTCATTTCCCCATAAAGGATGGGGATATGATTATAAGTAATCGAGAATGGGGATTAAGGTCTCCGCCCCATTCCATACCTATTAACTGTGACTTCATTAACTTACAGGCATTTGATCTTTTTGCATGTTTCTCATATATTTTATTACAAACTTGAAAAGTAACTATATTATATTTAATTATTTTATTTTTTATTCATATTATATATATATATATATATATTTATATTTAATTTTTTTTCTCGCATGTTTAAAATAGAATACAATATAATTTTTTGGATTTTATTTTTATTTAATTATTTATTTTATTTCATATTCATAAAGATCTTCATAAAGATCTGTATAATGACATTATTTTATTGTTTTTGGGGAGGATGATGTTATATTCAACGAAGATGTAGCCCTATATATAAACTTCAAATGAGAAACATTGAGAGTTTTGATCTAAAAGAAATTTACCCTCTTTTTCAAAATTATAAGGGTTTTCTTGGTTTTAATTTTCAAATTTGGTACGGTTTTCTTGCTAGTTTAATCTACACAAGTTTATTGTTGTTGTTTAAGGAACACATTCAACAAAATTCTTGAAAATTAACATAAAGATGAATATGAGAGAGAACCTAAATCAAGAACTAAAAACACAAAAATCAAAAATATAAACATAAGGGGCCGTTTACCAAACGATTACCCGGGTAAGTGCTTACCAAGTAACATTACCTCACCGGATGAATATAGTAAGGACCAAGAATCTTACCCGGTAAGAACGAGACAATGATCAAGAGTCTTACCCGGTAAGTGAAGGTGACGACTCTTACCACGGTAAGCGCTTACCGAGTAAATTATTGTATACTATGTCGTTTTTGGGGACTAAAATCTTACCCGGTAAGTACATAATGGTTTTAAATTTTACCGGGTAAGTGTTTGATAAACGGCCCCTAAGTCAAACACTCATTTCCACGATTTTTTTTTGGTGTTCGGAGCTGTTGGTGTGGCCGGATGCAAAAAAAACGAGGGGTACGACTGAACTTGGAAGATAAACTGAGAAAAATACAAAGACTCAAATATAATAATTAAATATGTATAATATGAATATAAAATAAATAATTAAATACAATATATTTTACTTTTAAGTTTTTAGTAAAAATATATGAGTAAAATGCAAAAAGACTCAAATGCCCTTAAGTTAACAGAGTCACTGTGAACAAAGATAGTGAGAGGAATTATAATCATAACAAAATGGCAACCACAATGACCAAATCCATAATTTTGTGAGTTTAGGAACCTAGTCATGATTTTAGCTATACTACAAGAACCAAATCCACAATTCAGTCTTAATTTTATAGAGAGAATCAAACTTATGCGTACATTCATATTCTAAACGTGTTAAATCTTTGAAATAGATTTGAATGGATAATTTTTTAAACTTTTTGAAAGAGAGTAGATACATTCTTTTGAATAAAGTAAATTATCCATAAGAGTTCTAACTAGAGTGCATATCAGCATATGGATCGGGTTGATCGGGTTGAATGCATTTGAATGACTCAATCTATGTTTGTGGTTTTAAAAATCTCAATTCAATCCAACCCAAATCAAAGTACAATCCCTCCCCCAAAAAAATCATGGGTTAGTCAAATTGGTTTAGCTGATACTTTAGTAAATCAAAATATTCTCTGCATGTTTATTATCTTAAATATGTTGTTTTATCTACTTATAATTCATTTTTCATCATGAAATGAGTCGATTCACATATGTATTTTTTAATATCTATCTCTCTCTTTTTTAATATCTATCTCTCTCTCTCTCTCTCTCTTTATATATATATATATATAGATTTCCATTTTTTTCAATAATTGACATACGAACATTCCCTTTAACATTTTTTTACAAAGGTTCATTTAAGCAATTGCCTAGACTGAATCCTTGAAAATTACGGTCGTCTGAGACCAATGGGTTGTTTATTTACCTCTTAATAGTTACATTAAGAGGCAACCTCTAAATTGTTAAGATGTAAATATTGTTTGGCACAAAAAAAAGTTTGTCTCTTAATGGTTCTAAGACCCTCTGAATGATTTTGTATCATATGTCTCCCTTAACCATTCAGTGCCCTAATTTCACTGTAAACAATTACATTTCATTTTGCACTATTCCATGAGAGTCTCTTAATCATTCTGACCACTTGATCATTCTACACCAAACCATTTAACAATTATCAAACAGCCCCAAGTCCGACCACAGGATGCTAAAGTCATGACTAGAACCCAGAGAAGACGGGATGTTCCACTACACTCCTTAGTTCTATTACTAACACACCACCACTCTTGTGATTAACATTTATTTGTTACTTCTCAAGATATTTAATCATTTTATTTAAACGATCCATATACCATAAATAACGTACTTTCGGCACAAAGTACCAAGCTACAAAGTTCTTCCAATTTTAACGAAGATTTGCAAATTTTGAAATTGGACTGAAAATTTTATCAATGCATCATGTGGTTCTAGAAATATAGATAAAGGATTAATGAAATTTGTACGGATTGCAGCAGCAGCAGCAGGTCTTTCTCAAAATACTGGTTGAAATTATTCACACATTTTTGTTGACAGAAATATAGTAGTATTCTAAATATGGTTCCACAGGTTTATTGACTAAAAATACCATAACAACAACAATGACAAAATTAATTGCAGATAGTTGATTCAGGAACTTACGATTCCACTGAAATAATCCATCTAAGAAGGATGAACTTTCTTCGATTTAGAAGAAATCGTCTTCATCGCCGATCTCATTGACGCCGTTGCAGAATTCAACGCCGTCTCAATATACTTGTTTGAAGCAAAATTCGCCGCTCTCTCCATAGATCTCCCCAACCTCCTTGCACTTTCACCGATCGACAGCAATCCCTGTAGCTCCTCGTTCGATTCGCGCTCCATCTCTTCCTCGAACCTCCTGAACTCCTCCATCGCGCTTTCCATGGCGGCATCGAGGCAATCTTCCGCCTCTTGCATCGAATCCTCAGCCTCTGCCACTTCTTCCTCTTGCTCGAGCTCCATCGCCGCCCATGCTTTGTATGATTCGAGCTCAAATAGTTTCATGAGATCTTCAATGGTTGATGGATCGAAGTTTTTATCGTTGAGTGACTGATCGGAGAGAAAAGTGAACTGAGAAATCAGAGCTTCCATGGCCAATTTGAGTTCGAAGGGTTTGTTTGGCACTGTGCTTCCAATAACTTGTCGAGAGAGTGGAGTGATAAGAATGAGTGGAGCACCTTATATGCCAAACTATTATTCCATTAAATAAATACAATATTTTTTATACTCAAATTTGATTTATAATAAATTTCTAATTCAATTTTTTTAAAGTTTTACGTTGAGAAAGTTGAATTTTGATTCAGAAGTGAGTTCTGATGAGAAAAAGATTTAAGTTGAAAAACATAATAAGATATATGTATTCTTATATGTATATCTATACTATATTATAAAGTATTTGACAAAAACTCTTAAAAATCATTTTTTATGCATAAAGTACTGCTTATTAATGCATATTACTTAAAACTCAAGATTGCAAATATATTGTGCGTAAGTACAACTTATTAAAGCTTCATATCTGAATTCGTGTAACTAACTGCAGATAAACATAATCAAATACATGATAAACATTTTATTTTAAATATAAAAAATCTAAAATATAATTAA
>NC_037535.1:18270546-18273041 GCF_001531365.2 Cynara cardunculus var. scolymus
ATAATAATAAAAATTAAAGAAATTACATAAAAATGAGAACTTTTAAATAATTAATTTGATATTTACATTGATATTTTTTTTCAAATTTATATTTTATTCAAAAATAAAATCATTATTGTTTTCTTGAAACATATAATTTATACTTACTATATTATATAGCATTTGACAAAAACTCTTAAAAACCATTTTTTATACGTAAAGTAATGTTTATTAATACATATTACTTAAAACTCAAGATTGCAAGTAGATTGTGCCAATAAGTCTCTTTCAAGAGCATTATAATGGTATGCCCAGCTAACTAAGGGACATACCAAAGATTGGGACCTGAAGTGGTAGAACCCGATGAACCAAGCGTACTACTAAACATTGATTCTCTCTCCTGAACTATAAATCATTATTTATAGCTAGCAACTAAAAAAACTACAAGCAACTACATAAACAACCCTGGGGTAAATTGAGTAGTTCGCCCTACCTACTAATTTACTCAAGTAAGCTTGCATCTTACTATACGGTTTTCTATAACCTAAGACTCTTAGATAKAGAGTTTCAAACCAAATGTGCCCCCAGTGGGGAACTAAATTGCTGGCCATTCCCTAACCTATCTATATATACGCTTAAACCTTACTCGGATTAACTGGGCAAGGGTTCGTAGCGCTTACCATTCTTTGTGATTGCTTATTCGAKTCCTAAAAGTGGCTTAAAAGCTCCTTTAGCATAAGAATTTTATAACTAATCAATAAGCAAGGACTCACTCATTTCCCAGCGAGGACCATAGACCTAATAAAAGAGATATATGACAGCTCGAGTGCAAGCATCAAYGATTATGTCCTGAAAGAATAATGATTCTTCTATAGATAAAGAATCTGTGAAGTTTGATTCCAAAAGTGATAAAAAGCATGGTAAAAAGTGACTAGGAGTCATTATGATATCGGTGCCAACTTGGTTCACTTCTTAGTCGAAAGATAAATTATATATTTGTCAAGCAAAGTGAGCTTTACTGAATTACCAGTGAAGAAAGGGAAGGGCTCAGAAGACAGGCGCATTATAGCTGCGTGCGTTAAGGTTGTTTTTCTTGTAGTTAGATGGAGCCCGGTTCTCCTTTTTAAAATGGGATGACTTCAACCTTGACTTCGGACAATCAACGTAAACAAAGACTCATCCTAAGCTAAGACTCTTTCTCTCTGTGGTTGTTACGAAGATACTACGCGGATAACAAAGAGTAGTAGTACCATCTGTAATAGGAAGAGTTCTCCTACCTAAGGTCTAAAAAAAGTCTTTTAGAATCTCCTTCTTACCGATCTGTAACGAGCTAATGAAAGGCTTAGAATCAATGCTTTGACCGGTAATGTCGAATCTAAGAACGTATTGTGCCTTCTACGGGGMCCCAGTCATTCTTACTGACTTAGCTAATTCAATTCTTTCTACTGGGAAGCCCTTTTCTAATGATAATTCAATGCCTGCCTTTCTAATGAGATGTGATCTGTCTAGGGCTAGCTGAACTAAGCCTCATCTGAGGAGGAAAGTTTGCTGCTTGATTCCTTCTTAGTTAGTTTTGGGATATGATTCTTCGCATCTCGAAACGAAAGAGGTTTTGCTCAAAGGCTGACGYAGAAGAGAAGAGTTTCGGCATTCAAATGAGTTCTTCTTATTCCACGAAATTCATTTATTGGATAACTTATCCCAAGGAGTGAAGCTACGACAGACCCAACCCAATTCATGTTCCTCTGTCAAGATCAAGATGAAGGGGGGAGGATGAGATCTTTTGGCGGGYTAGTGGGGGTCCTTGGCTAAGATGGAATCTTCACCTTTGCTTTCAAGCTATCAAAGCYGGGAACCAAAGACGTTGAGGATCGATTCCTTATTCCCCAAAGGGAGTTGTTTCCGACCCTTACATCATCYTAAAGAGAATCAAGATATCCCAGGAACCAAGCTAGGGATTCAYGACTAGCGCGAAAGCCTAGCGAACAAAAAAGCGCTCATGCTCTATCGTGTTTACCTCCCTTAGCCCACTCCTACCTAGGCAGGAGGAGATARAGGAATTTTTGTCTTTGGGCATCCTCCTCTTAGTCTTCCGGTGAGGAGTAGGTATATCTTGACTTTATAGGTTACGGGAATAAATATATGTTGGAGTTCGAGTGGAAGTTGCCCGGTTCAAGTACGCTAAATGCGGTATCAATAATGCATGGCTAACCAACTTCGTAGCTCGATCTTATACTTTTATAGGTAACAGATTTAGACTTACACAAGTTGGAAGATTCCATTCACGAAGGAAGTATTTGAAAAAGAGAATGCGAGACAGAATGGGTTAGTTGTCCAGTTTGGTAACTAACTTATTAAAGCTCCATATATGAATTCGTGTAATTAACTGCAGCTAAACATAATCAAATACAATATAAATATATCATTTTAAATATAAAATATCTAAAATATAATTAGGATAATCATTGAGTTCTAACAAAATAATTAATTATTATCTTTATAAAATTTATATTATT
>NC_037535.1:18275941-18307089 GCF_001531365.2 Cynara cardunculus var. scolymus
ATAGTTTGCACAATAGTTTTGGTTAGTATTTGAACCAACATATATATATATATATATATATATATATATATATATATATATACACACACACAAACAAAATGCAATAAATATGAATATGTTATCATTAACTTTTATGACCGTCCTCAAAAACTAAATAATATTTATAATAATTTTTAAAGTCAAATAATATTTAGAAATGATATGCTATTTATTACCATTCATGTATCTTGTTAAGACAAAAATCACAGTAACGCCCGAAACGCAAAGAGAGATCCCAACTTCCAACAGTTCTCTGATCTCAGCGATACAGAGACTGTATAAAGATGGCGAAAAAACCTAGGCTCTTCTTCCAGGTGATTCTCTTCATGTTAATCATGGTGAAAAGTGGTGATTGCATATGGTTGAATTTACCGAAATCTGGAAGGAAGTGCGTGACGGAGGAAATCCATAACAATGTCGTTGTTTTGGCTGATTACGTCGTCATCTCCGATGTTCATATTCACCCCACTCCCTCCATCACCACCAAGGTAATTCTCTCTCTCTCTATATATATATCTTCTGTGTGTGTTTCTCGTTGAATGTTTATATAATTCAAACAGACGTGCATGTACAATTGTATATGACTTGTATGAAAAAATCATGTGATTACTGAGCTTGTTTTGATGTTATAAGATTGACGATGAATTTTACATGTAATTGAACATTAATATGTTTATGATTATGATTACTAGTGTCCAGGGGAAATGAAGTTTGTGAATTTCAATAAATCTGAAAATAACCCCCAAAGCTAATTGTGTTAGGACCAAATGTTAATAAGAGCTAGGGTTTTGATTGGAATTAGATTCTGCTATCTATGTAAAAGATGTGGTGGAGTAATTAGTATATATAATCATTATACATTTGATGTCAATTTGTAGGATGATATGTGAGACTCTGAAACAACTAACTAACGCTAAATTGATTTAGGGATATGTTTCAGGATCAAATGCTTGATTTATGTTTATCTTGTTGTATTCACTATTCAGGGAGGGAGGTTATCAAACACTAGTAAATGATGAATTTATGCTTTCATTTGCTTTTGGTTCTGGTCTCATATATAATCTGACTACAATAAACTGTTACAAAGAGTCTTTTTAATTATCTTCTATGGAGGTCACTTCTTCTATTTTGTTGTAATACAAAAATTCAGCTATAGTGATAATCAGGAGGCTGGTTTTTTCTCCATTTTCACAAACTTTTCACTAGCAGGTGTAATCATGGAAACAATGGTTCTACTTTTTAGGGTAGATGTCAGTTTTGCGTATATCTTACCCCGACCCCACCTACGGGTGGGATATATTGGGCTGCGCTGGTTTGGTTAGGCAGGCTGCAGAGGATAAAGAACTTCGTTATATCCATTGCCATCTTTGATCTTTCTTCTGCTATGAAAATTATGGTTTGTTCTACTTTTGTAGGTCACATCACCTTACGGAAACGTCCTTCACCATAAGGAGAATGCAACTCACGGTCAATTTGCTTTCACTACAAGTGAGGCCGGGCAGTATCTGGTTTGCTTCTGGGCAGACGACCCTAATCAAGGTGGAGCTTTAAGTGTAAACATTGACTGGAAAACTGGAATTGCAGCAAAAGATTGGGAGTCAGTTGCAAGGAGAGAAAAAATTGAGGTGAGAAATAAATAGCTTTGTATCATCTGTTGCTCTACTGTTTTTGCTTCCCGGGTCCAATCCTCCCTCCCCCCCCCCCCCCTGCGTGCGCTAGCCTCAACCTCCAAGTGAACCAAAAAATGTCCCTTCACATTGGTGTCCTGGAGGCAGGTACCATGTGGCCAATTGGGTTGTCGGTAATCAACTTTTTGCCCATATATAAGCTCTTAATTCTCAAGCATTTAATAATGTTGAAATATATTAATGGAAAACATATTAAAGGCAATAGTTTGAGTGATTAGGGTTATTCAAGATTCTTTTTCTTGTTTGTGACCTCGAAAAAACTTGAAAGGTTTTCCATCCGAGTACATTTACCCACCATTCCCATTTAGAGGGATGAATAATGTAGACCCAAATGATTATTTGAATCAAATTTGGACTTCATATATAATTATAGCATCCACAATGGTGAACTTTTTCCAAAAAAATGGGACCACAAGCAAAAACAAAGTTCTTTTAGAGCTTGTAACGTCACAAGCGAAAGAGGGGTTTTTGCCGGGTGTTCTTTCACAAGCTTAGTGGCTAAAAAACTCTCGTTAGAAATTTGAAACCTATGAAAAGCTTCGTTATAAACGTTTTACTTCTCTTCTATGGCCTGACAAGAAGCCTGAATTGCTTCATAGGGTGTTGAGCTTGAGTTGAGAAAGCTTGAAGGAGCTGTGGAGGCCATTCATGATAATCTTCTCTACCTCAAGGGCAGGTGCCTTTCTGCAATTCCAATGCATTATCGTATTATGGCTATAAAACCTTCGCATATGTGTTTTCTTTTTCTCATTTTGGGTGTTCTTTTTCCTACATTTATATGCATCAAAGCCAACTTGTTTGTTTCTTTAACACATAAACTGGCTGTCTTTTTCCTCCGGCCCATAAGTAAAACAAACCGATAATGGAAAATTAACGCAAATTCTCATTGAACAAGAAAATCCGAAATTAATGGAGTGTTTTTTAGTATTAGTATGGCTTCAATGCTTATCTTACATTTGAACGTGTTTATCAGTTAGATTTACGAGAGTAATAAGTTGTAAACTTGAATTTTAAGATATTAATGAAAGTAAAAAGTACCTAATGTTTAATAAGCTGTTTTTTTTTATTTTATCAAATGTAATATAATATAGTATAGATAATGAATTGTGGTTCGTTTACGTGGTTATGCAGGGAGGCACAGATGATAGAAGTGAGCGAAACTACAAATTCTAGAGTGGCCTGGTACAGTATATTCTCGTTAGGTATTTGCATTGCAGCTTCCGCTGCACAACTATGGTACTTAACGCGCTTTTTCCAAAAGAAGAAACTAATCTAGACTCGGGCCCGGTAACGTTACAAGAATAGGATTATTAAGCTGTAGAACTGATTGTTTCTTCTTTTGTCAAGAATTTTTATACCATTGGAATCCTGCTTTACTGCTTTGAAGATATGGGAAATAGTCTTAAGGACCAATTGCTATACCTTTTTTGTGATTGTATGCTTTAAAGTGCATGACATTTGTTGTCAGCTATAAAATGGATTCAATGGCTTGCAACTCTTCATACCCTTTGCTAATGCTAATGTTTCTTACCCTTTCCAAACCCTACTCTTTATGAGATTTTTCTAAGTTTGTTTTGTTTTTAACTTCATTCAAAGATTTTTTTTTAATTAACCTGGATATCCAACCTGTTATGCGAGCCGACTAATCTCAGGGCAATCACCTGCTTTGCAGATAGCCCGGAGTCACCGCATTTGAACCTCCGTGGCCACAAGGGAATTTTTATTCCTCCTTGTATTTGAACCTGGGACCTCTTGGTACTTTTGATCTTTGGAGCCAAGTTCAAACCAATCAGGCACCACCATTATGGTTAACTTCATCCAAAGATTGTCATCAAGATTTAAGATTTTTGCACAAAAACTAAATAAACATCAGTTGGGAGAAGATTGGTAAAGTAAAACGGTTGAGAAAAAGAGAAAGGTAACTTGCTAGCTCAACTGGTAAAATCTAGGGTTTGCTTCGTAGAAATCATGGGTTCAAAGCCTTGAGGGTTATCTGACTATTACCTTTAGGGCTCTATGGTATTAGTCGTCGAGATCAAAAGAGGATATTATCTATAGCCACACACATTAGTTTCGTTAAGCCATTGAGCCGTTCCCATGAAATACGTTAGTTAGGGACCGTTTGCCAATTGTTGAATGGTTTGGTACAGAATGATTAAGTGGTCATAATGATTAAAAGACTTTCATGATATAGTGCAAAATAAAATATAATTATTTGGTAATTGTGTACAATGAAATTAGGGCTCTTAATGGTTAAGGAAGATCCAGGATACAAAATCATTCAGAGGGTTTTAGAACCATTAAGAGACAGACTTTTTTTTTGCCAAACAAAATTCACCTTGTTAGAGGTTACCGCTTAATATAAACAAACATCCCCTTGCTCTATTTTTTTTAATTTATCTTTTTTATGATTCGTTCTCATGAAAACACTCATTTTGTAACTTTTACCATTGTTTTGCTACTTTTTTTGCAAAAATAATAATTAATTTATGATAATAATAAAAAAAATATCAAATAAAATGGTTCACAAATTCGATCACTCCAAAATATTAGACCTGACTCGAAAGATAACAGTGAAATAAAACAAAGATTGTTCGGTTTATTAGACTTATTACAAAAAATCGTTTATTTTCGATTTTTTAAATGCCAATTAAAAAAATATCACTAAAATATGTCGGCATGTCCATTTTAAATATCAATAAAGGAAATCTCCATTTGAAATAAACACGAGTTCATTATTTGTTCATTAACGATGTGTTTGATAAATGGGTCAGGACGTAACTGCACATAACAAAAACTTGTTTTTGGCACACCATTACACTGCGACAAAAAGTACCAAAATAGGTAGAACAAATATCATGAGATGAGACAAGATAAGTAAATTACCAAACTATCCGTGTCAAATTAAACCGTAAAATCTTTCAAAATTCTTTCACCCACTACCTCCCTCTCGTACATCCATTTCAGTCGAGTCAAGTCCCATCGTCCCATCTATGTACCAAACGCACCCTAAAGATTCAAGCAATTGGCTCAGACAATTACTGGATTTTCTACAAGAAATCTTGGCCTAGAGATCAGTTTATCTTCCTTCCTATCTATATCATATCCTCAATGCACCCATTCCTTCTACTGGACTGAATTTGAAAATCAAAAGATAATATAACCGGACTGAATTCTGGTTTCAGGAAATGGGTTGTACTTCATGTCTTTTTTTTTTATTAACCTGGATATCCAACCCGCTATGCGAGCCGACTTATCTCAGGGCGACCATCTGCTTTGCAGATAGCCCGGAGTCACCGCATTTGAACAATCCGTGGCCACAAGGGGATTTTTATTCCTCCTGGTACTTTTGACCTTTGGAGCCAAGCTCAAAAAAATCAGGCACCACCCATGTGGTTTACTTCATGTCTTCTCCCACCACCATATATATGAAATACCACCATAAACAAATAGCTTAAATTGCATAAGGGGCAAATCAGCATAAAATTCAGGTCTTTTCTTAAGAATCTAATAAGAAGCTATACAAGACCAAGTCATTATATCTTATGTTACATACAAATTACATGCAGCAGGCATTGATCAATGATGAAATTGGAATCGACGGTGAGTTATTCATGTATCTTCAGTAACTTTGTATATCAGTAACTCCCGACAAAAGCCATTAAGATTAACCTTAGCGTGGTTTGAGTGGGTGATAAACACAAATAGGATATGAGTGATTACCTGCAAATAGTGATGGTGAGCAATGGTTGTTGAAATGAGTCATTGAGGTGCTCTTTTTGTGCCCGGGAGAGAAAATATTGGTGCTTTATCGACAAGTATTTGTCTTCCATGATGAGATGCTGATTCAAACTTCCATGCAGGACCAATAAGCCATGATGTAGCAATTCCGCCTAGTAACCCTCCAAGCTGGATTAATGGTTAAATTTGTTAATGAAGAATGAGAGAAAACCGAGTAGGTGGTGATGTTCTATGCATAATGGCACGGGAAAAATGTTTCAAAATGCAACGAAGTTTGGCTTAGTTCCTATTTAGAGTAACAAATAACTTGTTTTCTCAATCAATGTAACAAAGTTCAAAAAAAATTATTTAATGTAACAAAGTTTCCTATTTTTTAACCCATTTTGACTCATAATTTACTGATTTTGTAACATTTGATGACACGGATGCCAAGTTTATCATCCACTTACATGTAACCCTTTCGTAAACAAGTATCCACATCATCAAATGTTACAAGATCAACCGGGTCAAAATGGATACAAAATAGAATAATCTGAAACTTCATTACATTGATTGAGAAAAAAAATATTTGTTATACTAAATAGGAACTAAGCCAAACTTTGTTGCATTTTTTTCCTAACTAGAAACCATGAAAATGTCAAACTAAAGGGATCGAAAACTCACGTGTCCCCAGTTGTCAATACCTTGTGACAACAGCCCAATAGCCTGAATGAGGATTAATCACAAAGTCAACGCTTACAAATCAAGAACCAAGTCAATAAGGTCAAATCATATTTAGAACTGCAGAAGGCAAGCGTAGATTTGTACCATATTTAAAGCGATCACACGTGCAACATGCTTCAAGTCTCCTACACCACCTTTAACCATGTTGTTATGTCTTAACACAAATATAGCAAAAGATCCAACCTGATTCATAAACAATCTCGTAAACAGTTTAGTTTGAGATAAAACTAAAAAAAACGAAGATAAAAACGAAATCAAACAAACCCATTATATCCCACTTGAAAGTAGGGTCTGTGAGGGGTAAGATGTATGCAAACCTTACCTCAACCACTAGGATCGAGAGGTTGTTTCCATGAAGACCCATGTCTTGTGCACAAAAAAGAGGTGTGTGCAAGTAGACAATAATATAGGTAACATAACAGGCAATCGGACATATTCAAGAGTCTAATTTAAACATTCTTAGGAGTGTCGAGCAAATATGAAATTGGAAAAATAATAAACAATGGAAAACACCACATGTTGATGCAACAATTAAAAACTTACTAATCCAAATATTGCCCCTGAAGCGCCAACTGCTGGTGCTTTACTGAGCCAGTAACTCATTGTTGAACCTATGTTTGTAAAATTCAATATTAGATGAACTCTCTGGAGTGAATTTTGCTTTATGCGAATATACATACATATATGAGTTACTAATTTTTCGAACCATTATACTTTGCTTTTTGTTGCAAACCAGCCATCAATCTTGCAAAAATGGAAATGAAAAGAACACAACACTTGCAAGAATGGAATTTTAGTCAAAAAGTGTACCATGGTTCTTTCTTCCGGATTTCCAGAATATTTTCAAGACCGCTCACTTTACAAAATAAAAGTGTTTTCTGAATTTTCGCAAATTCAATGCCTTAACTACAGCAAAACAGACCAAGTATGATGGCTGCAACACAATTATATAATAGGTATAGAGAGAGAGAGAGGAAAAACATGTTTTTTTATAATCGGTTAATGATATTACTTGCAATTGCAGAGGTCATATAAACAGCGAGGTATCTTCTGGGGCCACTCAGATGCTCCATGGTAGGGCCAATAGAGTTTAGAGAATAACAATTAATCTGAAAAGGGTTAAACTTACTTCAGTTCATTTTGAAGTATAGATCATTAGAAATATAATACTAGATGCAGAAAAACTCAAACCTGACCATAAGGTGTCCGACATTTGCATGTAGAAAGGCAGATGTGACCAGTCTCCATAGCTCTCCTTTGTCAATGAGACCGTTAACCTAACCACAAAATTTTAACTAAAAGTTTTAAAAGTCTTGAAACATCTAAACCATCTATGTAGGATGCTATTTTTAACTCGGAAGATCTAACCTTTGCTCCCCACATTAACAACTTTCCTTGTGATGCTACTTGTGCAACATATACCCTGAAAAGAAAATCTATTAATTTGAATATTTTTCTCCGACATCCAAATGAAATAAACGCAAAATTACAACATAACATGAAGCACTAGAAGCAAAAAAAAGGTCAAATAACTAATGGCAAAACATTGTACTTACAACACATTAATGGCAAGTAGTATATCTGTCAATATCCTTTTATTAACGGGACCTCTAGTGGGAGTCCTTAAGTATGCCTTTTCTTGGTCTCCATAATTGGTTTTATTTCCTTCTCCACCAAAAAACAATATGCAGGAAGAGAACGTGGTAGCCCAAGCATCATGAGGCCATTGAGGAAGCTTAAACCAGTTAAACTGGTGGGATCTTCCATGAGACATTCTGTTCAACTGGAGAACATGGCCAAGATGAGAAAAATTCTGTTTGACAAGAAACAGAATAGAAAAGGGTCAACTTCAAACTTCCAGACCACAAACACAAACCTGAGCAAAGTTCTTTAGAAGTACAGAAATATTTTAATTGCAGATCTGATGGTACAGTTTTAGCCTTTATGTTTTCACAATTGGTTATGCTTTTCTCGTACCTGCCTCTATTTGTATGTTTTTACTTCCTCTTGGCGAGCATTTCAAATCTTTATCATTACTCACTCTCTCTTTCTCACACTTTTCATAAGCTGGGGTGTTCACCGAAACAACCTCTTTACCGTTAGGGGGTAGAGGTAAGGTCTACGCACATCTTACCGTCCCCAAACCCTATCTCAGGTGGGATTTACCGGGTATGTTTGGTTTGGTTTATGTTTTCATAATGTGTGTTATGGCACCAAAAGGTTTAATATAATCTTTTCTTAATTTCCTTGTGATTTCAGTGAACTTACTAAGACAGCAAATCTATAGCTCCCAAAAAAAATCGGCACAAAACAGATACCACCCCACGTTGCTCACTTATATCTGGATCACATATTCAGGATATCAGGCATCATCATCCTTCTAGCAAGAGCAAATTACCATTTTTGATATAATACCTATTGTCTGTTTCATATATTAAGCTAGTAAAAGCAGAAGTGGACACAAAGGATTCTACCACATAAGTTAAATTCTATTATAGGCAAAACACGCATTCTAATCAAGTGCACTTTGGCTTCAAAGGTCAAACAAATTACCTTTTAACTTGAAACTACATTTTTAACTAGAAAATTTCTTACAAAATTTGAGTCAAATAGTTCAAAGAGCATAACAGTACTGATGTAAAAGATTTGCATGAAGTGTAATCCCGCCTCAGGTAAAAATCAATTGCTTTAGAGTTGGAACCCTAGAAACCACAGAAATCCTCCAATATTAATAAAGTTAAATAAGTTGACTCTCTTATTTATCATATAGGAAGAGGAGTAAAGGGAATTGCCTTTAAAGGTGAGTGCAGAATAGAGCCCAAATGGTGGCGATTGGAGACGACACTGAAGCGAAGGAAGTGAGCAAGGCGGAGAGCGGCAGCGTTGGTGATGAGATGGAATGGTTTGGGAAGTGATCCAAGTCCGGAAACCGAGAATTCCGGTGGCTGAGGTACAAAGGAACCAACCATCGCAGTGAAAAGAAGATACCGCTATCCGAACTCCGATGATAGTTTTGATCCAATTCACGGTGATTGATGCAGTCTTTGTTTGCACTCAACGTCCCTTTTATACCTCAATAGTCCATTGGTTTTCTTCCTTCCCACGTGTAAAGTTTTGTAATGGTTTCAGATTTTCAGATTTTGTTGTTGTCACCCTTCGCTTTTTTTAAACAAATCATGTTTTTTTTTTTATAAAATCACTTATCAACTTATTAAAAATTAAAATAGTTTAATTTTTTTTTTTAAATTTATTACTGATTTAGTACCGGTATAAATTGTTTATTTAAACAATTAAAAGTATTTATTATCGATGTCACATCAGAATAAACTAAAAAGTTATTTTTAATACAAACTCAAACACTGAAATAAGTCGATAGGTTATTTTTAATGTAAGTCATTATTAAGTTTTGTCTTGAGAATAAGATAATTTAGTTATTTAAAAGTTTATTAAATATGTGTTTTTTGAAAGAAAAAAAAATTAATCATATTTATTTAAAAAATATGTTACATTAAAATATTTAATTTTCATATAATTTAAATAAAAGTAAAAAAAAAATAGAAAATATTTTTTTTAAAAGACATTAAAAATAATCAATGTGAGATATGAATAATCAGAAGGAAAAGTGTGAATGTTATTCAAAAAATATTAAAAGTTTTATTTATTTACGTCATATAATCAGAATGATGTGTCATGAATGTTTGATAACTTGTATGATGTTATCGTAATTCAAATCAAAAGGGTGTCAATTGTTATAATGGATAAATTTTTCAACAAACATTTCTTAATAAAAATATTTTAAAATTATATTGTTATAATAAGAAATTTTGAAAGTACAATTTCTAAATAAAAAATAACTTGAAAATATGTTGCTATAGTAAAGAAAAATCAAAGTATAATGTCATAATAAAAACAACTTGAAATGATATGTTGTAATATGAAAAAACAAAAATACAATATTATAATAAGAAAATTTGTAAAAGTAAGTTGATAAATATAATATATATATATATATATAGAGAGAGAGAGAGAGAGAGAGTAAATTACATGTTTGGTACTTGTGGTTTTTATTGCATGTTTGGTTCATATATTAAAATGACCAAAATGTCCTATTAATTAACATATTTAATAGAAAAAAACTAACAGTGTTAGATTTAGGGACCCAACGTGTTATAAAATACAATCGCAAGGATGTAATCTATATATATTCCAAAATAAGAACCGAGTGTGTTAAAACACATAAACCGCATTAAACTTGGTATATAATAGCAGTTCAAAAAAAATTAGTAAATAAAATAGGTATATTTTTTTAATATCTAATAAGATTCAAAAGGAATTTAGTATTATATTAAGGGGCCATACATATATGAATTAAATATATTGGAGAATAAAATGTGGAAAAAGTTAATTGATCGTATATTTTATATTATTGCACGATAGCGTGAGTAATTTAAGTAGTAATGTAAATTGTATATATAAATAATTGTTAGTTGTTAAATACAATCATCGACTAATTGTATCTATACGATTCATAAAAGTTAGTAGAATTTAAGTAACACACACACACACACACACATATATATATATATATATATATTATAACTTTGTTGAAGAATAAAGCTGTAAACTGAAATAAAATGAGTAACATTAAAGATCGTCATATGGATAATGTATGCATTGTTTGTATAATTGATGGCATTGCATGAATTTTTTTTATTTTTGAAAAGACAATTGTACATTTAACAATTTTATTTAGAAAAACAAAAGTACACCTAAATTATATGATAACTACCATCCAAACGCATGCCCACTCTCAAACTTGATTGCAAGATCCACCCGTCGAGCAGGGACATATGATTCGTCAAAAAAGGGAAATGGGACAGATCCCAAATGCTTATACGGTGCGCATTAATCAAAACAACTAAATATAAGCAGTTGTGACAAATGTCATGGGCATATAATAACTTAAAGTCAAGGTTGGTAGGATTATAGCACCGAGTTCTCAGATGCTTTAGTTTGGTAATAAAACATCTTATGGCACTTAAAGTAACCCTCTTTTATATTATTTGTATGTTTGAAAGTTTTGGTAGAAAGCCTTGCAAGAAAAATCAAGAACGAGAATAAAATCGGGCAAAAAAACCATCCCTGCGACCTGCCCAGTGACCTTAAGTAGCATGGGTAGTCGTGTATCCTACTGCCTCTTTATCCTCAAGGATGTGCGTGACCTGAGGTCGCGGGACAGGGCGTGTAGAAAGCAGATTCACACAAAAGGGGCCGATTTTTGGGATCTTTTCTCATTTAGTTCACCAATACTTTTCTCACCCATTTTTCTTCCTTCCTCATTGAATCCAACTTTGGGGCACATTTTATTTCACTCCCTCAACCATTTCAAGGGGGGTTTAGTCATCATCAAAGCTAGGGATAAAACGTAAGATTAAATTTTCATCTTCATTTCTAAGGAGGCGTTTGGTTTGTAGAATGGAATTCGATGGAATTGGAATTCATCAAATGAATTTGACTTTGAGGAAATGGAATGGAATCTGATGGAATTTGACCATGCTTTGTGATTGCGTTTGGTTGCATGAAATTGGATTAGGGAAGGCGTCTGTAGGAAAGGAAATGAAATCCTAGCATATTGCCATGGAATTGTAAAATCTGCGCGTGAAGGAATCGACCGGAATTGAAAGGATTTCATAGTCTTATTCCATGAACCAAACATTCTATTTGAAATTTGGTCAAAGGATTGGACATTTCAATTCCTTTTAATTCCAATTATCCAAACAGCCCCCAAGTGTTTTCTCGATTTTCTAAGTTTTAGCCAAAACCTGTCAATACGAGTTCGGCCTACACTTTACAAAACTATATAGATGTTAAAATGTAGTTCTTTAGCTCCTCAAGTCTTCCATTTCATGTATTTCTTATTTGGTTGATTTTGGACCATTTAGATCAAATTTAAGGTTTTGGGGACTTTATGGTTTTTGATGAAATAAGTGTAGGGGTTGATTTTACTTACATGGGGGATGATTTCTTCAAAGTTATTGTGGATTTTGGAACCAAAAACGTGGAAATGGTCTTACCAATTGTTATGTTGATAAAATGGGATTTTACCTATTTAATGGCTATGTATACATGAATGTTCATTCGTTGGATATGGTTTGACATATCTAGAAGATTAGATACAGTAGATTATTATAATGCAATGGATCCATAGGCATATAAGTCGGTGTTATTTTGTATGAATGTTATGATATTCCCTAATTGTAACTTGGAATAAACATTAAGTCTTCATAGGCAATATGGTGTGGACTTTTGGAGTTGGGCATCGGCTATTGACCAATATGATGTAATTTATTGTGAACAAATTTAACTAGGATTTGGGAATCCCAAGATATAGACCTGGTGTGGTTGAAATTGATGACTCCACAAACAAAAGACTTGAAGTAGTTGAACTTGTTAACTCATTAAGTTATAGACTTGGAATGGTTAATTTTAATGAATGTTAATATGTAAAAATTGATGCTTATATAATACAGATATATGACTTACTTTTTTGTTTCGTCACTATCAATGGTAAATTAGGTCTCTCTCGTTATTGTAAGATGTATTATGCCTTTCTAAGGGTGACAATGGTTTAAATGGACAAATTTACTTGATTAAAACTATGTTTTCAGTATTATTGTTTTATATCTTTATTTTATATCTATTCAAGCTTAATAAGCGTTAAGCCTAACATTTTTTCTTAAATGACATTTATATCAGGATCTCAAGGTACCGGGACACTAATGCTCGAGTAAAGTGATGTTTGCCAGTAGAGGCACTTTTGTGACATCATCTTTTGGAATTACAACGATATATTATTTTGGTGATTGTAGTGACACCACACTATAATTTAAATCTAGATTGGTTTAGATCAGTAGGTTGTTATCTACCGTCCATTCTTTTAATGTGAACTCTTTCACATTTCCCTTTGTTGGGTGATTTTATTTAATTTAGCTTTTATTTCATTTTATTGTATGTTTAAGTTGTCTCCTATTTGAGGGGTGTTTCATCTTCCTCGGTTCCATGTATTTTCTTTTAAAATGGGAGTTAATCCCATTCATTTGGGGTCGTTTACTAAACACTTACCCGATAAGCACTTACCGATATAATTTAACACTACCACTTACTTACTGGGTAAGACTTTAGTCCACTAAAACGACATCATATGCAACAATTTACCCAGTAAGCGCTTACCATAGTAAGAGTTGTCGCCCTCACTTACCGGGTAAGACTTTTGGTTATTATCTCCCTTTTACCGGGTAAGATTATTGATCATTATCATATTCATCCGGTAAGTTAACGTAAGTTGATAAGTGGAATTGGGGTGTGTGTTTTGTTTATAGATGAATTATATTTTTTAAGCAAAAGATAAATTTTAATAAAATATAAATTTCAACCCAAAAAGAGTCACGTATTAGACGACCAACAATGTGAATGTGATAGACCGACAGCCGGATCTTATCCCCTTCATTCTCGCTAACCACCCAATCGCCTCCCCCTACGGCGGCGCGTCTATGGAGGACCTCTACTCCAACCTCCATTACTGGCTGGTTGATCATCCAACCATCACTCACTTCCAGTGGAAACCCAACCAAACATGGGGTGCCTCCCCCCTCTTTCTCTCCCTAACCGTCCTCGCCTACCTCCTCCTCACTTTCGTCCTCCGCCGGGCCTCTCTCCCCACCCTCAATTCCACTTTCCTCCGCCTTATCTCCGCCCTCCACAACCTCATCCTTCTCATTCTTTCCCTAATCATGGCCGTCGGTTGCTCCCTCTCCGCCCTCTCCCAGATGCCAAACCACCGTTGGATCTTCTGCTTCCCGCCCAATCAAACCCCTCCACGTGGACCCGTCTTCTTCTGGGCTCAGATCTTCTACTTCTCCAAACTGCTTGAATTCATCGACACGCTCCTCATCATCCTCAGCGGCAGCAACCGACGGTTGTCCTTCCTCCACGTATACCATCATGCGGTGGTCGTTGTCATGTGCTACTTGTGGCTCTCAACGTCGCAGTCGCTGCTCCCGGTGGCGCTTGTTACCAATGCCTCCGTGCACGTGCTAATGTACGCATACTACTTGCTGTGCGCACTTGGGGGGCGTCCATGGTGGAAGGTTTTGGTCACCAACTGTCAGATTATACAATTCGTCTTCAGCTTCATGGTGTCGGGTCTGATGTTGTATTACCATTTCACCGGGTCGGGTTGCTCTGGATTCTCGGGTTGGTGCTTCAATGCGGTTTTCAACGCCTCTCTTTTAGCTCTCTTCGTTAACTTCCATTTCAAGAATTACGCCAAAAGGAAGAAGGCCAATCGTAACACCAAATCAAAACCCTTGTGATAAAGTACCACCATTGATTAACAATGTACACTTGCAAACGCGAGGTTACCCAGAAGACCAGATGGAACAATCAATAAATTTAGCCATGGTTGGTTTTTGGGTCTTTTTGATTTTGCGATTTCAATCTTCATGGTTTAATTTTAAACCAATTTTGTTATGATTTGGGGTATGTTCAACGAACGTGAATGAATTCCAAGATCAAAATGACATTTGAGAACATGTTCATTAATCATGGTATTAAATTCTTCTCTTCCATCTCCATTGATTTGATAGTTTTCTGGATATAAGTTGCTTTCATTGCCTAACATAACCTGAAATCATAAACATTTTGGCAAGCTGTGTTCATCTTATAAAGCTGCAAATTTAACAAATCTCTAACCTTTTCGAGCCACCCGTCAACTGTATCAAATCTCTCTGGGGCAATTTATCAAACGGCTGGCATGCTATGTTGGGAAAACAGGTTTCTATAATGCTTTGTTTCTATAATGCTTTGTTTCAATGGTTATTAACCCCATGACCGTTCCCTTCCTGAACTCGAGTTCTCTTGCGAAGAGATCTAATATACTTGAAAGGAATGATAAGAACAGCGAGCCAAAGAAGAGCACCATAGCACCTTCTGTTGTTATATGGAAAATTTTGAGTCTCGTGAGAAACAGAAAATATAAGACCCCAAGCCGATTCGGGGTTTTTCACTTTCGACATTTTTTTTGAATGCATGACCTTCTAACGGATTTTCAGACATTCTTGTGTTAGAAAGAGACATTCTTTGTTAGGGAAAGACGTTCTTAAATCTGTTAGAAGGTCATGTAGATTTCGAGGCATTCTTGTGTTAGAAGATATTATGCAGATTGAGGCGTTCTTGTATTATAAAGAGATATTCTTCTCTTAGGCAAAAGTGTTCTTATATCTGTTCGTAGGTCATGCAGATTTTGATGCATTCTTGTGTTAAAAAGAAGCTTTTTTCTGTTAGACATAGAACAAATGTCGTGCAGTAAAAAAATTTGGCCGGATGGTTATTTCCAGTTAATTTGTTATTTGCAAGTATAGTACCCGTGGTGGCCTGCAAGAAGAACAGTATAGATGTTTACCCACAATCCATTTTGATGACCGAGAATATTACCCGGATAAGGTAAAAGAGAATAGTAACTCATGTAGATAAACGCTTACCCAGTAAATGACCCTAAGGGGCCGTTTACCTAGATGCTTATCACGTAAGTGCTTATTGTTATGAGTCAACACTGTAATTTATTTTACCTGATAAGATTGTAGTACATCAAAATGGTATTGTATTCAACAATTTACCCAGTAAGCGCTTACCCGGATAAGAGTCATCACTCTCACTTACCGAGTAAGACTCTTCATCTTTATCATTGCTCTTACCGGGTAATGTTTTTAACCTTTGCCATGTTCATTTGGTAAGGAAAATTACCCAATAAACACTTATCGGATAAACGTTTAGTAAACAGCCCCTAAGTGTTGAGTTATTGAGTAAGAAGCAGCAAGTGTTTGGTAAGTGGTGACCATTACAAATCATTGATATCTTTGATTATAAAGAGAGAAATATAAGGTAGTTTACCTGAAGATGAGTGCATATATGAATGCAAGAAAAGCTGCAGTCACTTGTGGTTGGGTTGTTTGTTTACCTCTTAATAGTTTCATTAAGAGGTAACATCTAAATCATTAAGAGATGAATCTTGTTTGGTAAAAAAAAAAAGTCTGCCTCTTAATGGTTTTAAAACCCTCTGAATGATTTTGTATCATGAGCCTCCCTTAACCATTAAGTGTCATCATTTCATTGTAGACAATTACCAAACAGTTATATTTCATTTTGCACTATATCATGAAAGCTTCTTAATCATTCTGACCACTTAATTATTTTGCACCAAATCATTCAGCAACTGTAAAATAAATCCAAGCATATTGAAATTGGAATCCATAGAAATTTTGAATTGGAATGGGATTTGACAATTCATTTCTCTTGGCAGGAATGGTACATGTTTTGTTGGGAATTAAAATAAAAATAATAATAATAATAAAATAACCAAAACACCCTTATATTACATTTTTCATATTTTTTCAGCCAAATAGATGGAAATTCTTTCTAGAAGCAATCTAGCTTAAGAACACAATCAGTGGTGTATACAGATTTTCACCATGCATACAGAAAAGTTAAAAACAAAAATATTGCATAGTCAATGCCATCAAAGTAATTTAAGGTTTCGTTTACTGGGTCATTTGCTAAACTGAATGAATGTGGCAAGAGTCGAGAATCTTAACCGGTAAGAGCGATTACAAAGATGAAGAGTCTTACCCGGTAAGTGAGAGTGACGAATCTTACCTTATAAGCGGTTACCGGATAAATTGCTGCGTATAATATCATTTTGATGGACTACAATCTTATCAAGTATCGTTTATAATCACGCAAAGAATTACCCAGAATCTAGAACCCTAGAACCCATTTTTATTCTTTGGCGACGACGAAGAAGATTTATGAACAAGCTTAATGGAAAGGGTGGAGGAGCTTTTAGGAATTATGATTGCGTTTTTTTGGGAAATTTAAAAATAAGAATTTATGTATCAAGATTCATATTGAAAAACATTAATGTTAGATGGATAAAACGATAAAGTTTTAATCTTTATAAATAAAGTTTAATTCTTTTATCCAAAAAAAGATTAATTGAACTATAAAGTTAAAACCTTTATTATAAAAGATGGTAACTTTACTATGCAGAATCAAAGCACAAACCGATCACTACCACACAGATTTGAACTTGTCTCCGCGATAGATTCAATGAAATAATGGAGTAGAAGTAGAGTTGTCCACTAAGTAAACATAAAAAAAAAAAATTAAGATACACGAAAACTAAAACTAACCTGTTTGAAGTGACGTTGAATCGGAATCTGTACGGTAAAACTTGTCCTTAAAGGTTTTATACGACCACCCACTATTGTATGTTGTGAGTCGACTAGTCGTAAAGCCCCAGGATTTTATGTAGTATCGTGTTTTGTTTATCAACAACTTTGATAAATAAATCAAAGGCAAGTTGGATGTAGAATATGGTAGTTTCACACTGATTGAGACAAAAAACTGAGAGAGAGAGAGATTTTGGCATAAATTCGAGAGAGAGCAGACGATTTTCGGTGTGTGAAACCACCCCATGATCACGCCTAAATCCCCCTAAACTCGGGATCATATAGTGACCAAGTCCCTTACTGATTTTCAAAGTGCACCTCCTCACGCCACTTTCGTGAATCCCGCCCTCGGCCACAGCCACGCACGTGCGTATGTGTTGGGCCTTCCACTCATGACCCCCCGTCATGAGTCTATCAACGAGTTCAAGACCCAATTGAGAGGAAAACCTTATAAGACTTTCTAGTGCTTTTCTATCTACCAATGTGGGATGAACTATGAAGAATAAATTTCCAGGTCACTAGCATTTCCAACAACAATTCATTCATATAAACTTTGATCAGATATATGATTCCTTGTGCAGAAAGAGATGTATTTTTGGTAGAGAGAGACATGAGTGTTGTGTGTGTGTTTTTTTTCTTTATTAAGGTAATACCATTTTTTGCTAATGTGTATTTTTTTTTTTTTTACAATTATCATTAAAAAAGACCAGTTTTATTAAAAACTCCTGAGAAAAAACATAGTACAAAGGCAAAAAGAAACAAAGTTTCAACAAGATACATAAACAACCGAACCTAATAAGACAGATAAAAACAAGAAAAAAGCAACAGGATAGGCAAAACAAAAAACCCACCCACCACAACAAACACAAGCTAACTAAAATACCACAAGGAAGCACGACAAGAAACCTTCAACCCAACCACCACGAGAAACAACCAGCATGAAAGCGGACAAACAAACCAAACCTAATCATACATTAAATGCTACCCCTACCGCTAGTCTGCAACGCCAATCCAACCAGAAGATATTAAAACCTATAACACGATTAGCCAGTCATGGGAAAGAAAAGGGTTGGATCTCGAACTGTAAATTAGACTGTGGAGATAACATTTCACCAAAGGCCAGTTTGAATCGAGAGCACCAAATGACGTATAATGTAATCCGTATCCACACTACCGCTTGGCATTGACCTCTACAAGTAGAAGAGAGAGAAAGAGGCAAGATCGTGGATGGATAAAATATCAACCATAAAATACACACTTATTGAACCGAGACTCTACCACCTAAATACACCCGACCACATTCGAAACCGTTTTACAACGAACAAACAACGATCAACACACTCGATGTCATCCCCATGGGTGGGTGGGACTGGCAACCAAAGCAATGGAGGTACATAGGGGAGGACACACAAGGTGGTTGTGGTTGTCATCAGAGAACGACAGGGGTTGGGGTGGAATAGTGGTGTTCGTCGAAAGGGGGTGGGGTGGAAGAGTGGTGTTCGCCAAAGTGGGGATAGAACAGTGGCTGTCATCAAATAAGGTCGTCACACCTTTGTCTTCTTGTTGTGTGCGGTTAGAGATTGAAGATGTGGTCGTTGGGGTGGCGGTGGTTGTCATCGGATCACACCTCTCTTTGTATACAAATATAGTATAATCTTTTTAATTTGTAATAAAAATAGACAAAAAGGTAAATGACCTATTTAACCCTAGTTAGTGACAGGGACCCAAATTAAAACAAAATGCAATTCCGGAGGATACTCAACGTACTTATTTTAAAAGAGGGGCCATATTCAAATTCCGAGCAAATCATAGGGACCTTTGTTGAAAGTTATTCAAAAATCAAAGATATTTTAATTCTTTTTTGAAATTAAATATATAAAAAATTAAATATATATTTTCCAGAACAATAAACACTGAAATTTCCGTATACAAATGGTGGATTCGTGGGTCAGGCTTTTTGGAAACGGTAATTCGGGTTCGGGTCGACTGTTGCCGAGCTCTGGTGCTGGCGCGTGCGAAATTGATTTCTCTCAGATCATTGTCGAGTGTCGTTACTCATTGCAGTTGTGGCTTCATTTTCACTCCTCCCCCTTACGCTTCTCTCTCACTCACACACACACATCCAGAAAGCAAAAATCCCACCAAATTCGCCGATCCCGTCTTTCTCTCTCTAGAAACCTCCATGAATTTCGCAGGCATTTCAAATCTCCGGTTCATCACCGTCAAAGCTATATCTCTGTTCATAGTATTACTATTATTGGTGATTGAGTCCGCCGACGCCTCAATCCACGTGTACGATCGAGATCCATTCCGAGAAGTCGGCAATGCTTACCTTGTCTCCGGAGGCAGCGAAGGTCTGGCCGCATCTCGCATCACAACTCCGCTCCCTCGCCATTCATCCCCCGTTACCGCCAATGATGGTCGTACCTATATCCGGTATTATCCTGTCTCCCTATCCAACACCAATTTCCACACATGCTTGCTGTCTGTTTTTTTTACGTGTGTGTTTGGGTATTTTCGTGTGTGATTGATACCGAATCAGATCTGTGGTCACATTAGATCAATCTTCTTCTATTTCCTCTGATTGCTGAACTACTTGAAAATAAAGCACGCTTTTAGTATGCATCATTGTAAAACTTAATCGATATTTGCTGATACTTAACTAATTTGGCCATGTTACGCGGGCTGCTCGATGGCATGAGAATGGGAAATTCGAATCGTACATGTTTTTGCAGGCTTGATGGACTAGAGTTTTTATTAGAGGATGTAGTTGTAGGCATTGGAACTTCTTTCCCACCCCATGTGACTGCTGGAAGACAGTAATCACATCAAATGGACTCTTGATGACAATTTTATATTTTGAAAAAAAACTGCTAACTAGTGATTACAACTTCTGTGGTGGTAGTGTAGATGGATTGGTAATCAAATGAGGAAATATCTAGTATTTTTACAGTGTCGTTTTTGTGATGTCCTTTACAAGAAGGCGTCTTTATTATGGAACAGAGAAAAGAAAATGGTGTGGTATTTTGGAGCATAAGGAGTATGATAGCTTATGAACTGAAATGGTAATTGGGCCGATGGGGTAAATTCAAATAGAATGGAGTCCAGACCGTCTTAAGGGGATGTCAAAACACCCATATAGAAAGATATCTCATTTAAATGACTAATAGCTTAAAAATCATTAAGCTGGAGTTTAGCTTCAGTTAAAGCAAAAGGTGGTTTATGCTCTGTCATGCTTATTTGTTTCCAAGACATATTTATTATCCCTCTCAGAAGTTTATTTTGTGGAAATCCAAACATGTGTAGATTTCAGAACGTCACATTTCGGAGGAGTGAAGCAGCTGCAGCCAAGCATTCAAAAACGGAGCGTCGTACTGGATTGGTACAAGTTATAATTTTTGAGGCTGCTGATCGTGATAACATTGGTGGGTCACCTTATGGTGGGCAGAGATCTATTTGTTGCACATCTGATCTAGCTAAGCTGGAAGGTTGTAAACAAGGGGAAGTTATTAGGATACCTTCTGCAAGGGATTCTAACTGGCCTGTCACTGTCAACGTCTATTTTCGTGGAAAATCCTTAACGGCACAATTGAAAACTACAGAGGCTTACATCACTAAAACTGGAATGTACAACTTATTTTTCATATCATGTGACCCAAGCCTCAAAGGGATGACATTGAGTGGTACAACCGCTTGGAAGAACCCTGATGGCTACTTACCTGGAAGGATGGCCCCTCTAAAGAAGTTTTATGTGATCATGGCTCTTGCATATGCACTGCTTTGCATTGCCTGGTTTTCTCAATATGCGAGGTTTTGGGATGATATCTTGCAACTTCAGCACTGCATCAGTGCCGTTGTTGCTGTTGGGTTGTTTGAAATGATACTTTGGTACTTTGACTATGCATATTTTAACAACACGGGAACAAGGCCGGTTGCAATTACAACTTGGGTTGTGACTGTTGGATCTGTAAGGAGAACTGTTTCACGTCTACTTATGTTGTGTGTTTCTATGGGGTACGGCGTTGTGCGTCCTACGCTTGGTGGCCTTACCACAAAAGTGATGCTTCTTGGAGTAACTTACTTTCTATCAACTGAGTTGCTCAATATTACGGAGTATGTGGGAACTATAAGTGACATAGCCGGAAGGGCAAGAGTTATTCTTGTTCTTCCTAATGCTATGTTGGATGCATTTTTGATCATGTGGATTTTTACTTCTCTTTCAAAGACACTTACACAGCTACAGGTTATGCTTTTATCTTTAACTTCAGGCCAATACATAAAGAGCTTACAGCATTGCAATTGTGTTTGGGCATTCTTTTTACCCTTTTTTTGTGCTGCTCGATTATTCACTAGTGTACTAATACTAACTTTTGACCCGTCCAGGCAAAGAGGAGTTCTGTTAAGTTGGACACCTACAGGAAGTTCTCAAATGCATTAGTAATCACAGTTGTTCTTTCAGTTATCTGGATTGGATATGAGGTATCCACTTCACAGCTTTTATCTATAGACAATTAATCACCTCAAGGAGCTAATCTGGTTCATTTATAGTTATATTTACTATATTCTGCTGGTAAATCGTTGGCCATTGATCTATTTACGTATGCTTGCTTTTTCATGGTTTTTATTTTGTTGCTTTTATAACATATATGCGAGCAGTATTACCTCACAACGTTTGACCTGAATTCTGTTAGTGAATGCTCTTACTGATGGGCATAGTTATCTATTTGTTTAAATGCATCATTCAATGATCATTTTACTTTTTGATGCATTACTAAAAATAATCTGCTACATGGTATGAGTGCAAAAGCATTTAAAACTGGTTTTAATCAGGCCACCATGACTATAGAAGGTTGTCATGTAAGGGGACAAGGGTGGAAATGTCAAGTATGGTTGGGTTGAGCACAATGCAGTTTGTTCATCGTTTTGGCATGCACATTATTGGTGCTTTCCAAAGTCTGAATAAAAATAAATGTACGAAACATTGTTCTAGTTAGGTAAGGATAGCATTGTCATAGGGAACAATGGATGTTTAAAGAATGATTTTAGTGGAACCAACAATTGGTTTGTTTAATTACCTGAACTTAGAGATTCACGTAGGTGCACTCCTGAGGTCTCGAGATTAGAGAAACCTTTACAGCCTTTGGCTACTCAAGTCAGTCGCTCCTAAGTTGTTCAGGTATGTTGCCCAAGCACAACCTTGTGCATTGTCAAAGCACGTGGTTCGTTGAACCTAGCTATCCATGCTTTACAAGATGCTACTGAATCCTAAAACCTACCAAGCCTTCACAGTAGATCGAATGAAAGAAAGTAGTTTTGGTAGACGGAAATATAGAATTTTAAAGCCTATGTTCCTTTTCAACAATGTTTGGAAACTTAAAAAATGGAATCACATGTGCTGGTCATTTAATGTTGCTTTCACTGTTCTCAAGATATCTCCTGATTCGAAGATTAGAGCTTCTTCCCAGCCAGAGGCAGATACTTGGCCGTTCTCTATAATCTGATAATACAGTAGAAAACTACATACTGAGTGATCTCTTTAAAAGTGTATCGAAGCGATCTATTTATAAAAAAAAATATAGAGAAAAGATATTACCTCGAGGAAGCTGCCACAAAACATCCTCCCCGTAATAAAAAAGAAAAAGAAAATAGAACGTATTCTGAAGCCAAATGCTCTTAAATGGGTAGTTGTGTAGAGGGAGAAATCCTTTTTCCTCCATATTGAATGTAAGTGTATCACTTTGAGATCATAAGAACCTTGTGAACTGATACAAAATTACAATGTATGGCATGCATTTCTGAGTAGAGTGACATATGGTTAAACATCATCCCAGAAATGAACTAGCTTACCATTGCCCAACCAAAGTCTAGCCCAAGTTATACCTGAAAGTCTCTGTTTCAAATAAGACCTTTTTAGATGCAGGATATTTAAGAGATGGGTTCTTTCAATCCATCTTTTCCTTTGGAAAGTTACTTATCAGCCAAATATGGGCACCGCGGATTTTTCTTTTCCTTTTGAAATAGCCATTGCCCCTCCATAAGAAGGGGTTATTTGGTTGAACTCCACCTCCTTCATCGATGTGATTTAAAAAATCCAGACGATAAAAAGGAAAACAACAAAAAGTTTTTTTTTTTTTGTGTGTGGGATGCTAGTAAGGTGAACATGACGAGGTATTATTTCACTTTTTTTATATTTTTATTCAAACATATTTATCTCAATCTTGTGGACGGTTTATCTTTAAATAACATTTGAAGTACGGAAGGCTACTCTTGGAATTAGGATAATGGTGGGGTCAAGAGAGATGGAGATAGTATGCCATGTGGAATTAAAGATCCAATCTAGGGATCAATGATGCAACCTGGGCAGAAGAAGAAGAAACTCTCATTCATGGCCATATTTTTGTCCAAACTATTGATCCTTGTCAAGTCATCATGACAAATAAAAACGGGGTCTCTTGTCATGATCAGATGGACGAATTGTAAAAATCAAGAACCTGTGTGCCTATGTTTTATCCTGAGAAAACATTTCTCAATATATGTTGAGTTAAAATTCATCATGTGAAGCAGAAGGGACTCATTTTGCTGGCCGTCAAGCTAACTTGGGTGTTAGGCTGATTGTAATTACACTCTTTCCCCACATATCTCTTCAACTCAGGGTTTTATAGATAGGCACTTTTATTGAGAGTGTAAAGATCCCACCTTACCTCAAATTGAAGTATCCGAGGCAAAGGAGCTTTATTAATGCATTGATCAGGAATATAGAAGAATACAACTCTTCCTAAAAGTCAGGCCATAACTCAAAGAAAATAGGCTCCAACAGTTGGGTGGCAGAAAAATACCCATGTTTATTCGGAATAACTGATTGATCTATTCCTAAACAAGCATAATACCGTTGCCTTCCAGGTAAGTTGACTTTATCCAAAATGCTTGGGGTCAGGTACAGCTGTTCTCTGTGATCTTCTCAGCTTATTAATCTTCATGATATCAGTTACAAATGCGTTAATTTTCTTTTTATTCTCTTTCTGGTTATAAGTTAGTTTCGAGATTGGATGTATGGACAATGCAACATTTTAAAAATGGTTTTTTCCTCACACAAATATTTATGAGTGCGTGTATGAGAGACAGACAAAAGACTTTGCTAAGCAAACTTGATTTCTCCGGATCTTCTAGTCTAGGATTTTCAAATTCTGCCAGTATTCAAGCTGATGTTTTAATCTCCAATTTGACTCCAGTCTTGAAGTCCACAAGACATTTTGTCATTGCCTTTCATGTTAATATAATGCTCAATTCAAGTGTATATACAATAATAATCGTACTTATAAGATTCGAGTGATCACACGAGTTTGAATGTGTTTATCATGTGCTTGTCATTAATGAATCTTAACATGATTTTCTTTTTATAATTACTAGAAATGGGAGACAAGGTGTATGCACCAATGTACCTGAAGTACACCCAAATACAACAATAGAAGATGGCTTCTTACAAATTATATACTATGTCTACACAACAGCTTTCACCTTAGCACCTAACCTGCACTAAGCTTTTCGCACCTATCCTATGCTTTGTAACTATAATCGTAATTGCAGAAATCAGCAAAGTTACCCCTTCGGAAAATATTATTTACACCAGATATAAGTTCATAATATAGGAGACTACTCCACCACTTAGGCAAACTAACTGCTGAAAAGAGCTGATTGGCTGATAAGCTAGTTGCTAAACTAGTCATGTTTGGTAAAAAAAAATAGCTCATAAGCTAGATCACAATGTAAAATGACCTAAAAGGACATGTTAAAAAGTTAATTGGAAAAATACAAGGGGCATAATTGGAAGAAAGAAGTGGATCTTTATATTTGATACAACAATAACTAGTAAAAACCATGGAATTCTTTCTTCAAGTTTTCTTTTGGAGGGAAAAAGCTAATAACCCTAGCTTTCTTTACAAGAACCAAGCAATCTCACATCCGAGCTACTGATGCCTTAACAATAGGAGGCTGGGTTGGATAAAGCTATTGCATTACCATTATTCTTTGTTTTCTGTTGGACACTTTTCAGATGTAACTTGTTCATACAGGTTTACTTCAAGGCAACTGATCCTTTCAATGAGAGGTGGCAGAGCGGCTGGATTATCACCGCATTTTGGGACATTCTTGCATTTGCATTGCTCTGTGTTATCTGCTATCTGTGGGCCCCATCACAGAGTTCTCAAAGGTAAATTAGAGATCTTACATTCATGGAATGTTTTCTGCTCTTTCCAGCATCGAACCTTCTAAAGAAGAAACCATAAACCCTGAAAAGTAAGCGCAGAAATTTGACAAAGTGATCTTCTATGGTTTTACCTGAACAGAGGAAAGTTCAAATGGGAACCGTAAATATTTTGAGAACCTGAGAACCAACTATTTCATGAATCATTCATGATGAATAACGAATATCATGCATTTTCATCATGAATATCATATATTTTCATGAAGAATAGTTTTCATGATGAATATTTATCACGACATTCATCGTAAATAAACCATGAATACTTGGTTCCTAGGTTCTCAAAATATTTACGGTTCTCATTTGTACCTGCCCCTACCTGTACACATCATTTTGTTTCAAGGTCCCCCTGATCCCAAAAGGGGGCAGGAAGTTATAGCACAAAAAGTAATTTTATGGGAAATTATGATGCTTTTCTTCTATTTGTACTAAACCTCTGTACGTTTTGACATTATGAAACAGATATGCATATTCAGAAGAGAAAGGTGAAGATTCTGATGAAGAAACCGAAGCACTTTACAGTGGAACACCGAAAGGTGACATCAGCTTAGTGAGGCAGGAAAGACGAGAGAAGAAGACAGATGACTTTGATTTAGATGAGGATGATGAAGCAGAAGAAGGCAAGAGAGAATAGTGTATTCATTTGTTGAAAACAAACACGACATTGTGTACAGATTTGACACCAAAAAGAGATCGAAGCAACTTTCAACACAGGGGAGAAAAGAATGCAACACTCTTCTCGACTTATCGTGCTTTCGCTACACAATATGATCGAGTCATTTTCTGCTTGCTTTGCCTGTGTGAGTCACGAGTGAAATTGGTGTCTGAGTTGAACTCGGTTAAGAAAGAGTGATTCTGATCACTATACATTTTTACAAAAATTAGTCATTTGGTGATATGATTATGTAGCTAAAGAAAATGAATCAAACAAGTGGCTTGTCGTGGGTAGTGTGGGAGCTGTGTTGGTCATCTGGTGTCCACCTTTACTGGCAACGGTCAGTTGGTAGCAGCAATTAGATTAAAGGGTCATTGGTTACCTAAGGGGGTGTTTATTTTTTTTAAGAAGTGTTGAAGTCTGAAGTCTGATTTTACTTCTGATTTTTAAGAGGTGGTGCTGAAATCTGAATCTTTGTTTTTACGTCTGAAATCTGAATCTTTGTTTTTACGTCTGAAATATGAAATCTATGCTACATTTTGATATAACGTCTTTATGCCCCTGTTCAGAGATTGCACAAGGTCTGAGTTTTTCGAGAAGTGGACCTTCAAAGCTCGTTTTCAGTAAGCGAAGAAAAGTCTGGTTTTTTCAGGCATAGACTTTGCGTGTAAAAATAGGCCCGCTCGAGGGTTTTCGGTCCTTTTGGGCCAGGCTCTTTAAAAAAAATATTACGTCTAATCAGGCTTTAAGGTTAGGCCTGACTTTTTTTTTTGCATCTCCACCTCTTCCTTTTGTAGAATTGTGTATTTTGTTGTCAAAGAATGTTTAAAAAGTTGACGGCTGTTTTAATCATACTGAATGGATGTAGAAACGGGAACTGGTTGGGTACCGAGAACTAAGGATGCACATGGGTTGGGTTGGGTTGGGTTGGGTTAGCCGATTTGAGCAATTGAATAACCCAATCCAACTAGCACGAACAAAAACTTTGATAGTTCATGGAAATAGAAAATAATATACTTATGGATAGAGTTAATTATGGCTCGAGGATTTTTTTTTCTCGTCTACATAATTGCATTTTTTACATATACGCAATCACGTTCGAATATTTGTTAATGTAATATATATTATTGTGGGGAACAATTCATCTACAAATCATGCAATTCCAACAATCTTTACAAAACCAATCATAGCCGTCCATCTAGTGTAATAAATATTTGATTTTATTTGCTTTCCAAATTCAAAGCCAATGATCATAATAAATGAACCTTATCATTTTACGTATATATCTCAATCATGATTAATGAATCATGATAATCGTCCATAAATATCTCTGTTATTTCCTAATATAATGGTTTATATGGTTTATAAAAATTACATGGTTTGTATTTGAAATCACTTATGGTTCCAAAAATTAAAAGTAACAGGAGGTCTCAAGTTCAAATCCAAATAAGAACAAAAACCTCCTTGTGGCCACGGAGGTTCAAATGCGGTGATTGCGGGCTATCTGCAAAGCAGGTGGTCGTCCTGAGATTAATCAGCTCGCATAGCAAGTTGGATATCCAGGTTAATAAAAAAAATCACTTATATTTATATGATTGTACAAGTTTAAGTGAGAAATATTTAGGGATATTTAACAAATGGAAGTCCAAAATCCTCACATGGAAGTCTCAATTTCAAAACAGAAGTCTCACCTTTGGAACCTAAAATCTAATCTAACGGGACCAGATGCTTCATATTGGAAAGACCTTAGATTTGGTTAATATAAAAATACAGATAAACATGTAAGTTTTTTATAGTGGTGTTATAACATAACATAACAACCATAATATAAAGAAATAAAAAATTAATTATATTTACAATATATTGTACAAAACATTAAGAAATCAAATCAAAATTCAACAATTTACAGTTACATTTTTTTTATGTTCCATAATTGTTGACCATCAAAACACTAAATGAAGTCTTGATATCCTATTGTAGCCTCTTAGTTTTATGGTGATGACGTCGTATGGCGGCACACATGACTCTCGAATCACGATGGTGACGCCTGAAGAGTTGAAAAATATTTTTCTAATACATAAGGACATTTGAGTGTCGGCACAAACCCCTCATGTAAGACCCGTATTTTTGTGGGTACAACATTTGGGGATACACATTCTTTTTATGATCTTTTGGAGGTCTTTTAGTGGATGAAATGCATTGTACCATGAGAACAATTGGTGTGAGAGAGTTTTGGTAGAGAAAGAAGGAGTATCGGGAGGCAACAAAAAGTTGGGCTACCTGTCCCGCCACTTAAAGCCACATGCCAAGTCGTGCAACTTTTTGGTTCTGAAATTTTAAGTTATTGTACATGCGCGACTTAGGCCACATGAAAGTTTGGTTTAATTCTAGCCATATGGATGTGATGTTATTGGGAGGTTTTACTCCTAGATTCAAGTCCACCATTTTTGGAAAATAAGAACGGGTTTGGAATCTAAGTTTAACCTAACCTAGCAATGTGAATTCAATTTGTTTTATGAAAATTTGTACACGCCAAAAATGTATATTTTAGATTCTTAAAGTGTTTTCCTTAAAGATTTATCAAATATTGTTTGGTACTTGATGAAATTGCATCTTTTGTTTAATAAATCTTAACAAATACATATATTTGGAGTCTTTGGATATCTTGATGATAAATCATAAAGTTTGTGGGTTTTAATGACTTATTTGTCATATGTTGATTATTTGATGTTAATGCATTTTTGGATATTTTGATTTTATAAATCATTATGAATAATATGCAAGATTCGATTGTTGGATTTTGTGGACTTTTGAGTCACGGGATTTATTAAAATATTTAGATATGTTTTGCGTTATGATGACTTATTTTGGAGTAGTCCGATAAGTCGAAGAGACCACTGGCTTGGATTTGAGAAAAATACTCGTTTAGGGATTTTGGTCCGACCTTTGAGTTGGTGATGATGATTTTCAAACCTTTTGGTATATAAGTTGCTTAAGCACCGAATATTTGTAACTTATTGGCTTATATTGATTTTATTTGAATAGTCAAGTGAGTTGTGAAGTTTATTGGTTTGATTTTAACTCGAATGAATTTCGAGGACATTTGTCCATTTTAAATTGCTCGATGTTGAGCTTTTGAAGTGATATGCAGTTATGACATATTTATTTGGAAATTAAACGTTTTGAATGAGTTAGTTATTAAATTAGTATCATGTAATTTAGACTGTAATGCAATGAATTCATAAATATAGGAGTCGGTTTGAATGAGATGAACATTCTCGTATTGTAACGTTGGGTCTTCATAGACAATATGGTGTGAGCTCTTTGAGTCGGACACCGACCATTGACCAACATAATGTAATTTATTGTGAACGAGCTTAACTAAGATTTTAGAGATCCCAAGGTATAGACCTAGTGTAGTTGAACTTGGTGACTTTACAAGCAATAGACTTTGAGTAGTTGAGTCTGTTAACTGATTAAACTATAGATCTAGAGTGGTTAATCTTAATGAATCTTAATCTGTAAGTGGTGCTCGTATAACATAGACATTTGATCTACTTTTGTGTTCCGTCACATTCAATGGAATCGGGTCTCCCCCGTCACCCAGAGGTAAATTTTGGATATGATATTTCATCCATGTTTTCGTGTTGTTTTGGGTACAAAATGTATCCATGATTTTGATGTTTCAGATGTTGTTTATTATTCATATTTAGTTGCTTTGGATACTTGAGTTCTATTCATGTCTCCAGTATTTGAACATCATGCTTTATTCATTGTTATGTGAGTATTAGGTTTTGATTTGATACTGAATGGTTGTTCCGATTTGGAGTTCTCATCACGAAAATTTGTGGGTTTTGGAAAAATGTTGCTTTTATAATTAAAACATTTCGTTTGTGAAATTACGATTTTATATAAGCTTTCTATCAGCTTTACCATTTTATGATATACGATCAAAATTGTTTGAACTCACTAGGCGTTAAGTCTAACCTTTTTCATTTGTCCGCATGTGCATCAGGTTCTTGTTTATGAATGGTATTAGCGACACCGTGAAGAGTTGAGTGCTAGTTAGATGCACGAGAAGAAATTAGCTATTCGGGAACGTCTTCCATATCTTGGAATAACCATTGTATTTAGGTTTTCGTAAGTTCGGCCTTAGCCTAGACTTTTATGTAAAGTTTGGTTTGTCATGTGTGCTGATGTTAATCAAGATTTGCTATTTGAAGTCATCAAGTATTGATTTATAAAAACAAATTTATATGATTAATTTGAAACAATCTCGTTTTATATAAATACGTAATGATACGGTAGTTAGAATAAGCAATGACGGACTAGGACGGGCTCAAGGTGTGCCCAAGACCCCCTAAAAGTTCCCAAAAAGTATTTAATGAAAAGTGTATGGTATGAGTTCTCTTGTATGTTAAATTGTTTAATAGATACTGGGTGTTGAAAGCCTTGACTAACTTGACCAACCCAACCCAATTCAACACGAAATAACTTAACTTGAAGCAACTTGATATCTAATCAAGTTGTAAAATCTTCAAACAATATGTATTGGGTTGATATTGAGTTACTTCTATTTAAACTCCATCCAACCCGATAAACATGATATCCTACATTTTTTGGATTTATGATACGTACTAAGTATTTAGTACGTAAAGTACCTTTTTATTCTCTTTTAGATAGGTTATTTTGCTTTCATATCCCAGTATTGAGTCATTTTATCTCTTTTATCTGTTTTTAAGTTAAAAAGAATGTGGAAC
>NC_037535.1:18307189-18318621 GCF_001531365.2 Cynara cardunculus var. scolymus
GATCGGGTACAGAAGAAGAAGAAGAAAGTGGCCCAAATTGGTGATTTTAGAAGTCTGATAGGGAGAAAGAAGGTTTGGCCCAATTAGGATTTGGTATTGTATGAAACATTTGCATAAATAACTTGTACATTATGCATGATAATTTGTAATTAAGAGATTTTTAAAATTCTTGCATAAAATGATTGTAACTTGTGCTTAGAAGGTTGTAATTAAGATAATGACTTAAATGCTTATATATGTAGTATAGATATATATATATATATATATATATATATATTTGATATTTAAATGGAATGTTTTGTTTATTACATCAAAATAATATCAATTTTGCTTTTATTCTTATTATTTGATTGTTATTTGAGCAATCAATTTTCAAAAAATTAGTGACCAAATTTATGTTGCTAAAATGAGACTGAAAACAAACTTTGTTCCACCTTACTTTTCAAAATTTGAAAATTTGAATATTTATTTGGTTAGCATTTTAATACAATTTTCATAAAAACCTTTAAAATTTTGAATATTTATTTGGTTGCATTTTAATACAATTTGCATAATAACCTTTAAGATTTTGAACATTAATTTGGTTGCATTTTAATACAATTTGCATAATAACTTGTAATAGTCAAGTTAGTTATGCAATATTATTCTGATCATGATTTGAACTTCAAGAAGAATAACGTATACTGTAATTTTAATTTCAAAAGAATGATAATTTTCATTTTGACAGACATAGCTAAACTTTTAATATTGTAATAATATATTTGAATGTAATTATGATAAATATCAACAAATCGTTAAAATCATGTATATGATAATAACTGAATCATTAAACTTTTAGATATATCACGTCACAAAAAAAATGCCACATAGGATTGTGGTGTGGCCTATTTGCTTTATTTTGACGGTTAAAAGATAAAATGGTGTCGCTGTTAGAGTTCATAGTGTTAAATACTTTAAAACTTAACTTAAAATAATCTGCTTCCTAAAAAGTAAATGATGGTTTTGCCTTATTCTCATGGATTGCAACAACTGATTGTTTGGTTTTCTAACCGGTTACGGAGGAAAGATGTAGAGTTTTTTTCTAGGAAGAGAATTTGACTTCTACAAGTCCATTTTCATGTCGGATGAAGTCTGGGGCCGTGGTAGTTTGTACTGGTGCTTGATGGATCTGCTCGTAGTTAGTTATCCATTTTTATGGGAGTAGCTTGAGTAACTCTTCTTTGGACAACTGTCTGGGGATGTAGGTACATGCGAGTATTGCTCTTTCCTTGTGTCTATTTCGCTGTAGCAAGTTGGTTCAGGGGTACAACTTTGTAACTTCATGGTATACCCATGGATTCATCAATTCTTATTTGAAAGGCTACAATTTCTTAACCGCCACAGTTTCTACTCTTGCTAGTAACTTATGGATCCTACTAATTTTGTTATTTTGGAGTTGAATGGTTACTACACTAAAATTAGACTTATAGCACGTCTAAAATATTAACTGAAGTGTATTAATTATAGATTGTTTTATTAAGTAAGTGTTAAAAACATATTTATAGGAAGTCATGAAAGTTTTTTTTATTATACTTCTAGGTTTAAGCTTTTTTGTTTCTAAGAATTAAGTATTTTTTTTTCTTTTACCGGTTTAAATGGAGGCATCCCTGTATCCATGAAATGGCATTTGTTAGGTTGATACACAAGCATCATCTTCCACTTCTTACTTAATATATTTGAAAAAGCTAATTTTGTTCAATTGATATTTCCATAAATGTCAAGTTGAGAGGAGTGTCGTTCTGTATGGAATATTTATAATATAAACTTTTGAAACTGCTAGTGGGAATTAATTAAAATTCTCAGTTCTATCAGACAGTGTAATAAATAAGATAAAAAAATGTCTTAATTATTCTAATTTTATAGGATTTAGATTATAGGACAAAATAGTTGTATGTTACACATAGAAAACGTTTTTAGTACACGTTAATTTTTTTATAATACACTTTGGATAAGTGTTTTTTTGGCATATTTTTATAGGACATTTATATAAAAGACTTTTCAAATTAACGTTATACAAAAAATTAGTCGAACATTTTGCTTCGAAATTCTAATAAAATTAACTTGTTAAGACATCCAAAAATATTATGTAAACTTATCGTAACATGATCGATCGTTAAATTCTACCTTTATTTTCACGTCAATCATCCCTCTTTAATGCATTAAAATGGTAAACCCATATAACATTGATGTGTTCTTATATTTTGATAGGTTTGTAACATTTTGAAGGGGAAAACAACAAAAAAGGAATATTTGACAGATTTACGAGAAGTGCTACTTCGATCATAGCTCACTCGTTCAAGCCACGATTTAAGTGATCCAAGAATATCAACTCAAGAAAAAACGAGTGGATTGTGAGTTTCAAGTCGAGGTAAGGTTTTGGGTTTAGATTTAGATTATAAAAATATTTCTATAAAAAAAAAGAGAAAATACGTTGGCCTTTTTTATTTCAATTTATGTTTGGGGTTAATTTATCATTTGTGTCTCTGAGTTGGGCATCAGAAGAGGGTGCCATTTGATTTCCGTTTAGTCATTGATTCAGTGGGAAAAGGAAGGAAACTCAATTTTAAAGAAAGGAAAGATCGACTTTCTTTTGCTGAGGGATTTGGATAACAACAATTACTAAAGGAGGGTTCGATCAAGAGGAGGAGGACGCACGAAATCAGAAGGTTTTGGTGGAGTTTAGACGCACATCACAGGAGGGAAATCAAAGGGATTTCACGACTGAAAATCACCAGCCTTGAAGGTCTAGTTATTGAGCATTATACACGCAGAAGTCAATATTTGGGCTCTTGTCTCGCAAACACGAGGCTGTTTTTTGAGGCAGGAATAGGGATTGTTTTACAGTAGCAAAAAGGCAAGAACAGTGGTTGTTTTACTGCAGCAAAAAAGGGCGGATAGGGGATGTTTTTACAGCAGAAAAAACAGTAATTTTAGGGATCAATTGGGACAATTTTAACAACAACAAAAGCAACTGTTAGTTTGAAGGATTGAGGGTGAAGAAGAAAGCCATTTGAGAGAGCATTCTCTAGTATATTGATTGTTAGCAGAAAAAATGGACCAGATCACAAAAAAAAAAAAAAAACTCACAGTACCAGTTAATGGAGAAGAAGAGATGGGGCAAAGTTTTTCTCTCTCAATTTCTGCACGCACTAAAAACAGAGTTTTACTTCTTAAATAAACCACCACTAAAGAAAAATGGGAAAACAAACTTCCACATTTCAACTAAGCTAAATACTAGAAAATAACTGGCCAACATGGCCTTTGATTCAGACAACTAAAACATGCAAAACAAATAAAACAACCAACTGCTCAGATTCTAAATTATGCCAACACTTTCTCTCCTAATTTATAATCTGATATGCTCTTAACTCCTAGTAGCTTTCTCATTTCTATAAACTGAATTCGAGGTAACGGTTTCGTGAGAATGTCAGCCCTTTGTTCCTTGCTGCAAACATGTTTAACAACCACATCCCCACGTTCAACACACTCTCTTATAAAATGATACCTCAAGTCGATATGCTTACTCCTTCCATGGAATACCGGGTTTTTGATCAGGTCTATAGTTGATCTGTTATCTAAATACAGCGTGATAGGACCAGCTTTCTTCCCGGTTATCTCGTGAATCAATCGGCTAACCCAAATACCTTGACACGTTGCGGTCGTTGCAGCCATAAACTCAGCTTCGCATGAGGACAACGCCACACATTTTTGTTTTTTTGAGCCCCAAGTAATCAAGTTTTCGTCCAAGTAAAATGCCATTCCACCCGTACTCCGTCTATCTTCCACATCTCTGGCATGATTACTGTCAGAATATCCTGTGATTGTATCACTTTTATGATACTTGGTATACACGAGACCATTGTCAACTGTTCCTCTAACGTACCGCAAGATCCTCTTCACTGCTTGCATATGTTTTACTGTAGGTTTCTCCATGAACCTGCTCACAATTCCAACAGCATATGCAATGTCGAGTCGGGTGTGTGTGAGGTACCTTAAGCCTCCGATAATGCTTCGAAACAGTGTCGGATCAACCGGAACTCCTTCTTCATCCTTCGTAAGCTCCTCTTTGTGTTCCATAGAAAATTGTGATGGATTGCATTATGCCATTCCAGCCTTTGTAAGAACATTTCTTGCATAACCTGTTTGTTTCAGTGTGATACCATCTTCATGTTGAGTCACTTCGATTCCCAAGTAATATGAGAGTAAACCAAGGTCGCTCATCTCGAATTCTTTATTCATTTGTTGCTTAAAATGCATGACATCACCATCACAATTTCTTGTGACAATTAAATCATCAACATAAACACCAACTATTAGGACATTACCATGTTGTTTTCTTGTGTACACAGCATGTTCCAACCCACATCTCATGAAGTTCAGCCCTTTTAGACTTTTATCAAGCCTTGAATTCCAAGCTCTAGGGGCTTGTCGAAGCCCATAGAGTGCCTTTGATAGCTTAAACACCTTCCTGGGGCATTTATCGTTGACAAAACCTTCCAGTTGTAAAAAAAAAACTTCCTCGTTCAAAGTGCCATTAAGAAACGCTGACTTCACGTCTAAATGGTGTACTTTCCATCCATGTGAACTCGAGAGGGCTAAGATGATCCGAATGGTTTCTAGGCGAGCTACCGGTGCAAACACCTCATCAAAATCGACCCCGGGCTTTTGGACGTACCCTTCAGCAACTAGTCTCGCCTTATGTTTCAGAATTTTACCACTTGGATCCCGTTTCAGCTTGTATACCCATTTAAGTCCAATGGGTTTTCAACCTGCAGGTAGATCAACTAGACTCCAGGTCTGATTTCTTTCAATTGCATCTAACTCAGTCTCCATTGTTTTTACCCATTCTTGATCTTTAGCAGCCATCGAATACGTTGTGGGTTCATCTACATCCTGCATGAACATGAGTTGATCGGGTTCCAATTATATCTGATCGGTTGCCTCATATATCTCAGCAAGGCTCCTATAACTTTTAGGTGCTCCGCCTCCCGTTGAACTTGATGCGGCACTAGACGAACCTACTGAGGTAATCGGAGACTCAGCTGAGTATGGTCCATCATGACCAACATGTAATTGAGATTCACCAAGGGACTGATTTCGAGGAGTTGCGGGGTTTTCTTGACCACCCAGTGTTTCGAAATCAGTGAGTGGCTCAACTAGATCACCACTTTCGGCTCCTACGCTTTCACCTCCGTAACCTTCAATAGTCAATGTGTTAGTTGGAGTTTCTTTAAACCTTACTGTTTCAGCCCATGGCCATGCTTCATCTTCATCAAACTCAACATCCCGGCTAACCCGAACTCTACCGGTGACCGGATCAAGTAGACGATAAGCCTTGCTGCCCATTTCCGTTCCCAAATGTACCAGCATTTCGCTCTTGCTATCAAGTTTTCGTAGATGATCTTTTGATACCTTAGAGTGTGCCATACACCCAAAGACTCTAATGTGACCGATATTTGGCTTTCTTCCAGACCAAACTTCATACGGTGTCGTATCACCAAGAGCCTTTGTAGTGACTCGGTTTAGAACATAGACAGCCTGGCGAACTGCTTCACTCCACAATGAATCGGGCACTTTCATACCTTTCATCATACTTCTTGCCATCTCAATCACAGTTCTATTCTGCCGCTCCACAACACCGTTTTGTTGCGGTGAATAAGGTGCCATGAACTGACGTTTGATGCCCATTTCATCACAATAAGCTGTAAAGACTTTCGAGAGGAATTCACCCCTCGATCGGTTCGCACGGTTTTAATCTTGTTACCTGTTTCATTTTCAACCATTACACGAAATTTCTGGAAAACTCCAAATGCCTCATCCTTTGTTTTTAGCAAATAAATCCACATTACACGGCTAAAATCATCTACCAATAGCATAAAATAACGGTTACAGGATGGTGTAGCCGGTGAGATCGGACCACAAAGGTCAGCGTGAATGAGTTCCAGCCTTACTTGAGTCCTATATTTTGCCTGTGACGGGTACGGTTTTCGTGTCTGCTTGCCCTCCAAACAGCCCTTACATGACCTCGTAGACTGCTCAACTTTTGGCAGCCCATACACCAAGTTCTTTTCATACATTCCTTTTAGCTTCTGAAAGTTTACGTGACCAAGGCGTGTGTGCCAAAGTCTTGAAGATTCCTCACATCCATTAAGCAAACAAAGTGGATTAGTGTCATTTAGAATTATCTTGTATAACCGGTTTAGGGAGCGCCTCACCTTCATTAGTAACTTCCTAACCTTATCATAAACCCATAAATACGAACCAACTAGTAACACCTTATCTCCATCTTCTGCAAGTTGTCCCAAACTTATGATGTTATTGCATAGGCTCAGGATATGGTACACGTCACGTAATACCCGTTTCTTCCCATTTTTACACATAAAAATGATGGACCCTTTTCCTTCTATTCGAACCTTTGAGTCATCACCGAAACGGACATAACCCCGGATGGACTGATCGAGATCGTTGAACTTCCCTTTATCTCCCGTCATATGATTACTCGCACCGTTATCCAAATACCAAACCTTCGATACGTTGCCTTCTTCATTCGAGGACCTTAACTTTAGGGTTAACTTTTTCTCATTCAAATAAACCTCTTCTCTTACCTCATGGGTGCTGTTTGAGACCGCTAACAGAAGTGCCGGTTCGCCGTCATTTTGTGTTAGGTTTGCCTCTTGATTTCTATCCCTCTCTCTCCATGGGTTTTTACATTCAAATGCAAAATGGCCAAAGTCTTGACAATTATAGCATTGAATCTTACTTTTGTTGCGATTACTTGATGACCCACGATCCCCGTCTCGGTTTTGTTGAGAGCCACCACCACGACGTCCACCCCGATTGGAGTGGTTTCTACACCGTCTGGAGTGGTTTCTACCCCGTCCACGACCTCTTCCACGACCTCGTGAATTAGAGTCACTCGATCGTGAACTACCATGGGAGTTCTTTCGCTCATCGTCAGCCTTTTTCTTAGTCTTCTCGACCCAGTCCTGATATGTTAACAGCAACTTCCTGTCACTACTTTCGCCTTTCCCGCGTACTCTTTCTTCGTGTGCCTTTAATTGACCTATGACCTCTTCAACAGTCATCTTATCGAGATCTGCAAACTGCTCTATGGTTGAAGCAATTTGCAAGAACTTGCTCGGGACGGCATGTAGTAACTTTTTCACAACATAAGTCTCATCCACTTTCTCACCTAAGGCTCGAATATTACTGACTATGTTGTTCACCTTTATAGCAAAATCGTCTATTACCTCCGTTTCCTTCATGTTGAGTGTTTCGAATTCCGCCTTCAAAGTTTGGACCTTCGCAGGCTTGACTCTATCGGCTCCCATGAACATGGTCTTCAAGGTACCCCATGCATCTTTTGCTGTTTGCTTCTCGACTAATGACAGCAGCAGGTCCTCCAGAATCCCTTGATAAATGGCTGCAAGTGCCAATTTATCCTTCTTCACATCGACTGTTGTACTTTGAGTCATGGGTTCGACGGCTTCCCATACTCCCTGGGCTTGCATAAAGACTCTCATTTTGATAGCCCAGGCGGGGTAGTTGCTTCGCGTCAACATAGGGTAGTGAAGGGTGATCGGGTTCTCCTTCTCGTTCTTATCGCTTTTATCTGCCATCTACTCGGGTTTCGGGTTGTTCTTGCATAAGAATCACGCTCTGATACCAAATGTTAGCAAAAAAAATGGATCAGATCACAAAAAAAAAAAACACTCACAGTAACAGTTAATGGAGAAAAAGAGATGGGGCAAAGTCTTTCTCTCTCAATTTCTGCACGCACTAAAAACAGAGTTTTACTTCTTAAATAAACCACCACTGAAGAAAAATGGGAAAACAAACTTCCACATTTTAACTAAGCTAAATACTAGGAAATAACTGGCCAACATGGCCTTTGATTCAGACAACTAAAACATGCAAAACAAATAAAACAACCAACTGCTCAGATTCTAAATTATACCAACATTGATGAAGAAGTTGATCATTTACAAAAGGGAAAAGAACACAGATTATAAACCCACTACAACTAATAGCAAATGACAAAACTGATACCTCAACTATAGCTAACACCCCCCCTCAAGATCAAGGTGGATCACTAGAAATCAACTTGAGATTGTGAGCAAGGTTTGAGAAACGACCCTGAAGAAGAGCCTTAGTGAAGATGTTTGTAGTTAGTTCGGTGGAAGAGACCAGAATGATTCGAACAATGTTGCGAACTACATGTTGACAGATGAAATGACAATCGATCTCAATGTGCTTGGTGTGCTCATGGTGTTGGAGATGAAGTAATCTTCATCTCCATTGAAACAGAAACACAACACACAACAACTTATGCAAACTAAAAATATTCTGTCAAATTGTTCGTTACTACCAGACGATACAAGACAACCTTATATACAAAATGAATAGGTGCCAAGAATAGACACAACTCTTGGAACCGACACATAAAACCAACTTGTAACTGCTGTCATAATGGACAGCCTATTGACCCAATTTGATGGCCTACGGCCCAACTTACTGATCCATACTGACCCAACAACTAATTTATCTGATTTTATCATTAAATTCTAACACATGGAACACATCATGGTGAGCAATGTGAATCGCACTACAGTTATCACACCGGATAACCGTGGGAGATGACTGAGGTGCACCCATGTCAGACAGAAGCCACCTTAACCACAACAATTCTTGAGTGGTTTTGGCTAGAGCACGATATTCAGCCTCGGTACTGGAGCGAGAGGTGAGAGATTGATTCTTACTACACCAAGAGACGAGTAGGTCACCAATAAAGAAGCAGTAACCCTTTGTAGATTGGTGATAAATGACATCACTATCCAAGCCAACATTAGAGAAGGCATGAAGCTTGAGGGATGAGGAGGAAGATAAGTATAAACCATGAAATAAGGTACCTTTAACGTGCCATAATATCCACAAGACAGCATAATAATGAGAAGTTCGATGAGCAGCCATGAATTGGCTGACAATGTAAGCTGCAAATGCTATGTCAGGGTGTATGATAGTGGGATAGAATAGAGAACCTACCAACTGACGGTAGTGTATAGAATCTGAGAGGAGACTACCATCATTGGGGGTAAGTCTAAAGTTCAGTTCAAGAGACGTAGATGATATCTTGTTGTCAGTGATACCAATACGAGAAATAAGATCAGAAGACTACTTGGCTTTGCATAGATAGATCCCAGAGTCCCTAGGTAAAACCTCAAGCCCTAGAAAGTAGTGAAGCGGTCCCAGATCTTTCATCGCAAAGTGTTGATGAAGAGATGCTTAATTAAATGTATTAATATCTTGAATATTGCTACATGCAATAATCATGTCACCAACATATAATAGAAGAATTGTGCGAGATGAGGTAGTTTTGGTTAAGAGACCAAAGTCATAGTCAATAGCAGACAATCCTAGAGAATAGATAATATTGTTGAACTTTTCAAACCTTACCCAGGGAGTTTGCTTGAGCCCATAAAGGGCTTTGTATAAATGACAAACATGGTTGGGAGAATGTAGAGTTCTCGGTGGAGGCTTCATGTAAACTTCTTCCAAAAGACCCCATTGATAAAAGCATTTTCACATCCATTTGATAGAGTGGCCACTTGTGAACAACGACAATGGCTAGACTGCTAACAGAAGTGACACGGGCTACTGGAGCAAATGTTTCTTCATAGTCAATCCCATACTATTTATTGTAACTTTTGGCAACCAGGCGAGCTTTGTAGCAATCAACAAAACCATCAATTTTTTTTGACCTTGTACTTCCATTTGGAGCCAATAACTCCCTTGCCAAGGGAAGTGGAACAAGATCCAAAATGTGACTTTAGAGAGATCCTGCAATTCCTCGAACATATATTGCTACCAAAGAGGGTTAGTAGAAGCTTTCTTATATGAAGAGGGAGTATGGGTAGAAATTGGTGTAGAATAATAGTGAAAATCACGAAGGGCTGAAAGGTATATGTCTTACAGTATGGCATCCCGAACGTCAATTGAAGCAGACGCAGGAGTAGGATCATCAAGACTTACAAGCATCTGAAGATCCATCGAAGATAGAGGATCTGATATAGCACCAGGGGGAAAGGAGTAGGTAACTCGGAAGAGGTTGATGGAGGAGAGTGATCAAGATTTTAAGAGATGGTGTCTATAGGAAGAGAACAGATTGGTGTTGAGATTGAGTCAACGAAGGGAATAGATATATCAGGAAAGAAAGGAGGAGAAGGATCGGATAGGACCTTGAACTTTTGAAACAGAAGAAAACATCCGATATTCCCAAAATACAACATGCCTAGAAATGCGAAGACGTCGGGATACGGTATCCCAACAACGATATCCTTTGTGTTCTATACCATATCAAAGGAAACAACATAGACGAGAGTGGAGATTTAATTTGGTGAACTTATGAGGTAGAAAGAGAACAAAACAGGTACAACCCCATACTTTTAATACATCATAGACATGGGGTACCATAGAGACTCTTGTCGGGAGATTTTTGATTAAAGAGTTTATGGGTTGACGATTAATGATGTATACAACAGATAAAACTACTTCCCCAAAAAACGTTCAGGGAACTTGGTAGAGATTAGAAGAGTGCAAATGATATCAAGAATTGCTTATGTTTTCATTTGGTACCGCCGTTGGCAAGAGTATTGCGAGATAATACCTTGAGAACGAAGAAAGTCAAGAAATTAGTGATCCTTGTACTCCATGGCGTTATCCACATGGAACATATCCTTGATCATTTTACATATTGAACATATAGTCCATTAACCTTTCCTTTTTAGGAAAGACGAGGATACAAGAAACTTATTCTTATCAAACTACAAGATGATGAAATCAAAACACGGAGATACAAGTCTATATAGCATGATCTATTGGGCTTTGGAATACGCACATCTCTATGAAATCCTACTGAGATTAATTAATTGCAGAGCAAACTCTACGGATTTCTCCTTGACTCCCTGTTTTTAACTCGGTATTACCCAACTTCACCATGGATATTGCAAACTCATTGGTGAATCTCAATGCAGGTCCTCCCACAGCTCCAGAAAACCTCTGAACTAACGTCCTTGTTGTCGGGTTACTCATTAACTTCGCATCAGATTCAAGAACGCCCCGTCCATTCCTCACGTTTACGAAATAGGAAGTGTCGAAGCGGTTAACGCTGCCAGTATCAAGGGCCACACGTGTTGACCCATTACCGCCATTTGGGCAAAGTCTTCGGAGCTGGGGAAGGAATACTGGGTTTATATCGGGGTCAGGTTGGTTGGTACCACTGAAATTGTATAGTCTGTAGCTGAAAACTGCACAAGCTGCAGTCCCAATCGTGTGTCCACCTGGTGAACACAAAATTACACAATTTAATAAGCTATTAAACGTGTTTTGCATGTAAA
>NC_037535.1:18318701-18337435 GCF_001531365.2 Cynara cardunculus var. scolymus
AACTTGCTGATTTGGACACTAATAGGGTCATTAAAGGCAGGTAAATTTACGGTATTAGATGCTTGTGAAACTAATCCATCTCTACGCCCTGTTGGCACCCGCCAACCAATTCCACCTGCCTGCAAGATGTCAAGCAAACGGATTAAAGACCACAGTGGAGCAATATACTACAGCTTTTGCCGTAGCAGAACCAATTTTAAAGCATGGCAAAGATATGTAAAAGTCTTGAATTCATCCAACAAATGTGTATTCATCCACAGTCTTGGTTTTTTTTACCCAAAACCATGTAAAAAGCTTTTACTTATTGACACGTTTTTTCAAACACCCGTATCTTATTGTAGTGTTCTTGATGCACATGACACCATGATAGAGTGTTAAGAGTTTAATTACCAGGACCACAGCATCACGGGCTGCAAGAGCAAGAATATCAGCACAAGAGACCACTCCAGGACAGGCAGTTTCGATCTGCAACTTTGCAGCGTCAATAACTTCGAATCCTACCAAGGAGAGGTTGGGTGGCGCTGTCCTTTCAGTTGATGGGCCGGAAAGTAGTACAGACGCATCACAACCCAAGACAAAGCAGTCGTGGAAGAACATTCTTAGTAAACCAGCTGCCACTGCAGGGTTGCTTCGGAAAGCAGACTGAACCGTGGTCTGGACTATGGTTTGGAACGTTGGACAAGTTGTATCGTAAAAGCCAATCCGTGTTTGACCTTGTGCCCCGGTGGTCAGGGTGGCTAACAGGAGACACAACAAGATGTGCATTTTGTTAAAAGAAGAAACCATCTTCATTAGTAATATAAAACAGTACGTATGATGCTTATCGTGTTCATGAATTACTGGGTTTAGTAGTTCGACATGGTGAGTGATAATATTATGGGGGATGTCATTTATATTCATTAAGATATAATGGGTATAAGAATGTAAGTGGTCCACATGAAGGATGGAGAAAGAAAGATTTTAGAACTTCTTGACAAGTGGGATTCAACTAGTCGATGGCAATAAATATTTGATACAGAAATTGATGTTTTTAATGTGAATTCTTTTAATAACTTGATAATTTGTAAGAATTGTGAGCTTTATTTTAAGCCATTAAATTCTATTAAATTAGAAAGTTAGTAATTTTGATTTAAATTTTAAGTAAACGGATATTATGGGTATTTACAAATATCCTCTCTTATCTCTCTTCTTTCGTTAATCGTTAATCACCAGCTAATAAAAAAGAAAAAACATTTTGTGAATTTTTTACTGGTTTGAGTTGTGAATACTATGAACAACAATATATTCGAACAACAAATGGAGACCATAGTGGATGATTTGTGAACTCCATGTGAACAACCTAAAGGGACACTTTGTGAATAACATATGTATGGACTCCAATTGAAAACTACAACGGATATTTTGTGAACACAACATGAACAAGTTTAAACATCATGTGAACACCGGTTATTGTTAACACCAACCATTGTTCTTCAAAGAAACCAAGTGCACTCAAATGATTCACTTTGTGAACACCTTGTTCACAAAGTGAAATTAGACTATGTTCACGTTTACTTTGTGAACAATAGGAGGGAGAAGAAAAAGAAGAAGAAATGGTGATGTCACACCTGTTTCTCTAAGCTAATTAAGCTTTGACAACATATTCGTAAAAAGTAAAAACACAAAGATCATCAAGTTCTAACAAGAATTAAAAGGTGGAATCAGAGTTAAGAACATTATATCTCACTTACATTGGTCCTAATAAAGCTGTTAGTCATTCTTCAAAACACTAAAAAAATGTAGTTTGTGGATATATAATTTAACAACCAAGTTTATTACTTATGATTATTCCAATCACGATTTGTTCTTTAGCAAAAAAAAAAAAAAAAAGAAGCCTATACTTTGTAATCTTAGGGACCGTTTACCAAACACTTACCCAGTAAGTATTTACTGGTAAAATTTAACACTATTATTTATTTACCGGGTAAGCGCTTACCGTGATAAGAGTCGTCACCCTCACTTACCGGGTAAGACTTTTGGTCCTTGTCTCGTTCTTACCGGGTAAGATTCTTGGTTTTCGTCATATTCATCCAGTAAGGTAATGTTACTTAAATATTGTGGCTGTTAGGGTTATACTTTATATTCTCAAATAGATCAAGATTAAAATGAAGACAATTAAGTAATCTAATTTCTAGACAGTCACTTCAAATCTTAATGAGTAAATGATGGTTTTGCCTTATTCTCATGGAAAAGAGAATGAAACATGATTAGGTGAAAGAAAAAAGCATATATAATGGTGCAAGTAGAAGTAGGATTGTAGTTCAACAATAATGGAAGCCCAAAAGTAGTATGTAACTTGACAACTAGTGCATTAAATATATATATGCCAAGAACTTGTGGTCGTTTTTTGGACGATTGAAACTTGTCTCCTGTTGTCGACAACCACCATTAAATAGTAACGATCTAAAATCCAAGCAATCCTCACGTTATATGTTCTTGTTGAATCTCTCAAAATCCTAGTCGCCCCACCTTCAATATAAAGACAAATTCACCACAGGGAAGTGGAAATAATTCCCAATTAACGTCGAGTCATATGGATATACGGATGGATCTCTTTGTCGCCATCATTTCACTACAAAACAAGTTGGATATCTTAGACGGAAATTTGCATCCGAAATCTGTCAAAAAGTTCAGTGTTCGACAACTTATTCCGATGAAAATATTTGGTGAAAAAACAAGATTTTCAACTGAATTTAAAACTTTTTGATGGAACCCAAAATATTTTCGATGAATGATCCCGTCAAAAAGCTCATGAATGTTTTCGACGTGTAGAGATTGTCTTTTCGACGTGTCTTTGGTCAACCATAGTTGAACATTTTTAGCGGATTTCCAGGAAATCGCTAAAAGCGGTTGTACGTAAAAAAATCAACAAAAATTCATCTTTTTTTTGAAAAATAAATTAAAAGATTTCCCTCTAAAATGAGCCCAAAAATTTCAACAATTTTCTCCCTAAAAAAATCCGACCTATATGCCGAGTATTTCAATAGTGTTTCTTCATGAATTATTTGACAAATCAGATATTTTGAAATTGCGATATAAATATATTAAATGTTATTAGGATAAAATGTTTAGTTTGTCACTTTTTTATTAGAAAAATAGTCATAGTTCATAGTTTTGTTCCTTCCCTTTTCAAGTTTTAATTAGTAGGAAAACCATAAAAATGTGATATGGGATGTGTAGAAATGGATTTTCATTGAATCAAACTTGTACAAAATACATGCTTGTATAGCATTCCTATTGTATCTATACATTTAAGAATAAATCAAAACATTTAAAGTATCAATATATCTTTTTGTTGACTTATGTAAGCATAAGAGAACTTATACGAGTATCTCCAACAGATTTCCTAAAATTGCTTCAAAATGGAAAAATCAAAAATTGAAATCTCTAAAAATAATTTCATTCATCTTCAACAGATTCTTGTTTTAGAGAATCCAACACTGATTAAAAAAATATTATTTATCTCTATAATTAAATATATACTTTTAAAGTTTCCTACTACTGGTAAAAATATATTAAAAAGAATTTCTCATACATGGTAATCATTTTTAAGGTAATCTACATACTAGGAGAAAAAACATTTCTTTTCAACTTTCTCCATTTTAGATATTTTTAGGGAATCTGTTGGAGTTGAATTTAAGTTCAAAATCTTCATTTCTCCATTTTGAAAAATCTGTAGGAGATGCTATTAAACCACGACCAAATTAAAAATACATACACTATTTAAACTTAAAACTCAAAACCCTCTTAAAAATGGTAGAATATATAGATCGAAACCTTGGATAGGGGAAACCTACATAACATTATATGGTGACATGGGCCACTGTTTCATGATTTCGTCATAAGGGGGAAAAATTACGTCTGTTAATTGTTTTTGAAACTGAAAGCAAGTCTTTAACGGTGGAGTTGGAAAATGTTGCTCACTTTGTACAAAAACCTCATTTGCAAGTCCCACTTTTATCAAAGTTCTTAATTTTCATCTTAAATTTTGGTATTTTTTGTATACCTCTTATATTATAAAACTATTTAATAGCTAAGACTCAAACAATGACAAAAAAACCAACCTTTCAATTTTCCATACTAATACTTTGAAATATTTTGTGTTTTTATAGTCAAATTAAGCAACCATTAAATATTTTCTTTGTCCATCTATGCAATGGATGACATGTTTGTGCTTGAGAAAGCATTTAAATTCACAATGAATTGATTGATTTGCACAATATGGAACCATTAATAATACTGAACCAACTAACATTTATATTCCCGTTTCTTTTCAAAGGCTCGTCCACTTATGAAAATATCTCCAACAGATTATTTATAATTTTTTTTTAAAATAAAAACCAAAAAGTTAAAATCTATTGGAGATGCTTCTAATACCCATCAAAGCACCCCCTAAATTTTTATGATTTCAAAATCAATGTATTTTTGGAGTTCTACCCTAAGTTTGCTTAAAGTCTTATAAAATATTAACAAAGGTTTAAATAAAGTTGGATTAGTAATCAAATAAGGAATTCGATGAAAAAAAAGATCGAGATGTTATTAATGACTGAACAAGGATGATCTTATTTATGATCGGTCAATCCGAATACATCTTGCAGTTCATCCAAGTTACCGACACAAATATTAAATGATAAATTAAATAAACCCTCATCGGTTAAACCAAATGATGGTTGATCATATTAGACGTTGAACAAAATCAACACATTTCCAACCCATCTAATTTTATTTAATCTTTCCTTTATGGGAAAGAAGATGATACACACAAGTACACAACTGATGCTTGATCATTTTACATATTGAACAATATAGTCCATTTAATCTTTCCTTTTTAGGAAAGATGAGGATACTAGAAACATATTATTATGAAACGACAAGATGATGAAATTTAAAAATGAAGGATACAAGTATATATTATATGATCTGCTGGGCTTTGGTATACACGCATCTCTATGAAACCCCATTGTGATCAGTTGATTGCAGAACAAACTCTACGGATTTCTCCTTGACTCCCTGTTTTCAACTCAGTATTACCCAACTTCACCATGGCTCTTGCAAACTCATCATTGAAATTTAATGCAGGTACCCCCGCAGCTCCTGAAAACCTCTGTACGAATGTCTGTGTTGTCGGGTTACTCAATAACTTTGCATCGGATTCAAGAACTCCCCGCCCATTCCTCACGTTTACAAAGTAGGACGTGTCGAAGCGGTTGACACTGCCTGTATCAAGGGCCACACGTGTCGACGCATTACCACCATTTGGGCAAAGTGCTCGGAGCTGGGGAAGGAATGCTGGGTTTATATCGGGGTCAGGTTGGTTGGTACCACTGAAATTGTATAGTCTATAGCTGAAAACTGCACAAGCTGCAGTCCCAATCGTGTGTCCTCCTGGAGAACACAAAATTACACAATTTAATAAGCTATTAAACGTGTTTTGCATGTAAAAGTAATTATCGTGTGCTTTATATATTTCGTGCTCTACTTACCAACAAGAGCAACAAGATCTTGGGTGTTCAGATTTTTATCAGCAAACTTGCTGATTTGGACACTAATAGGGTCATTAAAGGCAGGCAAATTTACAGTATCGGATGCTCGTGAAACCAATCCATCTCTACGCCCTGTTGGCAGACTCCAAGCAGTTCCACCGGTCTACAAGATGTTAGGCAAAACGATTAAAGACCACTGTTATACGCAATATAATAGTTTTTATAAGACGTTAAATATTTCTAATAATCATAATAAGATATTTTTTAGGAATCATTAAGTTATGCAAACTAAACACACGCATATATCCTATAAAAATGTGTCATATTAGATGTTACAACATATTTGCTCGTACTAACAAGGTTTTCAAAATTATTTTAAAATAAATTCTCATATTAGTTTTTTATAAAAGTGTTTGATCAACATCTCCTTTTTTGGAACACTAGTTTTGTATAACATTTTCTTGTTCATATAATTCATATATAAATACTATTATATCGTTTTATTTCGAAATTATTTAAAAAACATGTTAGCGCATTTATATGGATGCTACAAAAACCCAACAAGCTTTTTCATTCGAATTATTAAGTCTCCGAAGTTTTTTTATTTGAATAAATGAATCATCGAACTTAAAAAAAATTAGTTATCTGTATCATTTTAACCCAAAAAACTATCTGAAACTGGTTAAGAAGGTTTTAAAGTAAAAAAAAACTTAATTAGTTTTGTCGTACGTTATTCGTTTTGGTGTGTTTAGTCATCTATGATTAGGCGTCCATTTGTTGTTCAAACATGTATTTTAATCATATATGATTAAATGCATGTATCATGTGTGTAATCATATATGATATTTAAACTTCCATTACAAAACTGAGGACTATCAGCGACAGAAAAAACCGTTGCTAATGGTAGGATCCGTCTCATTTCCATCACTGATAGTTCGTGGGCAAGAGGGTCGTGGGTGATGCTATCAGCGATAGAGTTCAATGACGGACATAATTATCGACAGATCAACGACAAACTAATTTAGCTAAGGATTAGTGACAAATTAATTCAGCGACGGATTAGCGACAAACCAAATTACCAACTGATCGGCGAGGGTCTTTTAGCAACTGATTAGCGATGGACTCACCAAACTTTACTGACAGATTTTCGTCATTGATTTGTTGCTAAATTTTAATAATTTAAAAAAGATAGAATTAAAATATTTTTTTTTAAATAATTAAACTTTTATTCAAATTACAGTTGATTGTATCATATACATATTCCATACTACATTTTTATCGATACTAATTAGCGACGGATTAACGATAGATTATTGACAGAATGGATTTTGGGCCATAATGTCGCTAATTAACGACGGATTAGTGACAGACAAGCCAAAAATCCATTCCATCTCTAGTCCGTCGTTACTTAACGAGGGATTAGCGACGTATAGATTTTTGGCCTATCCGTCGCTAATTGGCGATAAATTTCTTCCGTCACTAATACTCAGTTTTATTGTAGTGTTCTTGTCATCTCACAAATCGGTCACCTTCTCGTTTGAGTCTGACCTTGTATATATATATATATATATATATATATATATATATATACACAGAGAGAGAGAGAGTAAAGCATCATGCGAGAAATTAAACATTTTATGAGAAATTAACATTTTGCGAGAATGCGATAAGTTTCAATATTATATATGATTACACTTTTTTAATTTGTTTAATCATATATGATCAAGCGTATATGTATTGTTAATGTAATATGTGTTTAATCATGTATAACTGAACTTGTGTATCATGTGTGTAATCATATATGATACTAAAACTTCTTGAATTTTCGCAAAAATGTTTAACTTCTCGTTTGAACGTGCCCTATATATATATGAGGTCACTTGAAGTGAATTGACATCCTATGATTAAAACCGATTTTATTGTAGTATTCTTAATGCACTAACACCATGATAGAGTGTTAATTAAGAAAGCATTCATTTACCAGGACCACCGCATCACGAGCAGCAAGAGCAAGAATATCAGCGCAAGAGACCACCCCAGGGCATACGGTTTCGATCTGCGTCTTTGCAGCATCAATAACTTCGAATCCTACCAAGGAGAGGTTGGGTGGCGCTGTCCTTTCAGTTGATGGGCCCGAAACTAGTACAGACGCATCACAACCCAAGACAAAGCAGTCGTGGAAGAACATTCTTAGCAAACCAGCTGCCACAGCAGGATTGGTTTGGAAAGCAGACCGAACCGTAGCCTGGACTATGGTTTGGACCGTTGGACAAGTGGTCCCGTAAAAGCCAATCCGTGTTTGGCCTTGTGCCATGGTAGTCAGGGTGGCTAACAGGAGACACAACAAGATGTGCATTTTGTTAATGGAAGAAGCCATCTTCATTAATACTATAAAACAGTATGCATGATACTTTTCATGTGTATGCTATTTATAGCCATTAAGATAATATGGGTATAAGATTATGGGGGTCAACTAGCTCAATATGAAGTATGGAAAAAGAAAGATTTTAGAACTTCTTTACAAGTGGGATCCAACCGCTTGATGGCAATAATTATTTGATATTTAAATGGAATGTTTTTTTATTACGTGGGAGAACTTTATAACTTGGTAAAGCTTATTTAGAATTATTTTTTTTTGGTTAAATTGCATTATAATAAAAAGGAAATTTTACTTATGCAATATTAGTAGAATTTGCGTTAGAGGTTCGAACAAATTACTTATGCAATATTATTCCGATTACGATTTTTATTTCACCAAGATAAACATATACTTGTAATCTTAATTCAAATAGACAAACTCTTAATTTTGATAGACGAAAGTAAACTTATAATACTGTTAAAACATATTTGAATATAACTATAAATATTCAAAAATGGTTAAAATTTGTGACTAGTACTCTTAATTTTGATAGATGAAGATAAACTTATAATACTGTTAAAACATATCAAATCGTTAAAGTAAGATGTATCATGTCAAAAAATGCATATAGGATGATTGTTGGTATATTTGCTTTATTTTTTATTGTTAATAGATAAAATGGTGTGACTCTTAGGGTTTATAGTGTCAAATAGCTCAAGAAATAGACTTAAATAATCCAATTTCTATACAGTTCAAGCCCTAATGATCGAGTAAATGATGGTTTTCCCTTATTCTCGTGGATTGCAACGACAATTTGTTGGTTTTATGTGTTTCAACTTAATAATCCTGCTATTTTTGTTATTTTGGTTGGGAATGACGTCAACACAAAAATTGCGTTTATATAGGACGCCTAAAATGTCTAAACATCTTTATAGAATGTTTAATAGGACTCAAGTTCATGAGACCAAGTAATAAAACATTTTATCTAAAAGTGTTGCAATAGGTTTATAGAATGTTTTTAGACATTTTAATTAACAAAGTTTTTACGACATTTTTTTATAATAAAGTATAGTATTAGCTATTTTATAAGACATTTTTAAGAATTGTCATATAAATTCATCTTTTATATGATACTTTTTCAAATAGTGTCTTACAAAATAGCTAATACGAAACTTTATTTTAAAAAATTTATAATTTTTTTGTTAAAACACCCAAACACGTCTTGTGACCTTATTGTAACCTTTTTAAATATGACAATTTATTGTTTGGTTCTATAAACTAATTAAGTTTTATATAATACTTTATTAGGACATTTAGGCATTTTAAGAATTCTATAAACCCATATTTGTTGTAGTGTCGATGATTTGTTCTGTGAATCAGGGTACTCTTTTTTGGATCTATGTGTCGATAGTTGAAGGGATCGAAAGGAGGATTGAGTTACGATTGTGGAATCAGGAGGAAATGTAGCAATCAAAGAGTGTAACTGAAGATTTATGATATGTTGCAATTGCTTGTGATGATGAAGCATGTGTGCCCGAACTTGTGCATAGATACTAGCCTGAGAACTGAAATTCGTAAGGAAGGAGATGAGTTGCCAAACTTCACTTTTTATCATCATGCCTACAAAACAATAACCTAAAAGAACTTAACTATGGTAAAAACCCGCTTCTATTTTCGAGTCTCGTATATTTCATATCAACAAATTTTGATAATTTTTATGATTAAATCATTTAGAACAAAATATAAATTTATACAAATCGTTATAAACTTACAAAAATGACTTATTTACCAAAATAAGAATTTAGGTTCTTATTGAAAAGCCAAGTTATTGCAAGCCGTTTTCGAAGAACCAAATAAAGCAACGATATGCTCTTAACCATTCTTCAAGAAACTCAATTAAGAAACAACCGCACGTGGATGCTCTATCCGTACGACCGTGATTCACATTCGATTGTTAATTACTCTCGATATATAATTGTAGTAAGTGGATATTTTAAACTTCATCTATTGTTATTGAAAAATCTCAATTACCAAATTGATGCTATAAAAAGGTAATAAAACAAAGTAGGTTTTCTATTTTCTTTCTTTAAATTATGAGCCTTGAAAGTTTGGTTTATAAATTGCGATTTTGAAAATTGGTTCGCTGAAACAAGAATGAAGAAAAAGCCAGTTATATATTGATGCAATTAACGGAATTTATAATTTAACAATCAAGTTGATTACTTATGTTATTTTACTCTCGATTTGTTCTTTAACAAAAAAAAACATATATATTTTGTAATCTTAATTTAAAAAGATAATTTTGTTAGAAATAACTTTACTTATAAAATTGTTGAGCATATATTTGAATGTAATTACGAAATCGTCACAAATAAAACGTAATAATCAAATCATTAAAATCGTGAAATTACAATGATTGAATAGTTATCACGTCACAAAAAATGTCACATAGGATGTTAGTTTGGCGCGTATATGCACAAAAAATGCCACATCGAATGGTAGTTTTGCATATATGCTTTAGTTTTGACTAAAAAGCTAGTGACTGTTAAATGACTGTTTGTCAGTTGCTGAATGATTTGATGCAGAATGATTAAGTGGTCAGAATCATTAAAAGGTTCTCATGATATAGTGAAAAATGAAATATAATTGTTTGGTAATTGTATACAATGAAATTAGGGTGCTAAATGGTTAAAAGAAACTCATGATACAAAATCATTCAGATGGTTTAGAACCATTAAGAGACAGTTTTTTTTTCCGAACAAGATTGACCTCTTAACGATTCAGATGATGCTTCTTAATGGAACTATCAAGAGGTAAACAAACAACTCCTATAGTTTATAATGTCAAATAGCTCAATAATTAAAATGAAAAAAATATAAATTAATCTGATTCTAAAACATTTCAAACCCTAATGAGAAAATGATGGTTTTGCCTTATTCTCATGGAAAAGAATGAAACAGAAACAAAAAAGCATTTATAGGGGTGCAAATGGAAGCCCAGAAGAAGTATGTAACTTGACAACTATCGCATTAAATGCAAAGAACTTGTGGTCATTTTTGGCGATTGAAACATATCCCTTGTTGTCGACAGCCACCATAAATTCACGATCTAAACTTCAAGCAATCCTCATGTTATATGCTCTTCACTCTCCCCACAAAGAATATGATCGATCGACGATCAAGTACCGTTTTTGTTGAATCTCTCAAAACCATAATCCCACCTTCAATATACAGAAAGAATCACCAGAAGGAAGTGGAAATCGTCTCCCAACAGTGAGTCATATATGATATATGGGATATACAGATTGATCTCGTTGTCACCGCAATTTTCTTCGTGAATTATTTGAAAACATGATATGAGATGTTTTGAAAACGCGTGATGAATAAAATGTGGATCTTATGAAAACGATCAATGATCATTGAACAACCATTCACTAACTAATTCATTGTTTATAATTTTCAAAAAAAATCAATATATCTTTGCGGTGACCTGCGTAAGCGTAAGGGAAGTTGAGCTAAACCATGACCAAATTAAATCAGCAATGGAGACAGTTGAGTGAGCAACATCCACATACATTATTTAAACTTAAAACTCAAAGCCATTGTAAAAACGTTGTAGAACATATGGGTCGAAACATTGGATGACGTGTTTGTGCTTGCGAAAGCATTTAGATAACAATGAATTGAGTGATCATTGCGTAATATTGAACCATTAATCATGACACAATAATACTGAACCAGCTAACGTTAATGATTCCCGTTCTTTTGACATTCTCGGCCGACCTCTAATATAGTCAAATAAATACTCCTCCCAATAAGTTGTATATTGTACTTACAAACCATGTGCGATATTTATAGGGATAGGTTCATTTAAGAAGTTATAAGTATTTGAGAAGTAAAGAATTGATTTGTCTTTCACACGGTCAATTGCAGCTATAATTGATCAAGATTTAAGGCTTTGACGGGTCAAACAAAAAATAGAGGAAAATAGAGGGGTAGCTTCATAACTTTTACAAATAGGCGACAAACAAATCAATATATATGTGAATCAGTTAATTAGTTTATATATGAATCACACGAGTTCAAAAGTGAATCAGTTAATTAAATCATAAATGAATCAGTTAAGTAATTTATATGTGAGTTATACGGGTTCACATATGAGCATATAGTTCATATGTGAATAACTTAGGTTCATATATACACTTGTTTTGCCGTCTATTTATAAAAGTTACAATATTACCCCTCTATCTTCCACATACGATGCAAGAAATTATCCGGTGATTCACAGTCAAATTAGCTTGTCGCAAATTAGTGAGGAATTAGTGGCGGAGCTTGTGGTCTATCCGTCGTTAGTCTGTCACTAATTAGTGAGGAAATAGAGCCGTCGCTAAAGCCCCTTTCTAGTAGTGAAAGTTGGTTCGCTTCATATGCATTTATTTCTCGCATTATGATTAAAATTTGTTTGTGGTGCCTATAAGAAGAAAAAAATCCCATTAGAAGGAAAACAAGTCATGATCTTCAACTACATAGGTGGTGCTCGATTGATTTGAGTTTGGACTCCAAAGATCAAAAGTGTCTGGAGGTCCCAAGTTCAAATCAAAGAAGGAATAAAAATTCTTTTGTGACCACGGAGGTTCAAATGCGGTGACTCCGAGCTACCCGCGAAATGGATGATCGCCCCGGGATTAGTCAGTTCGTATAGCGGGTTGGATATTCAAGTTAATCAAAAAAAAAATCATGATCTTCACTGCTGCGGAAAAAAATATTTCGGCCAATATGCAATGAAAAATGTCAATTTTCAGAAAGCATAATGAATATGTGACTAACTAGAGAACATATAATGTTTCCCTAATTTTACAAACCAAGACATTGTACAAGGACTCAAATAATCACGTAAGTTCACACACCAATACTAATTAATACCCTCCTCATAGCGAATGAAAAAACAACCAAAAACTAATTTGATTCTAAAATCCATGAAATTTTTTTCGAAAATACTGAGAATTTATAGATGGATTTACGATGGAAATAATTATTTGGTTTTTAAAAAAATATTTCTGTGGTAATTTAAAAAACCATAATAAATATGTTGAAAATTCAAATTATTTTAAATAAATTTAGGGTGTTTTTTGACGGAAATTAACTGTATAAAGCAAATTTTTTTAGAACCTGATGGTTTACCATATATTTCATATCGATGCTTTGCATGATGCAAAAGTGGTGCACTTCAAGAAAATCATCATTGACGATAATGCTACTACCAACATGTTCACAAAATCATTACCACCAGCAAAATTCGAATTTGATCTAGCTTAGATTGTGTTAGTGTCGTTCGGCACATTGTGGGAGAAATGAGAATATTACTACAGATGACATAGCGACATCTTTGTGGAGTTATTATTTGGTACGTGTTTTGAGTTGCTTAACTCGTTTTGATTTTATTGAAATTGTACACTTCCAGATTTTTTTTGCTTTTGGCTTTGATGGGTGATGGCCGAGTCGAAGCTCGTCACAGTCAAAATGCATTTTGTCACCTCATGTCAATCTCTATCAGCTATTGTTCGTGCTCACTAGATTGGTTCACGTTTTGGTTTTGTCAGGTGATTTGCACATCATGGTGGAGTGTTGAAAAACTTAATTTTGGTAAGTTTTTAGGATGTTATACAACTCACCAAACTCAAAGTACAAATGATTAATGCACGAGGTTAAAACTAATATTAACCACATGTTTTTCCATGTTGCCATCTTGATCAATGCATGCGTTGCCTCCATTTATTTGCCCCCCCACCCTACTATCTATTTATCCATATATACATACATGGATAACACATGCATGCACACTTGCCAACTTGATGCAGGAAAAGGGCCGCCCATTTTTCTTTATATATATTTGCATGTGGGATGTAAATTATAAAAGGACAACACCTCAAGTTTCTTTCGTTTTATATATATATATATATATATATATATATATATATATATATAAAACTTAGTTTTTGGGAAACTTTGGGTAGCTGATTCGTTGATCCAAGGATCTCGTAAAACACGTTGTAAATTCTCCCGGTTAGTAATAAATCGATCTCTCTCTCCCTGTGAACATACACTATCACCTCGATAGTGGAGCCACGTTAAATCTCGTTATCTAGATTTACGGGTCACTTTGATATTTGATCATGTACTTGATATAACTGCTAATTTTACATTTGCGGATCAGTTGAATTGTTAGACCGTAATATATAATATTTAGATCTCGTTAATCTGCATTTGTTGTATTGGGTCAATTCGCATTGTGATTTATTGTTATCACTTTTGGGACTGTAAATCACTTTATACTATGATATTTTAATTACGACCGACCCTACACACAACACTTAAAAGAGTAGTTGCTACTTGCTACTACCATTAGGAAAGAGGATATGGATATGAAGCTAGGCCGGACTCCCTATCCAAAAACCTATATTACCAAGGATATTTAGATTTTCTTTTATATGCAAAGCGTTTTTTAATCTGTTGCATGTCATTCTTTAATTCTGCAACGGATTATTTATGTATATTGGAGTTGTTTTTTAATCATATGTTTTTAGTTTGTCGGTAATCATTCAGTGTCGGTAATCTTGATTTATTTCTGGGTCGGGTCCATTTGTATTGTTGAAGTTATATAGTCTATAGCTGAATAATGCACAGGCCGCTGTTCCAGTTGTTGTTAAAATAATATGCTAAGCCATGTGATTATCTATAAGTTATCTTATTTACTATAGTTGAGAGGTTATTAGCGACCGTTTTTTTGGGTGGTTATTTACCAACAGTTGTGTTGGTTCATAAACCATATGTTGGTTAATTAAAATTACGTCGCTTCATGTGTACGTACATATGTGTGTGTGTGTTTGTTGAATATGAAAAGTTGCTGCAGTAATAATAAAAAATCCTTCGATCTCCAGCCCTGTTTTTCTTTGTTGTTTCCTATTTTGATCCAACAAAGTGCATGGTATCAAATCCCGTGTTCAAAATCACAGAAAACCGAAAACAAAAACGCAGGAAAGATTAAAACTCTAATGACTTCAAACAACAATGTTTTTCAAGCGCAACTTCCGAAATTAAACGATAGAAACTATCACCAATGGAGTATTCAAATGAAGGTTATGGTCAAGAAGTTAGAGGGTGTCGATGCCTCATTTACTTTGATAATTAAGAAAATACAGGAACTACGATAACTTTCATGACCTGTTTTATAAAATTTGGAAAAAGGAATGAAATTGTTTATTTCATTTTTCATTGTCAACTGAATTGTTATGGAAAAATGTAATATTTAATTCAATTATCCCTCGATTCCATTTATTTTTGTTACTTCATTAATTTAACAAAGAAAAAGCTATAGTAGATATAGGAACAAAAAATCATGAATATTGTAATAAGAATTTGATTCTTGTAAGATTAAAACAAGGAAAGTCAAAAACCGACCAAATCAAATCATCAAGAAGTGTTCAAATTGAATTCATTCGAGTACCGCTAAAATTTATTAATATTCTAGTTGGCGTCGATATATATAAGAAAAAACTAGAAGGGTACTCGTGCAATGCAGCGAAATACATCTTGATTTTAATATTTCACTTTATTTTTTATCTCAATCGATGTTATAATATGGTCTTATATGATTTTGAAAAAATGATGATGTTTTTATTTTTGAATAAAATATAAATTTGAAAATATCATAAAAATTTGACAAAATTATATCGATATTAGTATCAAATTAACTATTCAAAATTTCTCATTTTTTATATAATTTTCTAATTCAAATTTAATTTAAGTTCAATAACGAAGTAATTTATACTTGGTTTAGTAGTATAATTTTCTTATAAAAATAATAGTTAATTATTTTGTTAGAACTCGATAACTATCCTAATTATATTTTAGATTTTTTATATTTTTAAAATGAGATATTTATTCTCTATTTGATTATGTTTATCCGCATTTAGTTACACGAATTCAAACATGGAGCTTTAAAAAGTTGTATCTTATGCATAAATTACTTGTAATCTTGAATTTTAAGTAATATGCATCAATATACAGTACTTCATGCATAAAAAATAATTTTTAAAAGTTTTTATCAAATGTTTTATAATATAGTATAGATTAAATAAAATAAACTATTCAAAGAATGGTATTAACCTCTAAAATGAGTGCTACTATGTCAACCAAAACACCATCCAAAAAATAATAGACACGATTATGGCGGTCAAGAGTTGGTGGTGCTTAAAAAGATCAACTAATTAATTTACACAATTATTGGAAAAGAAACAATGTATTAAAAACAATTATTTTAGGCCATCTTTGTCTTTATTAATGTGAAACCAACTTTAAGAACCTCTGTTTAAGGTCTAATAACTTTACACACAATTAAGTGTTTGGTTGGTATATGTAGTTAAATAGTTGGATGTTATATTCGACGTGGGTGATTTAAGGTTAAATCGCTTGCAGCTCTAAATACGTACGTCCACAAATTCAACTAGGTCATCGAAACCCTTGATTCTTTGTAAGTTTAACTTGAGTCTGCAAAGTCGATTATGTTTTTATGCAATTTAACATTTATCACAATTACTTTAAAGTCATAAACCTTGAAAGACACATAAAACGTAATATATAGAAAGAGAGAAATGAAGTTTGAGTACAAAGCGTGTAACTATTACAAACCAATCTCAACCGTCTATGAATATGATTTGGTGTACATAGTATAAATCGGCTACTAAATTTTCTCTCAACCTCATGCATGTTTAACTGATTTAATATATAACCGCCTTCAGATTTAAAAGTAAACAAAATCGAGGACCCCAAATATGGTTTGTATGATTTTTAACAATTGTATAGTTTGTATCTGAAACTCCACACACGCACACATATATATGACATTTCATATGCAATTTATCTCATTTGTACGACCAAGGCAACCAATCTATTGAAATATTTATGCAAATGATGATACTTAATTTATCATGATTAGGATATTTAATTCACTGGATCAAATGAACGGTTGAGATTGGGTTGTAATAGTTGTACAAATTGAATAGGTTGTATAATAAACCACATAATATATATATATATATATACACACACACACACACACATACATAGGGGTTAAATTAAATGAGACCCCACAAATATGTTACAAACTTGTGAGAACCGATATAAAAATATTTTACATGATAACTTTTCATTAAATGCTAGGATTTAAGATATTGATTCACATATATTTGTTTTATAATACGATAGTTTCATCTGTATTTGTTTCACCACGTGAATATGTTTTACGTGTATTTTTTTTTTTGAAGTAAAAAAAATACACGTAAAACATATTCACATGGTGATATTTACGTGTATTTTTCATTTCACTAGGTGAACAAATATTTTTTTCCACATGTAATATTTTCACAAGATGAACACAAACAAATGTGAAACAATATCTTAAATCATAGGTTTTGATGGAAAAAGATTAAGTAAAAAAATATTTTTACATCAGTTCTCACGGGTTTGTAACATATTTGTTGTTCTCATTTGGTTATCTTTTTTTTTATTAAACTGGATATCCAACCCGCTATGCGAGCCGACTAAACACAGGGCGACCATCTGCTTTGCAAATAGTCTGGAGTCACCTCATTTGAACCTCCGTATCTTCATATATATATATATATATATATATATATATATATATACACACACACACTCACATATGGGAGGGATAAAATGCAAATAAAACCATTTATACAAACCATGAAAACTGTCGATTTCATTGTCTAATTTAGTGAAATTTCTTCATGAAATTGTCGAATATGATGAAATTGTTTTAAATAATTCATTTTTGATGAAATTGTTTCATATATTTTTGTTCTATGTAAGAATTAAATTGTTTAATGTATTTTCTCATTTTGATCTAATTTGTTTATTAAAGTTAATATAATAAAGATGATAATGTCCATAATAAACGCCATCGACAATAAAAATAACTAATCAACCATCAATATATATATATATATATATATATATGATCAATAAAATGCAAACCAAACCATTTGTACAAATCGTGAAAACCTAATTCAACCAACCATAATATTTTTTTTCTTTTTTAATTATGAGGGTTAATTAGTCATTTTTATTGTGGTGTGCATTTATTATTAACATTATCATCTTTATTATATTAATTTTAGTAAAAAATTATCAAAATGAGAAATACATGAAACAATTTAATTTTTAAATAAAAAAAATATATGAAACAATTTCATCAAAAAACGAATTATTTAAAACATTTTCGTCATATTAAAAAATTTCATTAAATTAAGCAATGAAATCGACTGTTTACAAATGGCTTGGCTTGCATTTTATCCCTCCCTAATATATATATATATATATATATATATATACACACACAAGGGCCTAATCAAATGGGAAGTGTTTAATTTGTGGTAATCGTGAGATCCAACATGAACCAATCATTTAGGATAATTATTATGATTTCTTAAAATAAGTAGAAGGATAAATTAGTAAATTATGTTGAATATTCAATTTACTTTAATTAGTTTAATATCCTAATTTTGAAATAGATGTGTGTGTGTGTGTGTATGTGTGTATTAGAACGGACGAGAGCACCACCTAGAACCTCTTTCCCCATCGCCGACCAAAACTTGTTTCCTCTCCGGTGTGACCCTTTACACGGATCCATTTGCCCAACGTTGTCCGACGCCTCCTCCTCCCATCTCTGGCCACTGGCCACCATTGTTGATCCTCTCTCTCAGTGATTTGATGATAATCCCTTTTTCCTTTCGATGTATTTCTGTATCTGTAATTTCAGTTCCAACGATCATACAC
>NC_037535.1:18338060-18349543 GCF_001531365.2 Cynara cardunculus var. scolymus
TATATATTTTAAATTTGAAAATTGTGTTTGTATTCATCCCCCCCCCCCTTCTACAAACTGTTTAGTATTCTTGTAGACCCTTTTGGGACCAACAACCATTGCTTCTTATTCTCAATCCATCTCTAACCATCGGCCATCATCTTCTCAACTCTCACCTTAACCGGTCCGACTACTCCCTGTTGAGCAACCCAAATCAGTTTCGATTTTTCATATCCCAAGAGATCTAGTTTCTGCACATCCAGATCGGTTTCGGTTTCTAGTTTTTGTTCAGATCTCATTTTAGATCGGGCACGTAACCCGATCTTGTAGGAGACGTAACTCGGATATCGTCAGAGATGTAAAGCAGAAGATGTAAAGTTTTTGGATGTAACCTAGATCCCTTTGGAGATGTAACGTCGAGTGTAATACAGTGGTCACACGGTGGTATCATAATGGTATCATAGTTGTATTCATCAACTAGATCTGGTATCATAGTGTCTATCATAGTGTATTTTTGTCGTTATACGAAGTGTATCATAATATATTTTTGTTGTTTTACGAAGTATAACACAATATATCAAGTAATGTTGTTTTACTAAGTGTATCACACTGTGTGTTTTTTTGTTATTTTATGAAGCGTATCACAGTGTGCATCATGTGTTTGGCGGAATAAAGTTCGACGAAGAGAGAAAAGAGAATATATAATATTTTTAAAATACCTAAAATGCCCTTGAATTAAAAAATTTAAGTCAAATTACCAAAATTATTAGTTTTCTAATTAAACCATTGATGTATGGTTGAGATTGGATCTCACAATTATCACAAATTACTAGTTCTCCCTTGAATGACCCCCTATATATACACGCACATATATAGGCACCAACACAGAAGGGAAGTTAAGAATTGTCATAGAATAGGGCCTTCATGACACAATTAATAAATTTGATTCATTTTCTAGAAATCATATTTTTGAGATTGACAATGATCATCCTTTTTGTAGTGAACTAGAAAGTTCTTTTGATCGGAATTCTGGATATCTGAATAATGGAATCTTTAATAAAAAAAATATAGCCTTATGAGCATAACCTCCTGTCATGATAAATAGTGTTTGGCTAGAATCTCTTTTTGACTCTCGACCATTTATATTAATAGGTCGGTAAGAAAGAGTCTGAGGTTTGGTTGGACAACATACATCTTGGTTTTCGTTGGAAAAGCCAACACAAATTGTAAACGTTGAGAATCTTGGGAACATATCTAAGCCTTAATTTGATTTTGTTCATATGGTTTTAATTGAAAGTTATTTTTAATTAAAAAAGAGCATAAGATTCATTAAATGAACATACAAATTCACCATATGAAACATACGATTCACCATATTTTACCTCATGAAATAAACCACAATTTTCATAAATATGTTATTTCACCTAATGAGATTCAGAACATAATGTCCATCTATATCTCAATTCACCATATGAAATCAAACACAAATTTGATGTAGAATCTATTTCACCTAATGAAGTCAATAGTTTATGTCTATAATCACCTTCATCTTCCCTCTTTACCTCCCTCAATTTCATATTCAATTCACATCCATCATCACAGTCGGCCTCAAGTTCGATCAGGTTTGGAAGAGCTCCGATTTTCGCTACTTACGCCACTACCGAGAGGAGAAGGACATCAACCGAGCCCATTAGATCGTCCCGCAATCCAAATCCTTCTTCTCTGTACGAAGTGCTCTGGATTCAAATCGGAGCTAATACGCGAGAAGTCAAAGCAGCGTACAGTACGTTGGCGAGAGTTTTTCATCCAGATGTCAAAGTTGTGACTCATCGGCCGATGAGTTTATGAAAGTGCACTATGCTTATACAATGCTCATAGATCCGGGAAAACGAGCGGATTATGATCAGACTCTAGTGAAGATACGTGCTGGTTTTCGTCTCCAATGAGATATGCAGGTAGTAACAGGAGCTTCAGTCTCTCCGTGCCTTTGTTCAAACATTCCAATAGTAAGTTCGTCTCCTCAATAACTGGGATTTTGTTTTTTTTTTTCTGATTTGCTCTTCTTTAATCGTTCCACCACTTGTTTCAATTTCGATAATTCAGCATCGGCTTCTTGTCCTTCTGTCGCTGATGAAATTAGATCGTGTTATTATCTGGAAACCTAATCTCGAGTTCAGCATTCCTAGCAACAATACAATCCAAGTTCTTCTTATCGTATTTCGACCTAAAGATCTCGCATTTTAGCTCTTCGATTTTCTCTAACGCCGATTGTTTAGCCTTCATCAATTCTTGTTTCTCTTGTTTGAGGACATGGGTTTAGATCTTAATGCCGTTTTGGCTCTTAATTTACAAATTTACCCTCAAACTTCCAATATTTTCAATAATATTATAAAAATGCTATTATTTTTAGTGGTCTTTGATTACAATCTTTTAATGATCGAGATTAGTCCCCACAGTCCTCAACTTTTTTACGGTTTTTATTTAATTATTGTCTTATATATACATACATATATATATATATAGGGGCCTAATCAAATGAGAACTAATTAGTTTGTGGTAACTGTGAGAACCAATATTAACCACAAATCAATAGATAAATTAGGAAATTTATAATTTTGGCAATTTTGAATTAAAATATTAATGCAAGGATATTTTTGGTATTTTAAAACTTTCCTCCCTCCTCTCTTCTCTCTCCGGCCACCGTCCTCCGGTGATACTACAATGGTATCACAATGCATCATATATGTGCTTGGGTATCACATTGATGTCGTTTGTGTAGTCGATCGAAGATGTAAAAACAGTGGTATCACTATGCATCTTATATATGATTAGGTATCATAATGTATGTTAGGACTGAGAAATCAGTATTAATTGTATTCGTCTTGAAAGGTTTAATATAGTCTATAATTGTAAAAAGTCAGCGTGTTTGACTTTTCTTATAGGTTTGACTTTGACTTGTCTTTGTAGTTTGACTATATAAATAGGTAGTTAATATCTAAGAATCTGCCATGTATGATTATGAAGATATGAAGAATTGATCAGTGATTGTGGACACACAATGTATCTTTTGTTTAACAGAGTCAATATTTTTAGGTATCACAGTGGTATCACCGGAGGACGGTGGCCGGAGAGAGAAGAGAGAAGAGTTTTAAAATACCAAAAATATCCTTGCATTAAGATTTTAATTTAAAATTACCAAATTTATAAATTTTCTAATTTATCTATTGATTTGTGGTTAATATTGGTTCTCACAGTTACTACAAACAACTCAGTTCTCCCTTGAACAGGCCTATATAGAGAGAGAGAGAGAGAAAAAGAGAGAGAAGGTGAGAGATGTTTTACTTACAAACTCACTTATTAATACAAACTTCATAATCCATTTTTAACCGAAGATTTCAATGGTCAATGACCCATATCATTTTTGCCTATTTTTGTTAATAAAAAACATTAAATACGGTTATTAAATGAAATGATGTCATAAAGGTAAAATCGTCAAAAATAATACTAGAAATTCCTAAATAAACTTTCTATTATCTAATTTATTTCCTAAAAAATGTTTAAGAAAAATACTAAAATCAAATCCAAAAATTCGGTTAATAACCTATTTGATTTCATGGTTTCGCGAATGAAAAACTCATGATTTCATGGTTTCGCGAATGAAAAAACTCATCATTTCATAGTTTAATGAATGAACAAAACTTATAATTTGATGGTTTCACGAATGAAAAAAAATTCATAGTCTCATGAATGAAAAAACTCATATTTCATAGTTTCGTGAATGAAACTCATGATTTCATTTATTTCATTCAAACCCACCATTGATAAACAAATGAACCAAATTACACTACCAAACAGGTTCACATTTCCGGTGGCTCTATCCGTCCGGAAAAAACAGTTTTAGCGGATATCCGGCGGAAAAGGCTGCTGAAAAAAGAGGCGCCAATGATTATTTTCCGGCGGATTTTCTTTTTCCCGGCTGAATACGGCCTCAGTTTATTTAAAAAATCTTGATTAAATTAAGAAAATATTTTAGTTTTTCCTAAAGAATTGAAAAATTATCTACTGATATTTCTGCCGGAAATCCGCTGGAAAATTTGAATGCTTTTCACGTCACCAAGAAAAGGATATCTAGTAATAATAAAACACTCGATTTAACAATTTATTCCAAAAGATCATGTTCCATTCTGAACATTGAACAAACCACACAATATCAAACACACTCATAATTCAAGTTGATGCTATTAACAACTTATGAATCGAATTAAACCTACATTCTCATCAATTGGTTGCAGTACAAACTCTACGAATTTCTCCTTGTCTCCCCGTCTTGACCTCAGTATTACCCATCTTCACCATGGCTCTTCCAAACTCGTAGTTGAATCTCAATGCAGGTTGCCCCCCACTTCCCAGAAACCCTTGTACAAACTTTTGTGTCCTACGGTCACTCCATAGCTTCGCATCGGATTCAATAACTCCTCTTCCCTTCCTCAAATTTTCATAGAAGGAATTGCCAAATCTATCAACGCTGCCTGTATCAAGGTCCACACGCCTCGACCCATCACCACCATTGGGACAAAGTGCTCGGAGTTGGGGAAGGAACGCTGGGTTTATGTCGGGGTCGGGTCCATTGGTATTATTGAAATTATATAGTCTGTAGCTGAATACTCCACAAGCTGCTGTTCCAATTGTGTGTCCTCCTGGTATAAGAAAAATTACATAGTTTAGTTTATATATTGTTAATGTCGTAGCATGTTGTGTATTAGTTATGGCATATTTTTGTGTGCTACTTACCAACAAGAGTAACAAGATCTTGTGTGTTAAGACCTTTATCTGCAAACTTTTTGATTTGAACACTAATAGGGTCATTAAACGCAGGTAAGCTTGCAGTATCAGATGCTCGGGATACCAATCCATCTCTACGGCCTAATGGCACCTGCCAACTACGTCCGCCGGTCTGCAAGATGTTGCGAAAATGATAAATAACCACATAGTTAACCGATTAACGAGTAGCTCTTAATGCATAAACCCAAGATATTGTGCTAAGAAAATATTTAATTACCAGGACCACAGAATCACGGGCAGCAAGGGCAAGAATATCAGCACAAGATACCACTCCAGGGCATGTAGCTTCAAGTCGGGACTTCGCAGCATCGATTACTTCAAAGCCTCTCAAGAGGGAGTTAGGTCCAGCGCTCTTTTCAGTAGACGCGCCATTGATTAGAATCGATGCATCACAACCCTTGACAAAACAATCATGGAAGAACATCCTTAGTATCCCAGGTGCGATTGTGGGGTTGGCTTTGACAGCAGATCGAACCGCTGATTGGACTATGAATTCTACCTTTGGACAGGTGGCCCTGTAGAAGCCCACCTGAGTTCCTTTCTTGCCACGCCCATAGCCTTCTCCTAGTGCCAAGGTGGTGAAGGTGGCTAACAAGAGAACCATCAGGATAAGCATTTTGGTAAGGAAAGAACCCTCCATTACTACCAAAGATTTCATTGCTGGTGTGTTTAGCTGCCAAAGGGTTGTGTGTAGTAAATGAGATGATGAGAGACATAGCAAGGAGGGATGGTATTTATAGCCGTTGGAATGAAAGTCAACTGGTAATATGGATAAAAAGAAAGTCAACACTCTTAACATAGAAGATGCATATGATGAGCGAAGGAGATAAAGAAAGCTTCAAACTTATGCGAACAAGTGGGTTGCAACTCACTGTCACAAGTGTCATAGAGTTGCCTAGTCCTTTAATTTCATAATTTGTGGAATTAAAAACTTGTAATAATATTTTTAAAACCTTATAGGTTTTGTGAACCCAATAAAATGCATATGCATGAATCAGAGTAGGTGTATAATTTAAGAACATCGAACTATTCAAAGAATGCTGGATAATTAAATATAATGGAGGGCATTTTACCCAAATGATTACTCGGTAAGCGTTACCTATAGGAGTTAACACTATAATTTATTTTGATGTGTAAGATTCTAGTACATCAAATTGTGTTGAATGCAACAATTTAATTACCGGGTAAGTGCTTATCTGGGTAAGAGGCGTAATCTTCAGTAACCGGGTAAGACTATTCATCCTTCTCATCGCTTTTACCCGGTAAGATTCTTGACCCTTGTTGTGTTGATCCGATAAGAAAATTTATTTGGTAAACACTTACCAAATAAGCATTTAGTAAACAGCCTCTACCTCACACATCTATTTTATTATGTCGACAAAATCCTTTTAAGGAATATAAAAATAATAAAGATTCGCTAATGACGATCCAAAATTGGTGCGAAGGGAATACAAGATTTTTGAAAAATACAATAATGTACATTAAAAAAAATTAGGAGTATCAACGATCGAAAATTCTGCCGCTGCTCTGTCATTAAAGGTATAATTTGTCGGTCAAAGGCTCGTAGGTAACGTTATCGACAACGTAAGTTAGTGATGGATCAGCAACAGATCAGCGAGAAAAAATATCAGCGATGGATTAGCGAGGAAAACTTTCAACGACGGATTAGTGAAGATATTTTCAGCAACGGTACTCGGTTTCCTAACTCGTTTACTTTACTTGAAGCGCGGACACTTTCAGTGACAAACTAGCGAGGGAACCTTTCAGCGACGGATTAGCGAGGGAAACCTTCAGCGACGGATTAACGAGGGAAGCTTTCAACGACGGATTAGAGAGCGACTTTTAGCGACGGATTTTGTGTCGCTAATTTTTATTAATTTTAAAATAAATAGTTTATAGTTACACTATTCCCGTATTTATTTATACAAAACCTAGTCATAAAATAACAAATTAAAACTAACCAATCTATATTGTTTAATGTTAAAATTCATAATCATAATATAAGAAAGATCCTGGGAGGTCCCGTAACGAAAAAGGCGACCCTTCTTCCGTACTCCGACACTCTACTCTCAGAGAGATGCCTTATCAGGTGGAGGGGTGTTGGTACTAGACTGTGACTCATCCATAAGCGATTGAAATCGTTCCTATGGTTTATCAAAACAAAAACGGGTGAGGTTATATATGTTGAAATTTCAGCAACATAACGGTTGTAAATCAGACATATTTAAGATACGTTTTAACAATTAAAGCATTCTAACTAACTACCAATGCTAGTCACATTCTCAACCTGTTTACTTAGCCTAATATCTGCCCAACAATGACAGCCCAAACTAATAGCATCAACTACGGTTATTAAAATATATTACTTTAAACCTACCAAATGTATTTATCAATCAAAGTAATGGTTTTAGAAAATTTACATGATACCTAGCACATCAACGACGAAACTAGTTTTTGACAAATCCGTAGCTGATCCATTGCTGATCTACAACAGATTTTTTCCGTTGCTAACATTCATTGTTAATACTCTCTTATCTAATAGTGGTAATTTTTATCATCATAATCAACGTAGATTTTATTATATATTGAAAAATTAGAACACGTATATCTGTAAATTGTACCTTTAAATGCAAAATGACAAAACGTGCACATATAATATATTATCTTTTTAATTGATTAAGAACATATTGGGAAAGTGAAGAAATGGGAACAACATCTCCACAAATCTAACGTGAAGGGAATATGTTATCATCGACGGATTAATGACTAAATTTATTAACTGTATATGTATACGATCAGCACGATGTTTTGTTCCTGGCTCATGGTTAATTAATATATATATATATATATATATATATATATACACACACATACGTTGTATACGTTTTGCTCAATAGTGTTTAAATTAATACAATCTCTAAAATTTGATTATTATAAGTTTATTGGCTCTGAGTTCATCGTAAAATGCATATAAACATAGAAAAAGAATCTTGTAGGTCTAAACCCAAGATCTATCGTTTAATAAGTGATGCGATTATTAAAGGTGAACAATCCAACGGGGTTAGTAGCTCATTTATTTTGACAATTAAAGATAAGCACAAAAGTATTATGTACTTAAAACGATTTATACGAAAATAATACACTTGAAATCAAAAGTTTATAAAAAGTTTCGGCAAGCTACCAAATAAAAAGATGTCATAGTAGACCGTCCAATGTTTAAATGTTGCTGATTTTAGTAAAATTATTGATCTATTTTGTGTAGTTGGTTATGAAAAGAATATGGGTTCTTAGTAAAGATATAACACAAGCATGGAGATTTGGAGTTTCTATTTGTAAAAACGAAATAGAACTTTGGATCACTAGATGATGCCTTTCGGCTTAAGGAGCCACTCCCCTAGCGAGGTCCAAGGGGTCAATGGGGGCAGCCCTTGTAGGGTTTAGGGCAGCATTCCGAAACATAAGCGAATATTAAGAGAGCATACACTAAGGTTTCATTACTAGAAAATAGAGTATCAGTGATGGATATTAGCGACGGAAAAGTTCCCTCATGGATCAGCGAGAGATCAGCGACGGATTGGCCAAAAACTAGTTCCGTCGCTGATCTGCGAGGGAACTGGTTTTGCCAAATCCATCGCAGATCCTTCACTGATCCGCGATGGATTTGGTTTTTTGGCAAATCCCTCGTTGATCTGTTACTGATCTGCGAGTGATCAACGAGAGATTCGTCAAAAACCAATTTTCTCGCTGATCCGTCGCCGAGCAATGAGAGATCTCTGAGTGAACTGGTTTTTGACCAGATCTCTCGTAGATCCCTCACAAATTAGTCCATATGTGAATTATTTAATTGATTCATATATGAACATACATGTTCATATATGAATAAGTTAATTAGTTTATATGTGAATCGCAAGGGTTCATATATGAATCAGTTAATTAGTTCATATGTGAATCACATGGGTTCATGTGTGAATCAGTTAAAATATTTCACATGTGAATTACACGAGTTCATATATGAACATATATTTCATATGTGAATCACATGTTCATATATGAACCCGTTTGCCGCCTATTTGTAAAAGTTACGAAACTAACTTCTCTATTTTTCGTATAGCCGCAATTTTTTTTACAAGTCAAAGTTATATTTATTGACCAGTCAAATCCGATCTTGATCGTATGAAGGACTAAGATCACTTATTTATTTCTCAAATGAACCTTTCCTATATATATATATATATATATATATATATATATATATATATATATATATATATATATNAGACTGCTTCTAAAGACTAAGTCCTATGGACTAGAGTAAGAGGCTTCTTACTTACACTTTCACAAGATGGGGTCTAAGTTATATATATAAATATATATATATATATATATATATATATATATTATATAGGGGTCCAATCAAGGGAGAACTCGATTGTTTGTGATAACTGTGAGATCCAATCTCAACCACACATTATTAATAATCAATGGTTATTATTAAACATATTAATTTTGGTAATTATTCATTCATTTTCAAATAATTTAAATTTACGGATAATATATAGGGGGAAATTGCTTTTTTTTAAATCTCTCTCCACTCCCCCCTCTCTCTCCAGCCAAGAATTTCTAACAGTAAAACACAAAACGAATATGATACACGTTGTGATATCCAAAAATTTATAACAATAAGACACAAAACCAATTATGATACACATTGTGATACCACTGTGATAACGTTTTGAACATGGGTTGACAACAGATGTGATCTGAGTTTTAGGTCACACACAACCACAATGTGATACACGACTGTGATACACGTTTTAGGTCTCCGACGAGATATGGGCTTAGCGCATCATCAAAATCTTTGAGGAGATCGTATTGTGGTGCACCGTAGAGGTCTACAACAATATCTGTCGTGGTGAAGCATTCGAGGTCTCTGGCAAGATCTCAGCTTTAGCACATCATCGAAATCTTTGACGAGATCATGTTATGGTGCACTGTCAAAATCTCCCGCGAGATCTGCATCATCAAGTCTTTGATGAGATCGTGTTGTGGTGCATCGTCGACATCTGGGTGACACAATGTTCATCAAGTTGTGAAGACGAATGGGAAGAACGAGATAGGTATGTATATAACTTCATTTCTTATTCAGTTCGTTAGAAGGTTTTGATTTTATGGTATGATTCAAACGATGAAGCAAAGGTTTGAAGAATCAACAAACGATAATCTATAAGATCAATTTTGTTGAGATAATTAAGGAAACCGAGTTCTTGATTGATAACTATTAAATAAGAAAATATTTAAATTATACCTAATCATTTTACTAAAAACATATTTTACCTATTAATTAAGGTAATATAATTAATATTATAAAATGATTGGCTCATATTATATCTTACGGTTACCACAAACTAATTAGTTTTCATTTGATTAGGCCTTTATATATAGATAGAGAGAGATATGGCATAACTATAGCAAGAGGTAGATAATTAATTCCACACAAATATTTTAAGGCTTTACCCATGAATATTTCTAAAATATCTTGAAAGAAATTCTGAAATCTATTCAAATAAAGTTTATAATTAACTTTACTCCAATTTAGTTGAGAATATTTGATTCAATCAAGATTACGAGTGATCTATGTTACTATTTATTATTTAGTGTTACCCTTTTCATTAAGATAAATATTTTTGTAATGTAAAATGATATTTATGTATGTTTTAATTATTTTTTTATATAATTTAACAAAATATATAAATTAACAAATTAAAATTAATATAAAAAGGGTAAAAATAGTTATATTTGAATTTTCTAACAATTTAATATAATATGTATATTAATTAAGAGTTTCACTTTCCAAACAAACTAGCTTGTTTGAAAGAAATTCTGGATGCTCTATGTATATTTATGGAGAGAAGCCCCAAAAAAATACAAAAGAGACTTGGTCCATGATAGCATTGCTATACATACATATATATATATATATATATATATATATATATATATATTTATATACATATATATATATATATATATATATAGGAGCGATCAAATGAAAACTACTCTCATTTGTAAAAACCATAAAAACCACTCTCATACGTCGATTTCATTGTTTAATCTTATGAAATTGTTTAATCTTGTGAAATTGTTTCATATAATACTTTTTTTGATGAATTTGGTTCATATATGGTTATGAAATTGTTTCATATAATATTTAATGAAATTTTAATGAAATTGTTTCATGTATTTCTCTAAAAGTAAAATAATGAATATGATAATATCCATGATTAACACCCTCCGCAATAAAAATGGTTAATCAACCTCTCATAATTACAAAAAATGAACAAAATGAAAAATTATGATTGGTTGAATGAGGTTTTCACGGTTTTTATAAATTGAGTGGTTTTCATTTGGTTATTATACAACCCTTGTCATTTGTGCAACCAATACAACCTAATCTCAACCGTCCATTTCATTTGATTAATATGTGATTTTATAGAGGTTTTGATTATTTCCTAATATAAAGTATTAATCATAATTAATGAACCGTATTCATCTTCCATAAATATTTAAATCATAATAAATGAACTATAATCATTTCCATAAATATTTCAATTTATTGGGTTGCATTGGTTGTACAAATACGATAGGTTGTATTTGAAATAAAC
>NC_037535.1:18352013-18365068 GCF_001531365.2 Cynara cardunculus var. scolymus
GTTTAAGAGTTTTTAAATGTTTTAAGAGTTTTTAAGAGTTTTAGCCAAATGCTTTATAATATAGTATAGATATATATATATATATATATATATATATTAATATATATTAAATATGTTTAGCTAGCGTTTAATATTTATGTGAACAATGATAATGTTTTGGAAAGGTGAAAAAGTCAATGCGTTGACATATGGCAAATCCATTTTTAATACATAATATAAAAACATGTTATTAGGTTGGAAAACTCGTAATCTAACCGCGTCGTCCCAAATTTTGTACGTGATATATTCTATTGTTAAGAAAAGGTCAAGGTTTGATTAATTCATCCAATATTAAGGAAACGTATTTAATTAACATCGATAAATTTGTAAGAAAAAAACTTTTAAACTATTTGAAATATGGATCAATTTCCTGACATATCTATCCATAAAAATCCAATAGTTTTGGATTGTCAAGGCTTTCGATTGATGCTAAATCCATTTGGTGTTTTATGTTCGTTTCAGTTCTATGGGTGACATGGAAACTTTTGTGAAAGCCGACACAACCATGCGGCATAAAGAGGCACAACCATGCCAAGTGATAAGTACGTTTTTCGTGTTTTTGGTATTCAGATCGTGTTGTTTTTTCCCATTACTATGCATGAATACCCGCTTTGCTTCTCATACGACTAGCACAAAAGTTAGAGGTGAAATGTTTATAGAAAACATGAGGATTATCATTGAGAGTTAAAATATCAATTTGTAATTTTGGTTCGTAACATGTTCTTCTATTTGTGGTTTCTCCATCAATACAAACATTAATCATCCTACATCTCCAAACCAGTGGTTCCTGTAAATCTTATTGGTGACTCTACTGTCATCAAACATTTTAATGTAGTTGTGATTTACACAAAATTGATATGGTTTATTGGTTAAGCTATAATATGAGTTAGGAGGTCAGGGTTTAAGGGGATCGGTCCCCCCCCCCCCCCTTCGGTGTTCTAGTGACAACACACCTAGTAGGGTTTCAAGGGCAAAGCCCCTTGGCTATGATCCCAAAATGGTATGCACAAAGTACCTTTCAAAAGGTAGATTGTTTTTTGATATTTAAGCAAAGATCATGACGCCTTCTAAATTATTATTCAGAGGGCATGTTGCCTTCTTCAGAACGTAGGTGCAATAATCGTTGTTGATTTTATCCATTGGTAGGTGTTTCATAGTTGATCTTATCTTCAAATAATTACTTAACCAACCTAAATAACCAATGAGTAGCTGTATGTTAAAAGGATTCTCGACATCATTTTAACATAACGAAAAATAACAGGATGTGTACATTTTGCTCTTGATTTTGCCTATAAATCTGAAGTGTGTATTTAGATTATCCCCCACTAAATTTTGTGATACCCATAGATTGAAACAATGTTGAAATTTCAATTATGGATAGTTCACTATCCATATACCATACAAGTTCTGTAAATCTACACCCTACACTTGGTTTCTAACAAATCTCATGTGCATTGATTCGTTTGTGCTATTATTTAGTTGACTGTTTAATATGTCGTTTAATTTATAGTATGTTTGATCTTAGTATCTGCATTATTTGTTTCTTGATATACACGTTATTATTTTTCTATAAAGTTTATTACTTTATTTGTTTTGGGACCCATTGTCGCTTTTTTATATCAAATTTGGTAAAGTAGGTCATCAACCTGAAAAGACAACTTCCGGTTAAGGTAGTAAGAGGACGGGGTCATTTGTTGTCGGGGCTAATTATTTGGTTATGCCATGTTGGAGAAATGAAATGTTACGCCTCAATAGGATGAACTTGGCAGTATTCTACCCTATGGTTATCGAAGGTTTTGTGCCCTGGGATAGAGATGATAGTCTTCCTCTGATGTCTCCAAGCTGGCCATGAGGTATCGGTCAGTCAGTCCTAGAAATGGTGGCAGTAGCACTAGAAAATTTTACACAAGAATAAAAAAACAAAAATCCTGAAGACTCGATTTGACGAAATACTCATATGTTACAAGACTTAGTCTCCATAAGAAAAAAATAGTTCATCTTCCCACCTCAGAAATCGAGTTTTTCATAAAAATCTGTAAAAAAAATTCTTCGATTTTGATATTCTAACTTTCAGAATTTCTCCAAAAGAAAAACATTATTTGAGATATATCTCATCGTTGAACATACGTAAACTAGAATTGTTTGTCGATATCAAAATATCCATAAGTTTTAATAAAAATTGTTATGATATCATCATATTCCTAAAACTTATATAAAGTTTTTAAAAAACTTAATTAATTAAAGTCAAATTTGATGAGTAACATCTTTTTTATTCCGTAACTTATTCAAATATTCTCTAAATTTGTCCAAATTTCAAAATTCAAATGATAAAAGCATTTTTAAAGATGTAGATTTATGAAGCTATTTAAGCATGGATGATGTTAATAAGATATAAAAAGTGCCTTTGAAGAAAGTATTGAATAAACGTTACTAAATTAAGGGTATCATTTGCAACAGTATATATGGTAAGTGTTAACTCGGGTAAGAGTTGTTATCCTCGCTTACACGGTAAGACTCTCTATCCTTATCATTGCTCTTACCATGTAAGATTCTAGTGAGAAAAATTACCCGGTAAGCACCTACCGGGTAAGCGTTTAGTAAACGGCCTCTAAATGTTATATTTACCAACACTTTATTTCTTCTTAAACCTTCCCTTAAGTTATTTTTTAGCAACCTAGTTCCTTCTCAAATTGAAAAGTGTATTATTTGAAAAAAATTAGCATTCTCATAAAATAACCAATCGTTGATAATTGCAACGTACTTCATAACAATGAAGGACTCTTGTCTCATGCTCGTTCGACTTATGGCATTATCAACTTATTTTCCAATCTAAGCGATTTCATATCCAGAAAGGATTACTTCTCTTTCAAGATCGTTGTTTCCCCTAAAAGTAGTAGATAACCTTTGTTTCTCTCCCTCCTTTCAAATTTATTAAGGTAAAGGGCAACAAAGTTTTTCATGATCTAAATCTACTTAGCACTCAAATGGATTCATAAAACCACAAAATCCACACTTATATTATCAACTAGTTATATTCGTTCAGATTGCATATCCACAAATGTTTGTTGCGGCAATTAGTTGCATTCAGCTCAACTTAATATTTTGTTTTGACACGTATTCATACACTATATTTTTTTTGAACTATATATAATATAAACAGTGATTACTTACACGCTCCTCTCATATTTGATGAGATGTGAACCATTGACCTGATGACAGTTGGTCTCTACCAATAACCTCAATGTCATGAGGGTCGTCTGTGGTGGAGGGCAGGCCAAGCACACGTCCAGGGCCCACAAGAAATAGAGGCCTAGATTTTTTTAGTATATATATTAGCAGTTCAAAAAGTTTAGTAAATAGAAGAGACTCAAATTTTTTAGTATCTGATAGGGCCAAAAAAAAATAGTATTATGTTAAGGGGCCAAATATGTTTTAATTAATTCCATTAAAAATAAAATATGTAAAAAATTAGATGGTCGTTCATTAAATAGTATTGCTTATTGTTTCGATAAACTTTTTATCTAGTAGCGAATTTCAAAACTACATGCTTAGAAAACCTTGATATATTCTCCACCATATGAGTCGATCCAACTTATATCTATATTTAGGAGTTTAAAACTACCTTTGTTTTTAATATATTATTAATTTCTTATTACCTAATATTGAGTACGTTAATCTTAAATACTCTCGTACATCCAATTACCTATCCAATTAACCACCCGATTACCATCCAATCATTCATCCAACTATCATCCAATTAATTTGTTTCAATTGGCTTAAATCGGAATTTGTTGTTGGTTTTTGAATCTCAAGTCTCAACAAATTGTGTTGGTTGTAACACACATATTTGAAGTGATAATCAATTTGTTTCATTGGTGAAAATTTGGATTGAACTAACATATTGGATGGATTTGATCTGATTTGATCATCCATTGGACGTCGGATGGATCCAATCCGATCTAATCCAATTAATATTGGTTGGATCCAATCCAATTGTTATCCAATAAGAATATCAAATGCATGGAATCGAACCATCCAATAATCCATTATATTAGATTGGAAGGGTTGGCAAAATTCAACATCCAATGGATGATTGGATCTCATCGGTTCCCCTTACATCCAATGGATGTCAACCTATGAACATGCTTAATCTCTAGTTCTAACCAATATGGGCTTTTGATTCTGAAATTAATAGTTTCGGGAAAAAAAAAATATATTAATCCTAAAAACAATGATGAAAAACATTAAAATGAGGTGAGATGGAAACCCAATTAAGTTATATTTGTTTAAATGGAGTGTTATTTCGAATAGTCAACATTATTATCCCAAATGATGTCAATCTATATATTAAAGGTATATCTTTTTTTTATGGTGAAACGGATTGACGATGTTATATAAAAATGATATGGCAAATAATATGAATTTTAGATATAACTATGATTGATTTTGAGTATAGGAATACTTAAAAAAATAGTTTTTATTTGAATTATTAGCATTTCTCAACAATATTTTGAAAAAATTCAGTACTTTTTTAAGGCTCTTTTTTATATCTCGCTCAGGGCATATATAATATCTGAAACGGGCCTGAATGCCACTAGGCCTGCAATGGTCTTTTGATTCTTACTATATTTCAACATTGAAGAAGGCTCATTTGCCTGAAACATGTCTTATCGTTTGTATTCGTTCGACTTGCTTTCTTTGGTCCAATCCATATATGGAGTCTTGAGAGTTTGCCGATAAATAGACTAATTACGTTGTCAAACACACACACACACACTCTTAGTATTTTAATATGATATACAAAGTAAATTACATGTTTGGCCATTGTTATTATTAATAGAAAAAAATAGAATGACTAAAATACCCTTCTACAAAACCTATTTAACAGAAAAAAATTAACGGGGTTAAAAGTAGGGACCCAATGTGTTATAAAATGCAAACCACAGGGATGCAATCCATAGATATTCTAAAATAAGGACTCAGAGTGTTAAAACACATAAACCATAGGGACCAAGAATGTAATTCACTCTTTATTTTTTTATAAGACCATTTTTTACATTTATTTTATAAGATATTTTCTTAAATAATGTCATATAAGAAATTAATAGGATAACTTTATTTCAAAAATGTTGATAAAAATGTATTAGAACATCCAATAAACTTATTTAAAAACACTTTTAAATTAATAAATACAATTGTTTGGTCCTATAAACAATTTTGTTATAACATGAATATATATTTATCTGTTTCTGTTCTTCCAACTTGTAATTGGTTTTGAAATGTAAGATTCTATTGACTTGTAATAGATATCAAGTCCAACTTAGATCTCTTTTCGTTTTTAAAACTTCTTAATTAGTCTCCACCTAATTACGGAGAGTAAAAACCTCTTGATTTCATATAAACCCCACCCGTGTTCATCGAGAACATAATTAGCAAGTTAAGGACATGCATCAATTGGGCAAAAAATGCAATGACTCGGCTACGATCAAGGCCCTAGTGCATGGTGCTTGCTACATAAAAGAGGAAAGAATGAGCAAGATTTTAAATCATATCGGTTGATGTAAGTTTAATTTATATGAACCCTATGATCGTTAGCTATATAATTATAAATAAGCATAATATCAATCTTGCAAAAGCAAATATTACATCTTTATATTCTGATAAGGGTTTTTTATACTGATGTGATTTGATTGCAAATAGACCAATTCAGTTTTTTGCTCGTTACCTATAACTTGTAATGTATGTAATAGATCATGAAAAGAATACAAGAAGACTTCATTTCTTAGGTTACCTTTAAATTTAGTCTCAATCTTCCATCAAGATAGAGATTCACTCAAAAACTATCACTTTTAATAAACCCTAATTCTCTTTTAGTTTATAGCGTATCCTCACAATGAAACAAAGGATTCATATGATGGCCATATGTAAGGAAACATAATTTTTCTACAATCTCCCAGTTGGTTGATAGGAACATCAATTTGTGTTTTCGTATTAAGATTCCTAAGGCACACACCATATGTTAGAAACTTTTTTAGTCAGTTATCGATAATGTCTTGGTTAAGCTGGTTGTTAATGAGAATCATGGTATGCACACATCATTTGGGGACATGCTTCCTTATGTGATTATGTCATTTAATTATACTTTCATAACTACACCATATACCAAAAATTTATATAATAGTCCTATGAGAGAGCGGTTCAAATAAGAAGGTTAATTAAATATAATGAAAAATGTAAGAAAAGAGAGTTAAAAGGAGATTCATATATGAATCATTGAAAATTTACTTAACACTGCATATGAGTTCACATGTACATATTTAAATGGATATTTTTCAATAATTCACATGTGAACATTTATTTAATTCTCTCTTCTTATCTTCTCACGATATTTAGCCTTCTTAATTATTTAAACCTTTAGATAGTTATATATGTAATCAAAAACGAAAAAAGAAGATGTACAATTGTATTAAGAGCTCAATAAATGTCAATTATAAATACGAAATAGAAGGGATAGAATCATAATCAAGCACTAGTTACAAGACCTGTGCTTTCAACATTTCCTTAATTAAAATGTCTTTACTGGTTGTGTTTTCGTGAATATATCAACCACCGTGAAGTCTCTACATATAAACTAATGACAAATTTCTTTGGTCTAACATCTTGCTTTAATGTCAGAAGTATTTTGATCCATTAGATACCTTATTATGGCCGGGGAAAAAGCTACAACTTCATTGTCAGAATAAATAGTAAGCAACTTGGAAATGAAACTCAAAGGTTCAAATTGAGCGACAAAATTACGCAACCATGTTCTCTGGTTTGTAGCTTCAAAACATGACACATATTTAGTCATCATTGTGGATTGATAAAACAATCCAGATTTTGGTTTTTCTATGATGTCGCACCTGCATAAAATATACACATAGCCAAGTATGCAAGTGTACTCTCGTGTCAATTCTCGAGGTATTTCTATTTCAAAGGTATCTCATAGCCAAGTGTGCAAGTGTCTCGTGTCAATTCTCAAAGGTATTTGTATTTCAAAAGTATCTCATAGCCAAGAGGTAACCACGCGTACTTTCTTTGTTGCATTTCTATGACCATTTCAGGGTTACTTTGAAATTTTCGCAATATTCCAATAACATGACTAATGTAAGGTCGTGTACAATATGTAATTTGTGAACAAAAGGGAAAATGTATTATAACAATGTAAGCGGATTATCTTAAAAATTAAAAATTACAGATTTCTTGATTTATGATTTTTTTGATTTATTAAATTCTATTGTTTGAGAGTTCATGATGCAAACACCAAAGTTGAGTTTTAAAAAGTAGTTTCACAGAAACTAAAAACGAGGAGAGCTACAATAATCACTTATTATAACTACAAGAATATTCGTATAATGTAGCAAGATACATCTTCATTTTAATGTTTCACTTTATTTATTTTTTTGTCTCAGTCAATATTGTAATACGATTTTATGTGGTTTTGAAAAAGCTATAATGTTTTTATTTTTGAATAAAATATAAATATGAAAATATATCATAAAAAGGTGGAAAAAAATATTGATATTAGTACCAAACTAACTATTTAAAATTTCTCATTTTTTTGTGTATTTCTTTAATTCATTTTTTTTATTTTTGGTTTAATAATATAATCTTTTACAAAAATAATAATTAATTATTTTGTTAGAACTAAATGATTATCCTAATTATATATATATATATATATATATATATATATATTTTTTGATTAACCTGAATATTCAACCCGCTATGCGAGCCGACTAATCCCAGGACGACCACCTGCTTTGAAATAGCCCGGAGTCACCGCATTCGAACCTCTGTGGCCACAAGGGGATTTTTATTCCTTCTTATATTTGAACCTGAGACCTCCTGGTACTTTTGATCTTTCGAGCCAAGCTCAAACCAATCAGACATCTAAAGGTCAAATGATAATATTTGATGTTTGTATCATTTTAAAGATATATCTCGACGTTATTTTGCTATGATGCTTATTTTTATATTGGATACTAAGAAATAATATAAAGGTCTTGCAGTCAAGCTCCTTTCTGCCTTTGCACTCGAGGATCAATCTCCGTCCGGCCAGAGGAAACCTTTACACGCCTCTATTACCTTTTGGGAGGCATACGCCTCATAGAAACTGTCTACCTGAGACTGTCTCTTGGCTTGTACATCCTGACACAAGTTTAGAATTCTAGCCCTTCCAGTGTGGTATCTCACTGATGGCTCGGACCCCCCCTGGAAGAAGGCCTTCTTCGGCTTCCACTTAAACTACGCAGGAAAGGCCCAAAGCCAATCCCTGGGAATAGTGAAGCATCATATATTTACATACGCAATGACAAATAAATGAGAAAGGATAAAAAAAATAGAACTCTTATTAATTTTCTTTAATGTGAATTTATATATTTACATGTGAAAACGTCATTAGAAACAATAAAGAAACTTATTAGTGTTCTTTTAGGGCAATGATCAACTTAGAAATGACGTAAGCACGCGGTATTCTTCATTGCAAATTGATGTATCAAAATAGTTGTTTTTTTTTTTCTAATAGCAGCAAATATTTTTATTAGAGGAGAACTTATCAAATGGTAGCTTACAAAACATTCGAAAAATATAATATAGAGTTACAGCACCATGTTTCCTACCTAATTCTCCTCCCATCTTGACTCTGTTTTTAAGCCACAGAAAGTAAAAGAATCGGAAACCATTTGCTACTTTACAGATTGACTGCATCTTACTGTGAAAAACTTTTTCATTCCGACTACTCTAGACAACCTATGAAACCACTAGGTAAATCATGGCCAACAACATTTTGGTCGTTTTCTCTCCAACATGGTTCCATAACAGTTCTAATACCTCCTCAAAAGATGTAGCAGATGCTGGGATCTCGAGCCACCAATTGGTGCAACAAAGCCTACAATCTTTTTCCGAATAGCATTCAAACATTCACTACTAGAAAACTGAGCATTTTCGGTGCATTTTCTGGCGGACGGTTTCCTCCGGTAATATTCCGGCGGATTTCCATGGGACTTCAAAAAAATCAACTTTTATTGACTTCCGCCGGAAATATTAGACTGATTGTATTTTCGGCGTATTACCGGCGGATTTCCGACGGAGTTCTTAATTAATCTTTTAAAATTAATTAATCTTTGAAATTAAAAACCGGTTTTGACATTTTCTGGCGGATTTCCGGCGAAAAAATAATAAAACTTTTTAAAAAAATAAATCCGCCGGAGTATTTTTGAAATTAACATTTTTAAAAAATAAAAATTAAATCTTTTAACCATTTCCGGCGGATTTCCGGAGGAAAAATAATAATTTTTTAAAAAAATAAATCCGCCGGAAATATTTTTTAAAAAAATCATTTTTAAAAAATAAAAAGTAAATCTTTTAACCCAACGTGAGGGAAACGAAGATGTTCAAGAACCAATCCATCTTGTCACAGAGGAAGACGACGTTGAAGTTGTCAACGATCGTCGCAACAACTGGCATGTTGATGAGAGTAGTGACGAAGAAGAGGAATTTCAATACTCGGATAGTAACTTTGAAGACGAAGAACTTGACTTGTTTGATCATTCATCAGATTATTAGGCTTCATTTGTAAATTTTAGTCTTATTAAACTTTGTGTAGTTGTTTTAAATCTTAATTACTAAACCATTGTTTGATATTTTCAATTGTGTAGAATATTTACTGTATACTTGAATTATTGTTGAAGATGGTAGTTTTACTGTATATTTGAATTATTGTTGTATGTTTTCTAATGTTGCTTTGTACAAAATCGATAATGTCGCGTACTCGGATTACCGGTCGAGTTATTGGCAGTACACCTACCCATGGTACGGGTAGAGGCTCTAGTACTGCTTCGGCACACTCGGAGGAGATTGAGTCTGGTCGTGGTAGTGCTGCTCCGGAGCTGCTTCCACAACAGCGGACGGTTATCAGCATCCGCGGCAAAAAGTAAATACATTTACATCTTTTAATTGATAAAAATATATTTTTTGTATTGATTCTAATTCAATTCATAGTTATATAGTTTCAGTGACACCAAAGTGATCCGTCGGAACACCAAGATCAACCGAGAGCTGCTTGACGGCCCATGAATCAGTTGGAAAAAAATCCCAAAGGACGTGAGATGCCGAATATGGGAGCGGTCCCAGGTTTGTGTTATATATTCAACTTATTATATTTTATGTATTGTTTTGAACCTAAGAATCGCCCAAACTTTTATGTACAGGGCTACTACACTTGGGATCCAGCCTTGGACACCCAGATCCTGGAGACATGGGAGAGAAAGTCGGCCAAGCCGTATAATGATAACATGAGTGCCGCGAGGAAGAAAGCTGGGGAAAAAGCAAAGAGGAATGGGTATCCTCAGTACGATGAAATGGACCCCCACCGGGATATGAGTGTGTTGAAGAATCCCCCCCCAGCTGGATATCTTCAGATGTGTGGATCCAGATGGTTGATCGTTGGAACAGTGATAATTGGAAGGCTGTTTCTGGTGTGGCGCGTGAGAACCGTGATAGCCAAGTTGAGCTACACACCGGTGGATCGATGCCAGAGCATGGTGCTCGTCTGGTAGAACCTAAAACCCATTAATTTAGTAGCTTGATTTTTAATATGTTATAATTAACACATGTTTGTATTATTGACCTTTGTAGACACGAGCAAAAGATGGCGTGCCCCCGATCGTTGTGGAATGGTTCGATTACACACACAATAAGAGGTCGAGTGGAGATGCAGCATCTACGGATTCACCTTTGTAGACACGAGCAAAAGATGGCGTGCCCCCGATCGTTGTGGAATGGTTCGATTACACACACAAGAAGAGGTCGAGTGGAGATGCAGCATCTACGGAGGGGGGGGAGGGAGGTACATGACCACTAAGTGTAGCCAAGTCATGGTAAGTATATCTATCTATTATAATTGGATTGCCATTTGCAGGGCAAACATTATAATTGTTTAAGTTAGAAATTACGTATATATATATATATATATATCATTATTTAGTTTGGGTTGCCATTTGTTGGGCGAACATTAGGATTGTTTAAGTTAGAAATTAAGTATATATCATTATTTAGTTTGGGTTGCCATTTGTTGGGCAAACGTTAGGATTGTTTTGGATACAATTTTCGTATCTATCACTATTAGTTTGCCTGGAAACGTCCCATTTACAGCCGTTATGCTGTAAAAATTGACTTGCAATCTTTTTTAAACCATATATAGGATGACTATTCAACGGGTCTCAGCCAAAGATACGGCGATGATCCCTCCACCTATCCCTTAGTTGATAAAGAGTTGTGGGAGCAAGCGGTTGGGGGAAGCAAGAAAAGCCGTTTATTTGGGTTTTGGTACAACCAAGATCCCAATTGTGTCTTGACCGGGAACTACACGGAAGGTGGTTCATCATCTTCAGATAAGCATGTATGTGTCTCTTTTCCTTTGATGATGTTTATCGACTTAGTTTATAATTCATGTTAAATATTATAACTTTTTATTTATTTTATAGGAAATTCAAACCTTAARGACCCAACTTAGAGACTTACAGGAACAAAGTCAGCGCCAACGGATGGCGGAGGAGGAGCGATGGTGGGTGGCGAAGGATCAATGTTTGGCATAGGAGGAGCGATGACGGGTCACGGAGGATCGACGTTTGGCAGAGGAGGAGCGACAACGGGTGGAGGAGGAGCGACAACGACAGAGGGAGGAGCAACAGGATAAACAACTTCAAGATATGGCTGCTTTGGTTAGACAACTCAGTCAATCTCAACATTTTCCCCCGCCACCATATTGAATATTGTCTTTTTGTTTGAAACAATTTAGTTTTTGTTTGGTTGGAATAATTGTCGTTTACTTTAATGTATGATATTTAGTTACGTTTCTCCTTTTTAGTTTCTTTTTTAATATTGTACAGATTTACAGGTTTTAAATAATAATTTTAAAATAAATTCAAAATTAATATTTATACACTTTTCCGGCGGATTTCCGACGGATTTCCTCGCCGGTACTTTTTCAAATATAAAAATATATTTTTTAAAATAAATCTAAATTTAACATTTATATACTTTTCCGGCGTATTTCCGACGGATTTATCTGCCAGTAAGTTTTTAAATTTAAAGATATATTCTTTTAAAAATAATTTTATTTTCCGTCGAGAAATGTTACCGGTGGATTTCCGGTGGAAATTTTCGCCGGTAAATTAAATTAATTTTTTTTAAAAAACTTAAACATTTTCTTAATTTAATCACGATTTTATAAATGAGCCAGCGAGAAATTTTCGGCGGCTTTGATCCACCGAAAAAAGGTAAAATCCGCTGTTGTTTCCATCGAAAAAAATTCACCGGCGCCACTTTTTCCAGCGGCAGTATCCACCGGAATTTACTGTTTCCGGCGGATACTGCCGCCGGAAAAAGTGGCTTGTTTGGCAGTGATTAGGTGGCTCTCCACCTTAAAGAGTGTTTGACCTATCGATATTTAAGTTACCGGTAAATCTTTAATTTCATTAAATCAAAGGGTTAAAACTCATCAAAAATGTGCAAGTATTTACATATTATATATATACTTAAAAAAAGTAAGGGGGTGTTTGGTTCAAAGAATGAAATTTGATGGAATTGGAATCCATCAAGGGAATTTGACTTTGAAGGAATTGGAATGGAATTTGATGGAATTTGACCATGCGTTTGGTTGGTAGGAAGTGGAATGAAATCTCTCAATAGAATTGGAACAATCATCTTTGTATGGACTATCCCATCCATCACCCCGCCCACACCCTACCTGCCACCATGTCACTAATGGCGTTGTCACAACTATCACCCGCCCTTCCCCCACCACTTCTGCCCTACCCTACTCCATAGGTGGGGATTGTTGCGGGCAGGCAGGGGTGGGGCGAGGTAGGTAGGGGTGAAGGCAGAGTGGAGCAATAGGTGGCAGTGTGATAGTTGAGATGACTATAGTGGTAGGATGGTGGTTAGTGATGGGTTAGAGTAGAGTAAGGTAGGGT
>NC_037535.1:18365413-18379843 GCF_001531365.2 Cynara cardunculus var. scolymus
GGTGATTGGGAGTGGGTGGGTATGATGACGACAATAGTGGCTAGTGGTGGTTAGGGTAGAGTGCAGTAGGGTAAGTGGCAGTTGTGACGACGACAATATTGTTGTGGTGGTGGGGGTTAGGTTAGGGGTGTGATAATAACGTTAGTATCATAGTCGTATTAGGGATGTGTAGTGAGTGACCAGAGGGTGAGTGGGTGTGATGACAACAGTAGTGGCATAGTGGTTAGGGTGGGTGGCAGCGACATCAGTGGTGGGGGTTAAGGGTGGGGCATCATGAACAATAGTAGCATGATAGTGGTGGGTGGTGATGGAATTCAATTCCTTCCATTATGCCAAGGAATGATGAATTCATTAACTTGTGGAATTCAATGGAATTTGAAGGATTCCATCCATTTCAAGAAATGAACCAAACAAAGGAATTGGAATTTGGTCAAATGAATTTGTCATTCCAATTCCATCAAATTCATTCGAATTCTGCGAACCAAACGACCCCTAAGTGTCTCAGTTTACATAATTAATAACAAACAATAAAGGCTAGTGCGTCTTTGATTAAGTTAATTGAATGATCTTAATTTAGAGGTTAAGCACAAATTTGAAGCAATATCATGCTCCCAGCAAATTAAAGAATAAATGAAGGTATAAAATTTAAATGATCGAGGTTACAATTGACCAACAAAACGTTTAAAAATATTAGTTCAACAATTTCTTATCTTAAAACGATCAATTGATGAATATAAGTTGTTTGGAAAGTTTCAATGAATTGGTAGTTTAAAAGTTAATGTACTTATTCAATGTCAGCTATATTGTCGTTTAAAGGTTTTATATGAAAACATATGCCTAGATAGTCGAATGTTCCAACCTCAATATAGGCCAAAGCATTTAATGCAAAACAATTATAACAGATGAAAAGTCTAATTGTCGTTGGGAGGACGTTTGACTCGTTTATAAAAGGGATGTTCTCATGGTTTGCTATGAAGAGAGCGAGGGAAGTTCGTTCCAGAACTTCCCATAAAAAGAAAACAATTATCTTTTACAACTTGTCACGGTTGTTTATTCTAATTTACTTTTAAAGTTATCTTCGATACCTAATATCATCAAAATAGGTTGAGAAACATTGTTCGTTAAAAAAACTTGTTTTATATATAAAGTTAAAAGGTAGAGTGAATTATACTGTTGGTCCTGTGTTTTGACCTTTTTTTATCCAAATTTTAACAATTACACAACTGTCTCTGAAATACGCATGAATAAGTATAACTGGTGTAATTACTGACATATTTTGCAACCATAACCAAAAGACAATCAAAACATAGGGATCAACAATGTAATTTACGTTAAAAAGTATTTATCTTCTCACGTTGGATGTCTAGTTCTTGACAAACATGTGAATGTTATTTGTTTTCTATGTTCTAACTTTCATTTTTTTTTCTAAAAGCATTTATATAGATGGAGAAAACTAAAATTTCGGTCCCTATAAGGTTTCATGACAATTTTCACCGKATCCACTAACTACATAACTACCACCCAAAAATATTCATTCAACGTGTTATAAGAATGGGTTCACATAGTTATCTTACGAAATATCACCTGTTGTACATATTGATTGGTATTTTAAAGCTTGAGAATAGTTTATCTTTCACGTTATTCGTTTTGTCCTACAAAATTGTTGTTGTAGAAGAGGGGAATAAGTGAGCATATGGATGTGTTTTTCCCATCATAATTTAAGACAACTTTCAGGGACATGTATTTATATAATTAGTATTTGCAATCATGTTGATTAAATTACTTTTTACCTAATTTCTTAATTTTGTTTCATTTCTTATGTTTGGATGAGCGTGCTTTGTAAAATCAATCAAACATATTAACAGGATCAATCTCATAATTCTTATTAAGAGATGAGATGAAAGATACATACTTGAAAAGAAGTTCATAGGATGTTGATTTGTAGAAGATGAAGAAGTCATTGACTATCCTTCAATAGTCCTCTTAATTACCCTTAATGATGATGGATTAATTGTTGTATGTGTTCTTGATGAACTCTCAATTATTATCCCTTTCTTGGTGCCATCGTTTGTTTCCAGTGAGAGAGAGATTTTGAGAATTAGGGCAACAGAGAACATAAATGAATGATAACCAACATATAAATAGTAATACACAGGGACCAATATTGACTATCACAATAGTTAGAGGACCTGCATGTAAATATGGAAATAATTAATAATAAGAGAATAATTATGGATTAATAAACTTATATATAATGATATTAATAGTTTAGGCCATATTAATTAAATAAATCTTACATTCTCCCACGTGGCCGTATAACTATTTATATCAAATAAGTTGGCCATTTATTAATCCATTTTGGATATATTTCGAAAAAGCATTGAGGCAAAAAAATGTAATCGTACATACCTTAAAAGATTTGAGATCCCCATCAATTATACTTCAATACTCCACAAAATATAACTTATGATTTTATGGCTATCATATCTGCTCCAAGACAATTAGTGTTAACATAAATTAGTAGAGCAAATAAATAAAATAATGTGAAAGATAGACTTGTAAGCGCTTACCTTTAATAATGTATAGTACCATGTGACACTATGCGAGATTTCGTTTTAGGCCCATTGTCTACATGCTCAACAAAAGTCTTAGGCGGTAATCCTTTGGTAAGTGAATCAACCAACATGTCACTTGTATTAATATACTCCACGGTTATGCAATTTTCTTCCACTCTTTCTCGAACGAATAGATATTTAGTGTCGAGATACAATCCAGCACCAGTTAAACTATTGCTGTTAGAGAAGCTAACGACAACATTATTGTCATAGTAAAGCTTTAGTGGTCTTGAAATGGTGTCAACAATTTTGAGCCCACTAATTTAAGTTTTGTAATAACATAGCATGGCACGTGGCATGATAACATGCTACATATTCAGCCATCATAATTGAAGTAGTGGTAAGCTCTTGCTTGCGACTCCAAGATATAGGTCCACCTGAAAGCATGAATATGTACCCTGAAGTTGATTTTTTGTCATCCTTGCATTTAGCAAAGTATGAGTCTGAGTATCCCATGACTTCCAGAAGATTTGATCTTCTATAAGTGAGCATGTATTCCTTAGTTCCTTGTAAGTAACGTAGCACCTTTTTGGCTGCTTTCCAATGGTCTAATATCGGGTTTGATTGATAGCGACCAAGCATACCAGTGATATACGCTATATCAGGTTGTGTACAAACTTGAGCATATATTAAGCTCCCAACAACTGAAGCATATAGAATAAGCTTCATTTGTTCACGTTCGGCTTCCGTGTTGGGGCATTGATAAGAGCCAAATTTGTCACCTTTTACAATAGGGGCAACAGTAGGAGCACAATTTTGCATGTTGTATTTATTAAGGATGCTATTTATATATGCTTTTTGAGACAATCCCAACGTTCCATTTTCCCTGTCTCGATGAATTTCAATGCCAATCACATAAGAGGCTTCACCGAGATCTTTCATGTCAAAGTTATTTGATAGGAAACGCTTAGTCCCAAACAACATATCCTTGTTATTGCTAGCAATAAGTATATCATCAACATATAAAACCAATATTGTGAATTTACTCCCACTGTTCTTAAAATATATACACTGATCCACTGAGTTTTTAGTGAAGTTAAATCGTTTCATAACTTCATCAAATTTTAAGTACCATTGTCGTGAAGCTTGTTTCAACCCATAAATTGACTTCTTTAATTTACATACGAGATGTTATTTACCCTTGTTCTTAAATCCTTCAGGTTGTGTCATGTATACATCTTCGTACAGATCACCATTTAGGAAGGCGGTCTTGACATACATTTATGTAGTTCTAAGTCAAAGTAAGCTACGAGTGCCAAGACAATTCTTAATGATTCCTTTCTCGATACAGGTGAGAAAGTCTCTTTATAGTCAATACCTTCCTTTTGAGTAAAGCTCTTAGCCACTAGTCGAGCTTTATAGCGTTCGACGTTTCCTTTTGGGTCTAACTTTGTTTTAAAGACCCACTTGTTTCCAACAGCTTTAGCATCTTTAGGTAATTCTGCAAGTTCCCAAACGTCATCTATACGCATGGAGTTTAACTCTTCTATCATGGCTTCAATCCATTTATGTGAACATTCACTTTTAATGGCTTCATTATATGAGGTTGGATCTTCAATTTGACCTAAATCATAGTCGACCTCATTTAAATAGGTGATGAAGTCATCGTAATTTACGGGCCGTCTTTCTCTTTGTGACCTTCTCAATGGTTGTTGAGCTTCTTCAACGGCCTCGGCATTATGTGGAATTTCATGATGGAATGTTTCATTTTCCATTGGAACAACAACATCCTCATTTTGGGGAGTTGATGTTGGTGTCGACTCTTGAGTACATACTAGTACCGGCACTAAAATATTTGGTGTTTGATTAGGTGTCGTTTTCTCATTCAGTTCAAGAATCTTTGAACCATCGCTCCCACTATTATCGCCGTTTTCTAGAAACTCGGCGCATCGGGTTTCCACTATTCTAGTGGTATGTGAAGGGGCATAAAACCGGTAACCTTTAGACCTCTCGGGATAACCCACAAAATAACAAGATATTGTCTTTGAGTCTAATTTCTTAATTTGTGGGTTATAGACCTTAGCTTCAGCCAGACAACCCCAAACCTTTAAATAGTTTAGCTTGGGTTTCCTACCCGTCCATAATTCATAAGGTGTTTTAGGGACGGATTTTGAGGGAACACGGTTTAAAATGTGTACGGCTGCTTTTAACGCCTCAATCCATAGGAATTGTGGAAGACTTGAATTTGCGATCATACTACGCACCATATCCATAAGGGTGCGATTGCGTCTTTCCGCAACTCCATTTTGTTGAGGTGTTCCCGGCATAGTAAATTGATTAACTATTCCATGAGATTTACAAAACTCGACAAATGGTCCAGGGCATTGACCAACATCCGTGTGTCGACCATAATATTCTCCACCCCGATCCGACCTCACTATTTTAATTTTACAACTAAGTTGATTTTCAACCTTAGCTTTAAAGGTTTTAAACATATCTAGTGAGTCGGATTTCTCATTAATTAAGTACAAGTAGGTATATCATGAATAATCATCAATAAAGGTAATGAAAGATTTGTATCCTCCTAAACCAGAAGGGAAAGGACCATAAATGTCCGTATGAATTATTTCAAGCAAACTTGAACTACAGTTTGCACCTTTCTTGTTCTTATTAGTCATTTTACCTTTTATGCAATTTACACATGGATCAAAATCCGAGAAATCAAGATTTTCAATAATTCCATCTTTAACAAGACGTGTCATCCTCTCTTTAGATATATGACCTATACGTTGATGCCATAATCGGGATGATATTTCATTATCTCTCTTTCTCTTATTTTTATCACTACATTCACAAACGTTCACATTCATAGGTAATAACGATTCCGAAAATTTATTATCAAGGTTTAGTTTATAGAGGTCACCCTCCAATCTACCAAAACCAACAACCAATTTATGACGATATATAATAACATCATCGTCATCATCATTAAAGTAAAAGCTATATCCTTCATATTTAAGTTTAGATACAAATATTAAGTTGCGAGTTATAGTAGGTACATATAAAGTGTTTTGAAGGACCATTTCATGTCATCCATGTAATAACAACACCATACTACCAATAGCTTCAACCTTCTTCACATTCCCGTCCCCAACTTTAACGGTCCGTTGGTTGTTTTCCATTTTCCTTGTATGGAATCCCTGCAATGAATTAGTAACGTGAATCATTGATCCCGTGTCAAGCCACCAAGTATTAGAAGGCACACTATTGAAAAAGATTTACAAATCATGTAATAAATAGGTGTACCTTTATTTGCCAACCGCTCCTTAAATTTTGGGCAGTCGTGCTGAGTGTGACCAAGTTTCTTGCAGAATCTATACTTGACCTCTCTCTTAGTTCCACTTGTACTAGGGCCAGTTTTCTGAGACTTGCTCGGACCAATATTTGATTTATTCCCCTTGTATGAACCCTTTGCGCCATCATTGAACTTCCTCTTATTGGAAGTAGTGGTGGTAAGATGAGCAACGGCGGGTTTTTCTATTTTTAGACGCTCCTCTTCTTGAACACACATGGCTATTAGTTCACTCATCTTCCATTTTTCCTTTTGAGTATTATAGTTAATTAAACGATCAAACCGCATGTCTCTAATGATCATCAAGAACTCCATTTCCTTGGCCATTCGTGGAGCAATCCCTGATTCTGAAACGGCCAAAGGATATCTTAACTCGGTTGAGGAGCAATTCAAAGGCACCTCTAAAGCCCATGCTAGTACACTTATCCTTAAAATGCTCACAACTAAGTACGATGGAGTTAGTGGCGTACGTGAACACATATTGATAATGAATGACATGGCCAACAAACTTAAAAGTATGGACATGGAAATATCCGAAGGCTTCTTAGTTCACTTCATTATGACTTCCCTTCCGAATTGAGCCGGAAGGGAAGTTAAATGAAGTGAACTAAGAAGCCTTCGGATATTTCCGGATTCGGAGATCTCATCTTTTTCTTTGCCTTCAAACGGTAAAACCTTAGTTCGTTGAGTTTGGTCTTTTTAGACGGTTTAATCCGTCTTGGTTTCTTTTCTCTTTCCCTCAAACCTTCAGGTCTTTCAAGCTGTTTACCGACAGAAAACCTGACACCATCTTTACCCATCGTCATCTCAACGGCAGAATTGCTCACTAATCGAACATTTGACCTTAATGAATGAATGCTACAAGGCACAAATACAGGTTTTTGGCTTATTTGGTTTGCCAATGGAAAGCATGTAAGAGAACAAGTATGCAGATTCGCCTTTGGGTTTATGCATCTTATGTCCACCCCATGATTCTGTCTTACCGAATCCCTGCATTTAAACACAATACTATCAACAAAGTTTTTTAATATCCCAAATGTAATATATAATAGTGGCTAACGGTTAATGATGTTCTGCTAACGTCATCCAATTAATACCACAGCCACTGTAAAACTAGAGATACAAATTAACATTTCCAATCTAATCGGTCTTTTTCCAAAGACAAAAATTCACATGATTTGATTCTCAGCTCAAGGATTAGAAACAATATTAGCTTTTATATGTTTTAAAATGGGGTATTTTCCCCCTTGATCTAAGTATGCCCATATATCTATTTTGAATCCTTCCGTGGATGTGTTTTCATGGAAATCAAAACATATCTCGAATTTGGCGATCGAGCATAGATTGATTTCAGAAAAAGAAATGTATCATCAACCCCATTAATCATGTTCCACTCCGAAATATCCTTGGTGCAATCAAAATTTCAGATTGATCATAGAAAACTACTTCCTTCATCCCCCCCCCTCTTTCAATGGGCCACAGTTTGAGTTTTCAAGTCAAAACCCATGACCTCCAAATACAAGTATTAAATCACCAACATTATGCTATTTGTGATACTTGTTATGAATGATGAACTTGAACGTGTTAAGCAATATTAAGTTGAAATGTAATCCATTTAACATCCATATCAAAACATAGCCTTTCTAGGAACGCAGAGTAATATCCTGATCATTTAACAGAACTTATTGCTTATTAACATCAAACCCCTAAAATTGAGCATAGTTGTAATCATTTCATTGAAACCATCGTTTCACAAAAGCAATAGTAAAACCCTAGAAACAAAAATGCATGAATCAGATAGCAATTTTTACCTGACATGAAGAACAGATGTGGTACGGATAAAATTGGAAACACGGCGACCAACGAATCTGATTGACATAGGACCAGGGACGATTCAAGGAGGAGGGAGCGCGAGTAGAGTCCAGTCTAAGGAGACGGGAAACTGTGAGAATTTTTTTTCCGTCAGATATTTATATCAAAATTTAATAGTTTTCCATTAAAAAAAATAGTTTACAGATAAAATCATTTAAAATGATAAAGTTTATTAGATTTTTTTAAACTTTTTCCATATATCAATTTATATCAAAATCACATGAAATTAATTAAATTATATACTAAAAATATATTAAAAAATATTTTCATGTTGAAAGACGTATATAATATAAAACCAAAAAAAGAATACACGGATGCTACAATATCCAAATGTCCCGACGGATGAGGATTAAACATGAGTTGATTTCGAGTCTTCCATATTGTATATAAGGCAACCCAAAGTATCGTCTGCCATAACTCTTTATAGGCGGTATGAATGCAGCTATGATTGTCTAATGTGGCGATGTCGTCAACTGATTGCAAGTTGATATCCATCATATTCCGCCAACGAAATATTTGATCCCAGACACCGAGAATTAATCAGCATCCAAGAAGCAATGGTTAATCGACTCAATGTTGCAAATAGATGTACATTTAGCCTAAGAAAAATCGGGTAATTACGCCCAAACCCAAAATTTATAGAGCGCTTACGTTTCAACCCTTAAAAATTTTCATCTTTCAAAAAATTGGCACAACAGGTGCTCAAGGTTTCTACCAAATGCTACAAAAATATCATCATAGCTCGTCTTTTAGTCATTGAACTAGTCATGTTGTCGTTGTCTTCCACATTTAAAAAATATTGTTACAATCTTGAGGATATTTATCGGTATTTTATGATCAATTAGGTCTCGTTTGATTTGTAGGAATGAAATGGATTTGAAGGGATTTGGATTTCAAATCCATTCTAATCCCATGTTTGATTTGTTAGATTGTCCGGATTTAAAATCCTAGGATTTAATTGAAATCCTACAAACATGAGATTTTGAAATGCAATTCCATTCCAAATCCTACAAACCAAACATACCAATGATTTCAAATTTATTCCAATCCAAATCCAAATCCAAATCCCTTAAAAACACCAATTATAGATTTGTGTTCTTATTTTATGTTTTCTGATCTAATGATTTTTTATCGGTTATTTATAAATGGGTTTTCCGGAGGTTATTATCATTTATATCAAGAAAAAGCAATTTGGTTAACAAATCGTTACTTATTTTCTGAGTTAATTGTTTGGTGTTAGTGTAAAATCATACAAGCATTGAACTAATCACCTATTAATCATGATATGTCTTCATTAACTATTTAAATCTAAAAATATAAAAAAGATTTTTTTTATTAACCTGGATATCCAACCTGCTATGCGAGCCGACTAATCTCAGGGCGACCAACTGCTTTGCAGATAGCCCGGAGTTATCTCATTTGAACCTTCGTGGCCACAAATGGATTTTTATTTCTCCTTGAATTTGAACCTGAGACCTCCTGATACTTTTGACCTTTGAAACCAAACTCAAACCAATCAAACACCACCTTTGTGGTTAAGAATCTTATTTTTTTTATTATTGCATTACATGATCCTTAAATAACATCATAAAGTTTATAATAGAAATCATATATATTGCATTTGCTATTAAAAAGCATGTATTCATATTTTAATAGGCACAAATACATATACATATATGTGTTCACTACAAAATAACGAGACTTTATTGGAAAAATTTGTTGGTAATCCGTCAGAAAAAGTAATCATCGACGAAATATCGTCGGATCTCATTGTAAGAGAAAGTATGGCCGATGGTTATGATTAACGACGGATTTTCAATCACCGACGGAAAATTTCGTCGGTAATCCAACAGAAAAAGTCATCATCGGCGGATTACCGGCGGATTTCATCGGCAGAGAAAGTATGACAGGTGATTGTGATTAGTGGCGGATTTTTAATAATCGACGGACAAATCAATCGATAATTACCAATGGAAACACTACAAAACAAATGACTTTTACCCACAAAAATCACCTAGGAAAATTTCCGTCACCTGAAAAATACCAATGGTTCGGTAGAAATAATCCGATGTCTTCTAAGAAAATACCAATGGATCACTCGGAGAATAAATGGGTAATCTATCACGGATTGAATTACCCACCAACAACTTACTCACCAAATTTTGTGATGGTTTTGGGGCGAATCACCCTTAAGTAGGGGTGCTTAAAAACCCGACCAACCTGATCAACCCAACCCAACCCGATGTCTAATCGAGTTGTAAAATTGTCAAACCGTAGGTATTGGGTTGATATTGGGTTACTATTATTTGAACTCAACCCAACCCGATGAACCCGATATACTTTTATTTCTTTGATTTATTATGATTGTTGAATTTCTATTAATATATACATTAGACAATTACACTATTATGTATGCTTTTCATGTACACATAATTTCAATCTATTCATATCTCTATATATCTCATTCAGTAACCGTGAACATATATATGTAAATTGAGAAAATTAATTGAATGTCATATACGTAAGAAATATGAATAAGATATATTAAATGGTTGATGATGAAAAAGAAATTATGAGTAAAGAAATAATATATTCAAGGTTAGAAGAATATTTTAATATACCAAATTATCAACCCGACCAACCCATACGGGTTGGGTTGGGTTGAGTTGCACTTTGGTTTAGGTTGGGTTGGGTTAAGATTTTTCCAAACAGCAAACATTGAGTTGGGTTGTTCAAATGTCCTCAACCCGATCAACCCAAACCATGATCACCCCTACCCTTAAGCGACATATTTTCCAGGAAAAAGTCCATGGGCATATAAATCTTCCCATTTAGTAGTGAAAAATTGTCGATGAAATCCCTTAGAATACATCTGATTTGGTGGAATGATTTTGAAGGATTTAGATTAATTACGTCAGAATTTGGATTTGAAAATATTTGAAATCTTTGGTGTGTTTGGTTTATAAGATGTGGAATGTAATAGAATTTCATTCTTATAAAAACAAATACTTGATATTTATAAAAACAATTTAATTATTATTACAAAACAAATGGTCTTAACATACTTTCAAGAGTGAAACGTTGATTTGGTCCCTGTATTTTGATTTTTTTTACTAAGGTCCTTATAATATGTTTATTGTGTATTTGGTTCTTGTAGTATTCAATTTGTTTTGGCCATGGTCTCTCTAACTAACATCTCCGTCAACTCCATTAAATCAATGGTTATTTTACTCTATTTGCCTATTCTTTTGTCTTTTTTCTATAAAAATTAAAAACAATTTTTATACACACAAATATGTGTATATATAATGATGTTAAAATAAATAAAATAAAATAAAATATTATTTTATGATTTGATTTGTTTAAATTGAAACATTAATTCTATTAAATACAATTTTATTTTATTGTTTTAGTATTTTTGTCTATTTGGATATGAAAATATGGTAGAACTTTATATACGACTAAGTTTTTAAACATTTTTTAAACAAAAAAAACACTTACATTTATATAATAAAATAAATATACCAAAAGATACTTACATTTAATAAAAATTATTGATCAAATATATTTTAATAAAAAATAAAATATTTTAAATTTTAAAAATTTCTAAAATAGAAATTAAATTTTAAAAATTTCTAAGTAGAAATTAAATTTTGAAATAAAATTAAATTTTAAAATTAAATTAAATTTTAAAAGAAATCGGATCTTAATTTTTTTAACGAAAAGAAAAGACGATACCGGAAGTAGAATAATGGAGATAAATTTTTAAAAAAAAGAAATAAATTTCTAAAAAAAGTAAATTTTAAAATAAAAATTAAATTTATAAAATAAAATAAATTCAAAACTTTATTTGCATATAGGTCCCTGTAAGGTGGGACCCACCTGTATATTTTATTTACCTAATTATTTATTTTTTAAAATCAAATTTTTTTATTTGCATATAGGTTCCCAGTGCTAATAGGATAACCCAAGATATTTTATTAAATTTTTTAATTTTAAGGTTAACAGTGTAATTTATTCATTTTTGAAGGTTATTTTCATTAGGGTCCCTCTAATATTGTGTGTATATATATATATATATATATATATATATATATACATACATATTAATATAAATAATAATAATAATAAAATAATAATATATATGTTTAATCACTTAATTAGAAATTTAAGTAATAACTAAAAGACAAAAAGGCCTAAAGTTAACAGGCTTTTTTAACATGAGTTAATTTGAGGAAGTAAAAGTGAAATAAAACGACAACCATAATGATCAAAATTATAAGTAGTTCAAAATAAGGAGACTCGGTAGTGAGTGACAAACCATAGAGACCAAAATAGTAATTTACTATAATAATTTTAACTATATAAGAGCATCTCCGGCAAATCCTCTAAAATAAAGAAACTGAGGTTTTTGTTCTCTATTTTGCTTCAAAATGATCTCTATATGGTTCTCTAAAATAGAGAAAACTCTAAATTTAGATAATTTTCTAAAACTTGATGTGTGAAGAAAGTAATTAATTTTTTATTCATTTCCACCAATAATATGACTAACTATTATTATTTTTATATAAATTCATTTTAAAAAATGTATTGAGATGATAAGTTTATACATAATATATATATATATATATATATATATAATGTTGAAATCTTTAAAATAGAAAACTTGTTGTAGTTAAATATAATTCTTTTTAGTGATTTTGAATTTCAATTCTCCATTTCAAAAAACATTACGACAAAACTAAGTTTATAGGATGCCACCGATTTCAAAGTTTTATTAAACTGTTTTATATTTATGACTCAAATTATAGGATCAAAAAAATAAATGATCCTATAAAAGTGTTGTAATAAGTTTATATGACGCTTTTGGGCATCTTAACAAGTGTTATAGGATACTTTTAATACAAAATGACCAAATAGATATTTTATACGATACTTTTGAAAAAGTGTCCTATAAACCAATCCTTTTATATGACACTTGCTTTTATAAGACATTTTTCAAATAATCTATAAAATTACTAATTCTTACTTGGGTAAGCGTTTACCAAGTTATATTATCTTACCGGATGAATATAGTAAGAACCAAAAATCTTATCCGGTAAGAACGAGGCAAGGACTGAGAGTCTTATCCGGTAAGTGAGGGTAATGACTCTTACCACAGTCAGCTCTTACCGGGTAAATTGTTGCATAGAAAGCCATTTTTATTGACTAAAAATCTTACCCGATAAGTAAATAATAGTATTGAATTTTACCGGTAAGTATTTAGTAAACGACCCTTTATAAATTATAAATCAATCATTATTTTTATTAAAAGAAAATAAAAAATGAATTCGATAARTTAATAATATGATAAAAGATAATCAACAATTCAACTTTTTATATATCATGTAGAAAGTTTCAACGTAAAGGAAGTGCAACGAAGAGAAAGTTTCAAATTACAAATATTTATTGATTTTTTATTTCGTGGGGAGGGTTTCAAAAGTTGAATCACAAAAATATTTGTGTGCTATGTTTTTTCTTCTATATATCTATACATTAGACATTAGAAGGGTATTCGTACGATGTAGTAAAATACATCTCGATTTCAATATTTCATTTTATTTATTTCTTTGTCTTATTTGATGTTATAATACGGTTTTATATGGTTTTGAGAAAGCAATAATGTTTTTATTTTTGAATAAAATATAAATATGAAGATATCATAAAAAATGAAAAAGAACATTGGTATTAGTATCAAACTAACTATTTAAAATTTCTCTTTTTCTCTKTTTCTTTAATTTATTTTTGGTTTAATAATATAATTTTTTGTAAAGATAATAATTAAATATTTTGTTAGAAGTCAATGACTATCYTAATTGTATCTTAGATTTTTTATATTTAAAACGAGATGTTTATCATCTATTTAATTGTATTTATGTACAATTAGTTACACGAATTCAAACATGAAGTTTTAATAAGTTATACTTACGCTTAATTTACTTGTAATATTGAATTTTAAGTATTATGAATTAATAAATGGTACTTAATACATGAAAAATAGTTTTTAAAAGTTTTTGTTAAATGTTTTATAGTATAGTATAGATACATGTTTTGAAAAATTGACACACACACACATATATATATGATTATAGTTGTACTAATTTCGAATTAAAACAAAATAGTTCCTAAGTTTCATCTCGGGCACCGCGCCTTAACCGCTGTGTGAACCAAAAAGTTCGCCTCTTACAGTGGTGTCTTTAAATACCGATTGTCTAAAAAGCCTTTCATTAAAAGTTCAGAATTCAATAACTTTAAGAATCTATTTATTTAAAAATAGTTCAAGTAGTTGATGAGTCAAAATGTGAAAGTACATTTAAGACCTTTCCCAATTTTAAATGTAATAAGAGCAAATTGTATTAAAATGAATGTACTTTCTCTCGTTTTTAATATGAGAATCTACTTTTATAACCTCAATTTTGGTATCTACATCATGAAATCACTACAAGATAAAAGGGTTTTAGAGAAGGTTTTGTTTTGAGCTTAAAAGTATTAAAAGCTTCTCTAAAGGTTTTAGAGAAGCTTTTCAATTCCGTCACAATGCTTCTCTATATAACGGTAGGTAAAGGTTTTAGGGAGGGTTTTCGGATGGTGCGTTTTTGTTAGCTTTTAGAG
>NC_037535.1:18387918-18397551 GCF_001531365.2 Cynara cardunculus var. scolymus
AGAGACAAAGTAGAAAGTGTTTCTAAAGCTTTTAAGTTGATTTTTAGAAATGTTTTAGGGACGATATCCATAGCGTACTATTAGGTTTGAAATCCTTCCCTGAAAGTCATCTTATCTTCGGGTACATTTTTCACTTTTGTCATGTATTTCCTTCCCTAAACAACACCTTTAGATACACTTTCAAATCCTTCTCTAAAATCCCTTTTCCTTGTAGTGAATCTCAAACCATAAGTTTTAGTTAAAAAAAAACCATAAATCAAAATGTTTGTAATTTGCAATTTGTAAGTTTTAGGACATTGAGGGTGGCTAGGCGCTACCGTCTCCCCTCTTGGCTATGCCTCTGGTTTCACGTTATCGAAGTTTAAAAATTTCCCGGCTGTGAAATCAAATTTGTGATTACACGTGATACCACCACATTTTATATGGATCCGTCCTTGCCGACGGATTTTCATGAATATTCTCTTAATACAAAGCTTTTTTTCATTATAGCAACGGAAAATCTCAATAAATCTTATCATTTTTATAGAATTTCAATCATGTTCCAAACCTTAAGGCAAGTTTTATACTGTTTTCTTTCTTTGTCAATTATATTGCAGTTAAGGGCGTAACACAAAGGTTTTTATCATATAGAACTTTTTGGAAAAAAAATAAGTAATTAATTAATAATAATTTTTTAAGAAGAATTATAAATGAAAAAAAACAGTATAAATATATAATAATTAGGAGTTCTGTAGATTAATATCTTGTCACGAAAGTCACAGAAAGATTAAAAATATTATACATGGTCATTTATAAATAAGCATGGACTCCGTGGAGATTCAAATGATTATTTCAAACTAAGACAAGGTCTACACATATCATAAATACCTATACATTTTGGTGTGAATTATATTGCTGGTCCTTATGTTTTGACTGTCTTTTGGTTGTGGTTGCTAAATATGTCAAAAATTACACTAGTAGTCTTTATTTCGTGTTTTAGAAAACGCTGTCTAATTATTAAAATTTAGGATCAAAACAAAAAAAAGGCAAAACACAGAGACCAATGGTATAATTCAATCTGCCTTTTAATTATATTATAATAAGTTCTTTAGCGAATAATGATTCTCCATCTATTTTGATGATGTTATGCATCAAAAATACATTTTTTAATGAATTAAAACAAATAAGCATGGCAAGTTGTAAAAAGTAATTTTTTCTATTTATGGAAGTTTTACACAAACTACGAACTTCTCTTGCTCTCTTCATAGCAAGCCACGAGAATAAAAACTTGGTAAACAATAAAAACTTATTGGTCTCTGTGTTTTGCCTTTTTTTTGTTTTGATCCTAAATTTTAATAATTAAACAACGTTCTCTAAAACACGAAATAAAGACTACTAGTGTAATTACTGACATATTTTGCAACCAAAACCAAAAGACAATCAAAACATAGGGACCGACAATGTAATTTACGTTAAAAAGTATTTATCTTCTCACGTTGGATGTCTAGTTCTTGACAAACATGTGAATGTTATTTGTTTTCTATCTTCTAACTTTCATTTTTTTTTTCTAAAAGCATTTATATAGATGGAGAAAACTAAAATTTCGGTCCCTATAAGGTTTCATGACAATTTTCACCGGATCCACTAACTACATAACTACCACCCAAAAATATTCATTCAACGTGTTATAAGAATGGGTTCACATAGTTATCTTACGAAATATCACCTGTTGTACATATTGATTGGCATTTTAAAGCTTGAGAATAGTTTACCTTTCACGTTATTCGTTTTGTCCTACAAAATTGTTGTTGTAGAAGAGGGGAATAAGTGAGCATATGGATGTGTTTTTCCCATCATAATTTAAGACAACTTTCATGGACATGTATTTATATAATTAGTATTTGCAATCATGTTGATTAAATTACTTTTTACCTAATTTCTTAATTTTGTTTCATTTCTTATGTTTGGATGAGCGTGCTTTGTAAAATCAATCAAACATATTAACAGGATCAATCTCATAATTCTTATTAAGAGATGAGATTAAAGATACATACTTGAAAAGAAGTTCATAGGATGTTGATTTGTAGAAGATGAAGAAGCCATTGACTATCCTTCAATAGTCCTCTTAATTACTCTTAATGATGATGGATTAATTGTTGTATGTGTTCTTGATGAACTCTCAATTATTATCCCTTTTTTGGTGCCATCGTTCGTTTCCAGTGAGAGAGAGATTTTGAGAATTAGGGCAACAGAGAACATAAATAAATGATAACCAACATATAAATAGTCAATACACAGGGACCAATATTGACCATCACAATATTTAGAGGACCTGCATGTAAATATGGGAATAATTAATAATAAGAGAATAATTATGGATTAATAAACTTATATATAATGATATTAATAGTTTAGGCCATATTAATTAAATAAATCATACATTCTCCCATGTGGCCGTATAACTATTTATATCAAATAAGTTGGCCATTTATTAATCCATTTTGGATATATTTTGAAAAAGCATTGAGGCAAGAAAATGTAATCGTACATACCTTAAAAGATATGAGATCCCCATCAATTATACTTCAATACTCCACAAAATATAACTTATGATTTTATGGCTATCATATCTGCTCCAAGACAATTAGTGTTAACATAAATTAGTAGAGCAAATAAATAACATAATGTGAAAGATAGACTTGTAAGCGCTTACCTTTAATGATGTATAGTACCATGTGACACTATGCGAGATTTCGTTTTAGGCCCATTCTCGTTACATGCTCAACAAAAGTCTTAGGCGGTAATCCTTTGGTAAGTGAATCACCCAACATGTCACTTGTATTAATATACTCCACGGTTATGCAATTTTCTTCCACTCTTTCTCGAACGAATAGATATTTAGTGTCGAGATACAATCCAGCACCAGTTGAACTATTGATGTTAGAGAAGCTAACGGCAACATTATTGTCACAGTAAAGCTTTAGTGGTATTGAAATGGTGTCAACAATTTTGAGCTCACTAATTAAGTTTCGTAATAACATAGCATGGCACGTGGCATGATAACATGCTACATATTCAGCCATCATAGTTGAAGTAGTTGTAAGCTCTTGCTTGCAATTTCTCCAAGATATAGGTCCACCTGAAAGCATGAATATGTACCCTGAAGTTGATTTTTTGTCATCCTTGCATTTAGCAAAGTCTGAGTCTGAGTATCCCACGACTTCYAGAAGATTTGATCTTCTATAAGTGAGCATGTATTCCTTAGTTCCTTGTAAGTAACGTAGCACCTTTTTGGCTGTTTTCCAATGGTCTAATCTCGGTTTTGATTGATAGCGAACAAGCATACCAGTGATATACGCTATATCAGGTCGTGTACAGACTTGAGCATACATTAAGCTCCCAACAACTGAAGCATATGGAATAAGCTTCATTTGTTCATGTTCGGCTTCCGTGTTGGGGCATTGATAAGAGCCAAATTTGTCACCTTTTGCAATAGGGGCAACAGTAGGAGCACAATTTTGCATGTTGTATTTATTAAGGATTCTATTTATATATGTTTTTTGAGACAATCCCAACGTTCCATTTTCCCTGTCTCGATGAATTTCAATGCCAATCACATAAGAGGCTTCACCGAGATCTTTCATGTCAAAGTTATTTGATAGGAAACGCTTAGTCCCAAACAACATATCCTTGTTATTGCTAGCAATAAGTATATTATCAACATATAAAACCAATATTGTGAATTTGCTCCCACTGTTCTTAAAATATATACACTGATCCATTGAGTTTTTAGTGAAGTTAAATCGTTCCATAACTTCATCAAATTTTAAGTACCATTGTCGTGAAGCTTGTTTCAACCCATAAATTGACTTCTTTAATTTACATACAAGATGTTCTTTACCCTTGTCCTTAAATCCTTCGGGTTGTGTCATGTATACATCTTCGTACAGATCACCATTTAGGAAGGCGGTCTTGACATCCATTTGATGTAGTTCTAAGTCAAAGTGAGCTACGAGTGCCAAGACAATTCTTAATGATTTCTTTCTCGATACAGGTGAGAAAGTCTCTTTATAGTCAATCCCTTCCTTTTGAGTAAAGCCCTTAGCCACTAGTCGAGCTTTGTAGCGTTCGACGTTTCCTTTTGGGTCTAACTTTGTTTTAAAGACCCACTTGTTTCCAACAGCTTTAGCACCTTTAGGTAATTCTGCAAGTTCCCAAACGTCATTTATACGCATGGAGCTTAACTCTTCTATCATGGCTTCAATCCATTTATGTGAACATTCACTTTTAATGGCTTCATTATATGAGGTTGGATCTTCAATTTGACCTAAATCATAGTCGACCTCATTTAAATAGGTGATGAAGTCATCGTAATTTATGGGTCGTCTTTCTCTTTGTGACCTTCTCAATGGTTGTTGAACTTCTTCAACGGCCTCGGCATTATGTGGAATTTCATGATGGAATGGTTCATTTTCCATTGGAACAACAACATCCTCATTTTGGGGAGTTGATGTTGGTGTCGACTCTTGATTAGATACTWGTAYCGGCACWAAAATATTTGGTGTTTGATTAGGTGTCRTTTTCTCATTAAGTTCAAGAATCTTTGAACCATCGCTCCCACTATTATCGCCGTTTTCTAGAAACTCGGCGCATCGGGTTTCCACTATTCTAGTGGTATGTGAAGGGGCATAAAACCGGTAACCTTTAGACCTCTCGGGATAACCCACAAAATAACAAGATATTGTCTTTGAGTCTAATTTCTTAATTTGTGGGTTATAGACCTTAGCTTCAGCCGGACAACTCCAAACCTTTAAATAGTTTAGCTTGGGTTTCCTACCCGTCCATAATTCATAAGGTGTTTTAGGGACAGATTTTGAGGGAACACGGTTTAAAATGTGTACGACTGCTTTTAACGCCTCAGTCCATAGGAATTGTGGAAGACTTGAATTTGCAATCATACTACTCACCATATCCATAAGGGTGCGGTTGCGTCTTTCCGCAACTCCATTTTGTTGAGGTGTTCCCGGCATAGTAAATTGATTGACTATTCCATGAGATTTACAAAACTCGACAAATGGTCCAGGGCATTGACCAACATCCGTGTGTCGACCATAATATTCTCCACCCCGATCCGACCTCACTATTTTAATTTTACAACTAAGTTGATTTTCAACCTCAGCTTTAAAGGTTTTAAACATATCTAGTGAGTCGGATTTCTCATTAATTAAGTACAAGTAGGTATATCGTGAATAATCATCAATAAAGATAATGAAAGATTTGTATCCTCCTAAACCAGAAGGGAAAGGACCACAAATATCCATATGAATTATTTCAAGCAAGCTTGAACTACGGTTTGCAGTACCTTTCTTGTTCTTATTAGTCATTTTACCTTTTATGCAATTTACACATGGATCAAAATCCGAGAAATCAAGATTTTCAATAATTCCATCTTTAACAAGACGTGTCATCCTCTCTTTAGATATATGACCTAGACGTTTATGCCATAATCAGGATGATATTTCATTATCTCTCTTTCTCTTATTTTTATCACTACATTCACAAACGTTCACATTCATAGGTAATAACGAATCCGAAAATTTATTATCAAGGTTTAGCTTCTAGAGGTCACCCTCCAATCTACCAAAACCAACAACCAATTTATGACGATATATAATAACATCATCGTCATCATCATTAAAGTAAAAGCTATATCCTTCATATTTAAGTTTAGATACAAATATTAAGTTGCGAGTTATAGTAGGTACATATAAAGTGTTTTGAAGGACCATTTCATGTCCTCCAAGTAAAAACAACACCATACTACCAATAGCTTCAACCTTCTTCACATTCCCCTCCCCAACTTTAACGGTTTGTTGGTTGTTTTCCAGTATTTTCCTTGTATGGAATCCCTGCAATGAATTAGTAACGTGAATTATTGATCCCGTGTCAAGCCACCAAGTATTAGAAGGCACACTAATTGAAAAAGATTCACAAATCATGTAATAAATAGGTGTACCTTTCTTCGCCAACCACTCCTTAAATTTTGGGCAGTCGTGCTGAGTGTGACCAAGTTTCTTGCAGAATCTACACTTGGCCTCTCTCTTAGTTCCACTTGTACTAGGACCAGTTTTCTGAGACTTGTTCGGACCAATATTTGATTTATTCCCCTTGTATGAACCCTTTGCGCCATCATTGAACTTCCTCTTATTGGAAGTAGTGGTGGTAAGATGAGCAACGTCGGGTTTTTCTATTTTTAGACGCTCCTCTTCTTGAACACACAGGGCTATTAGTTCACTCATCTTCCATTTTCCTTTTGAGTATTATAGTTAATTAAACTATCAAACCGCATGTCTCTAATGATCATCAAGAACTCCATTTCCTAGGCCATTCATGGAGCAATCCCTGATTCTGAAACGGCCAAAGGATATCTTAACTCGGTTGAGGAGCAATTCAAAGGCACCTCTGAAGCCCATGCTAGTACACTTATCCTTAAAATGCTCACAACTAAGTACGATGGAGTTAGTGGCGTACGTGAACACATATTGATAATGAATGACATGACCAACAAACTTAAAAGTATGGACATGGAAATATCCGAAGGCTTCTTAGTTCACTTCATTATGACTTCCCTTCTGAATTGAGCCGGAAGGGAAGTCATAATGAAGTGAACTAAGAAGCCTTCAGATATTTCCATGTCCATACTTTTAAGTTTGTTGGCCATGTCATTCATTATCAATATGTGTTCACGTACGCCACTAACTCCATCGTACTTAGTTGTGAGCATTTTAAGGATAAGTGTACTAGCATGGGCTTCAGAGGTGCCTTTGAATTGCTCCTCAACCGAGTTAAGATATCCTTTGGTCGTTTCAGAATCAGGGATTGCTCCACGAATGGCCACGAAAATAGAGTTCTTGATGATCATTAGAGACATGCGGTTTGATCGTTCCCACTGATCGGTAACACGTTTTTCTTCAACCGTAGATTTATCGGTTAAGGGAGGAAGGCGATCAACCCTTAATGCAAAGTCTAGTTCCATCACTCCAAGTGCTATTTTAATTTGCTCAATCCATGAGGAATAGTTCATTCCATTAAGGGGGTCAATGGAGGAAAGTAAGCCAGTATGACCGACCAAGGGGGCTGAAATTTTAGTATCAATGTAATTAGGCTCTTTAAGCATTAAAATCAAAAACAATTAAGGGGTACAATAAGGACAATAATAACATATAATCAAATTAGAACACAATGAAATTATTGATAAATTCATAATTTAATTGCCAACCTAACGTTGGTCAAGCAAAACAATTAAATTATTAAAATCCTATAGGCATATCATGCATACATATAAATCACATATCACCGTTGGGCAGAAAATATGACAAATATGCAAATAATGCTTATACTTCTTTGTTCAAATTGTCAATCAATTTACCGTTGGGTTCATTGAATGACAATTTAAACAATTATGTACAATAGCATAATTAAACTTTTACATTAAATTAGAACAACTATTCGTTGGATTAGTTATCTAAATTAACATGCCGTAAGAATTGTTTCAATCATTAATTTAGGGTTGTTTAATTAGGGTTTTATTGAGATTAAAAAACATGCCTTAAGGAAATTCTCATGAAATTCGAAATATGCAGTAATCATATGATCAATATTGAATTTATGATGGTGTCATCCAAATATGAATTAATTTAAATATGATGTTCAATATGGAATTTGATGATATGATGTCATCGAAATATGCAGTAAGCATATGAATCGAATTTTTTTAAAATTTTGCCAATTCAAACATACATATATGTTTCGTCTCGATGTATGCGCCATAGTAACTGTATTATATTCATATTGAATTGATATCATAGATTTTTTTGTGAATTCAACCATATAAGAAATCATATCGAAGTATGCGATAGTAAGCATATTATATGTATATTGAATTGATTTTTCAAAATTGACGGGTTAATAATTATATACATGAGATTTTAACCCGCTCTGATACCACATGTAAAATCAATCAAACATATTAACATGATCAATCTCATAATTCTTATTAAGAGATGAGATTAAAGATACATACTTGAAGAGAAATTCATAGGATGTTGATTTGTAGAAGATGAAGAAGCCATTGACTATCCTTCAGTAGTCCTCTTAATTACCCTTAATGATGATGGATTAATTGTTGTATGTGTTCTTGATGAACTCTCAATTATTATCCCTTTCTTGGTGTCATCGTTCGTTTCCAGTGAGAGAGAGATTTTGAGAATTAGGGCAACAGAGAACATAAATAAATGATAACCAACATATAAATAGTTAATACATAGGGACCAATATTGGCCATCACAATAGTTAGAGGACCTGCATGTAAATATGGGATATTAATAATAAGAGAATAATTATGGACTAATAAACTTATATATAATGATATTAATAGTTTAGGCCATATTAATTAAATAAATCTTACATGCTTTTATTTCTTGAAATCTTTAATTTGTTTCTTATAAAGAATTATCATTTTTGTTATCAAGAAACTATATAGTTTGTGTAATCGATTCACATCTGGATTAACAACTCTATGCAGTATGACTCTCTTAGAACAAATCTTAAAAACTCTTGCCATCATGGTGTTAGGTACGAATTAAAGATAAAGGTAAAAAATAACTAAAATTCAAGAAGAGGTGCATAAAAGAATGTTGATTCAAGGGATAATTTCTTTCTTCTCTTTATCGTTTTTGTTTTTACTAACAATAAAAGCTAGAAAATATAAGTAATATCCCCAAAATTTGCAAAAATAACTTAACTTGGGCTGAGAGATTGCATGGTGATCAATGTCCAATAATGGATAACTTTGTGTAGGTGCTGGCTCTGTCAGTGGCTGTATATACTTTGATTAATTTCCGTTAAGATTTGACCGTAAAAAAAGAGAAAATGAATGTTTATTCTTTTCCGTCATTGTTGAAGCCTTAAAGGAGTTCATCATCATCAACATTCAGGGTAACTTCAAAAATATGTTTTATAAAACATTTATGTAAAAATTTATAAGTTCTAACAAATACGTCTATAAAATATTAAGTTCAAACGTGTAAAAGGATTTTGATTAAAAAGTATTTGACGTCCTATAAACTAAAATTTGTTGTAGTAAAAATTATACAGAGTTTATTGAAAATGCTTAGATCACCTCGTCCTCAACTTTCTATTTCCTTCCTATTCACTAATCAAATATTATTTTTATTAAAAGAAATTACAAAATGAATTCCATAAATTAATAATATGATAGAAGAGAATAAACAATTCCAACTTTTTATATATCATGTAGAAAGAATCAACACTTCAAACGTCAAAACATATATCATGATCAATTTGTTGCTGTACAAACCCTACGAATTTCACCTTCACTTCCTGTTTTTAAATCAGTATTACCCATCTTCACCATGGATCTTCCAAACTCAACATCGAATCTCATTCCACGTAGCCCCCTAACTCCTAGGAACCCTTGTACAAACCTTTGCGTCGTTGGGTCGCTCCATAGCTTTGCATCGGATTCAAGAACTCCTCGTCCATTCCTCAAGTTTGCATAGTATGAGTTGTCGAAGCTGTTAACACTGCCTGTGTCTAAGCCCACACGCCTCGTCCCATCCCCACCATTGGGAC
>NC_037535.1:18398601-18404251 GCF_001531365.2 Cynara cardunculus var. scolymus
TAGTTGGGAAGGAGGGTACGTATTTATAGTAGCCTTCCATATAAATGTTGGAAAAAGTCAACAAAGTCGATATTCATTGAAAAAGTCAACGTAAAGGAAGTGCAACGAAGAGAAAGTTTCAAATTACAAATATTTATTGAATTTTTATTTGGTGGGGAGGGTTTGAAAAGTTGAATCACAAAGTATTCGTGTGCTGTGTTTTTGCTTCTTTTCTATACGATATCTATGTGTGTGTATATATATATAGGGTATAGTTTAAATACAACCATATTCATTTGTACAACCAATGCAATCCAATCAATTGAAATATTTATAAAAATGATGAAAGTTTATTTATTATAATTTAAATATTTATACAAGACGATTAGAATCTATTAATTATGATCAATACTTTATATTAGAAAACAATCAAAACTTTTATGAAATCACATATTTATCAAATTAAATAGACAGTTGAGATTAAATTGTGTTGGTTGTACAAATATAAAAGGTTGTATAATAACTCATCTCTCTCTCTATATATAGATATGATTAGATGTAGAGCTAATTGTAGCAAATCTTTTAGTTGGGAGAGGTGGATTTGTAATCCGGTTGAGGCTGTGTACTCGAATAACAACTAGCTCCTTGCTAGTCTTTTAATTCGTGCTTAATAAATTGCTTTCTTGCGGTTCAAAAAAAAAAGTTATACGAATTTCGAATTAAAACAAAACAGGCATCCCGCCTTAGCCGCCGTGTGAACCAAAAACTACCTCTTTCATTAAAAGTTCAAAATTCAGTAACTTTAAGAATCTATTTATTTAAAAATAGTTCAGGTAGTTGATGAGTCAAAATGTGAAAATACATTTAAGACTTTTCCCAATTTTAAATGTAGTAAGAGCAAATTGTATTAAAATGATTGTAATTTCTCTCGTTTTTAATCTCACAACCTACTTTTATAAACTCAATTTTGGTATCTACAACATGAAATCTCAAACAATAAGTTTTAATTAAAAATTTCCAGACTGTGAAATCAAATTTGTGATTACACGTGATACCACCACATCTCATATGGATCCGTCCCTGCCGATGGATTTCCATGAATATTCTCCTAATACAAAGCTTTTTATCATTAATAGCGACGAAAAATCTTTATTCACAAAAATCTTATCATTTTTATAGAATTTCAACCATGTTCCAAACCTTAAGGCAAGTTATATATTGCTTTCTTTCTTTGTCAATTATATTGTAGTTAAGAGCGTACGTTTTTATCATATCAAACCTTTTTGAAAAAAATAAGTAATTAATTAATAATAATTTTTTAAGAAGAATTATAAATGAAAAAAACAGTATAAATATATAATAATTAGGAGTTCTGTAGATTAATATCTTGTGTATGGAAGTCACAGAAAGATTAACAAAATTATACGTGGTCATTTATAAATAAGCATGGACTCCATGCGGATTCAAATGATTGTTTCAAACTAAGACAAGGTCTACACATATCATAAATAGCTATACATTTTAGTGTGAATTACATCGTTGGTCCTTATGTTTTGACTATTTTTTGGTTGTGGTTGCTAAATATATCAATTATTACACTAGTAGCCCTTATTTCGTGTTTTAGAGAACGCTGTGTAAATATTAAAATTTAGGATCAAAACAAAAAAGGAAACACAGGGACCAATGGTATAATTCAATCTACCTTTTAACTACATATTACAAGTTCTTTAGCGAATGATGATTCTCAATCTATTTTGATGATGTTATGCATCGAGAATGACAAGCTGTAAAAAATATTGTTTTCTACTTATGGAAAGTTTTACACAAACTACAAACTTCCCTCGCTCTCTTCATAGCAAGCCACGAGATCATCCACCTTATAAACCAGTCAAACGTCCTCCCAACGACTGTTAGACTTTTTTTGTCATATTTTTTTTTTTTTTTGCATTAAATGCAATAGCCTATATTGAGCCGGGACGTTCGAAAATCTAGGGATTCATTTTCACATAAAACCTTTGAATGACACTATAGCCGACATTGAATAAGCACATTAGTTTTTAAACTATCAATACGTTGAACTTTCAAACATCTTGTATTCATCAATTGATCATTTTAAGATAAGCAATTGTTGAGCTAATTAATATTTTTAAACTTTTTATTTGTCAACTGTGACCTCGATCATTCAATTTTAATACCTTCATTTATTCATTGATTTGTAGGGAGCATAATATTGCTTTAAAGTTGTGCTTAACCTTTAAATTAAGATCACTCAGTACGTTAACTTAATCTGTGTCTGTCATTGTAGGGAGCATACAGATGGTGAATTTGGAAATCCTAAATATATACTTTGCAACCCAATAAATTGAGATATTTATGAAAATAATGAGAATTCATTTATTATGTTTTGAATATTTATGGAAGATTAATATGGTTTATTAATTATGAACAATACTTTATATTAGGAAACAATCAAAACTTATATGAAACCACATATTAATCACATGAAATGGACGGTTGAGATTGGGTTGTATTAGTTGCACAAATGTCAAGGGTTGTATTATAACCAACATCTCTCTAAAATGATAACATCTAAAAAAATATTAAAAATAGTTGAAGATGATGAACATAAAATCTTTAAAAAAGAAATTAAAATAAATAATAACAGTTATTTAATGTTTATATATTTATACATTCATTATATTTTCTATTTTCTATTACTATCTTATGAAATATCACTTGTTGTACATATTGATCGGAAGTGTCACTTGTCGTACATATTGATTGTTATTTTAAAGCTTGACAATAGTTTAAATGCGGTGACTCCGAACTATCTGTAAATGAGGTGGTCGTCCTAGGATTAGTCGGCTCGCATAACGAGTTGGATATCCAAGTTAATCAAAAAATAAATAAATTATGTGGTCAAGTGCGAGAATGTTGGACGGAATCCATTTGGGTGGCCTAATTATATTTTACATGTTTTATGTTGATTCATTGTGGGTGTAACATTAATTTGACTACAACAAAATCAAGTTTATAGGAAACCATCAATTTTAAAGCGACTTATATAGACTTCCTTAAAGGACTCAATTTATTGGAACAAAACATAAAAGAGTTCTATCTAAAGGTATTGTAATAAATTTATAGGACGTTTTTGGATGTCTTAACAAGTTTTTTAGGACAGTTTTAATACAAAACATCCCATTAACTATTTTATAGGACATTTTAAAAAAAAATGTCCTATAAACCCATCTTTTTTTATAGGACATTTGTTTTTATAAGACACTTTTTCAAATAGTGTCCTATAATATTGCTAATGTGATGTTTTATATTAAAAGCGTTCTAAAAAACTTGTTAAGCGCTCAAAAGCTTTCTATAAACTTATTACAACGTCTTTAGATATGACTTTTTTTTATTTTTTGGTCCTATAATTTGAACCCTATAAAGCAGTCTATTAGGATGTTTTAAAATTGATAACGTCCTATAAACCCGATTTTGTTATAGTGAATTACATATGAACCATTAATTTATAAATTACGTCAATTGGCCCTCATAGAAGTATGAAGTATGGTTCTAACCTTTTATGGAAGTTATTTAACTTACCATATTCGTTAATGCTATAAACAATGGTGGATTTAGGAATCATCCAGGATGATCTTTTAAAATGAAGCAAAAGAAATATGTATATAAAAATATTATAATGATAGGGTTGGGTTCACATGAGACCCGTAAAACCAATTCATGTTCATTGATTAATTTTATAAGCTAATGATCTAATGGTCTAAAGTTGCACGGTGGCAATTTTGTAATTATTGAGAACTCTCGTGGCGTTTATGAATGTTCAGATCTAACGATTGTAGATCTAATCCAAGGGTTGAGAATTGGTCTTACGGGTCTCATGAAAAACCATTGGTCTCACATGATCCCAAGTCTATAATGATAACACCATTCGGTCGAAAAGTAAATCTATGTGACTACATTACAAAAGTAGATCACTAATAACTCACATTCATCCATTAGATTCAATTGATTTGATTATGGCTTTGTTTAAGCGTTAACTTAACTCTTATTGAAGTGATTAAGATCTAGAAGCTCACCTGCAAACCTAGCTTTGTTTAATGCTTTTCAGAACCGTGATTGATTCTAACTCAACTTCCATTCATCCACTACATCAAAATTGAGTTTATAGGACACCCCCAATCTCTAAGCGTCCCACTAGACCGTTTTATAGGACCAAAATATAAAGCATCCTATCTAAAGGTGTTGTAATAAGTTTATATAATGCTTTTGGACGTCTTAACAAGTTTTTTTAGAACATTTTTTTTTATACAAAGTGTCGCATTGTCAATTTTATAGGACACTTTTGAGAAAGTGTCATATAAATTCATTTTTTATAGGACACTTGTTTTTATAGGACAGTTTTTCAAATAGTATCCTATAAAGTTGCTAATGGGACGTTTTATATTAAAAGTGTCCAAAAAAAACTTATTACGACGTCAAAAAACGTCATATAAACTTATTACAACGCCTTTAGATATGACACTTTAGTTTTTTGGTCCTATAAATTAAATCCTATAAAGAGGTCTATTAGGACGTTTAAAAAATTGGGAGTGTCCTATAAACCCAATTTTGTTATAGTGATCCCTCACAATCAAATGTCTTTCTTCGTCTCTCACAAAATTCCATGGCCCCCACACACTCATTCCCGTTCTTTCGTTCAATTTAGTCATTTCATCAGTTAAAGTGGAGGTTCCATCATATATTCATTTTCTTGTACGATCATGTTTAATCTAATTTCTTAATTTTGTTTCATTTCTTATGTTTGGATGCGTGTGCTTTTATTTCCTGAATTCTTTTATTTGTTTCTTAGAGTATTATCATTTTTATTGTCAAGAAACCCTATAATCTGTGTAATCGATTCACATATGAATTAGCAACTCTATGCAATATGACTATTAGAACAAATCTTAAAAACTCTTGCCATCATGGTGTTAGGTATGGAAGATCAAGCAAACAAATTCTCAAATTTCAAAGATAGACATGATAACAAGAGATAATTTATATGTTGTAATATTGTGGTTAAGAACTAAAGCAAGTTACAACTACAATTTTGTTATATGATAATATTCCCCTTCTTATTCACCAATTAATCCTTTAATACATCATTATTTTGTAATAAAGGAATAAAAAGACGAACTAAAAAAATTAATGATACCTTAATTAGGGACAAGAGAATCAACAATTTAAACGCTTTATATAGTATACGTAGGAAGAATCAACAAGTCAAATTTTATCTTGATTTACACAGTTGTTTATGTGTAGAAAGAATCGACAATTCAAACTTTTTGGAAGATGACAAGGTGAAACCTATATCATGATCAATTTGTTGCAGTGCAAACCCTACGAATTTCACCTTCACTTCCTGTTTTTAAATCAGTATTACCCATCTTCACCATGGATCTTCCAAACTCAATGTCGAATCTCATTCCACGTAGCCCCCTAACTCCTAGGAACCCTTGTACAAACCTTTGCGTCGTTGGGTCGCTCCACAGCTTTGCATCGGATTCGAGAACTCCTCATCCATTCCTCAAGTTTGCATAGTATGAGTTGTCGAAGCTGTTAACACTGCCTGTGTCTAAGCCCACACGCCTCGTCCCATCCCCACCATTGGGAC
>NC_037535.1:18405216-18413402 GCF_001531365.2 Cynara cardunculus var. scolymus
TAGTTGGGAAGGAGGGTACGTATTTATAGTAGCCTTCCATATAAATGTTGGAAAAAGTCAACAAAGTCGATATTCATTGAAAAAGTCAACGTAAAAGGAAGTGCAACGAAGAGAAAGTTTCAAATTACAAATATTTATTGAATTTTTATTTCATGGGGCGGGTTTGAAAAAGTTGAATTACAAAATATTTGTGTGCTATTTTTTTTCTTCTTTTTTATACGATATGTATATATATATATTTAAAAACTTTACATCTTAAGTACCAAAATAAAATTTTTAAAAGTACGTTACCCAAAATAGGTGATTGGTTAATATATTCAGACTTTAGTGGATTTGTACTCTTGGCTATGTGTATATTTAAAAAAAGTGTGCCTTGATGACACGCCTTTAACGATAACATGCTTCAGCCATAAATTAGTCATAAATCATCGCTAAAACCCCTATTTCTTGGGAATATCATAGAAAAGCCAAAAACTTGGATGTGTTACCCGTTCACAATGATGGTTAAATATGTGGAATGTTTTGAAGCTACAAACCAGCGAAGATAATGGCATAACTTTGTCACTTTGTTTAGAACTATGAGTTTCATCTCCAAACTATTAACTATTTATTCTGATAACGAAGTTGCAACCTTCTTTTCTAGTTGTAACATAAGGTATCTAATGGGTCAAAACACATGGACCTTGAATATATAACATTGAAACAAAATGTTAGACTTTTGCCTACGAAGTTTTTCCCGGGAAATCTGTCGTTAAATGATAATTTATCACAACACCGTTACAAAAGTTGGTAGGTAAATTGTTGGTGGGTAATTCAAATCAGTGACATATTACCCATGCATTCTCTGGGTGATCTATTGGTATTTTCTGCAAAAACATTGGACTCTATTGAACCATTGGTATTTTCTGAGTAATACGTCGGTAATCACCGATAGAACTTTATTTGGGTTATTTTTTAGGTAAAAGTTAACTTCTTTTAGTGTAATTTTTTTTTTGTTATTTAGTTTATATATATGTAGAGATTTCATGGTGGCCGACAAATTCACTAAATCACTGCCTTTTCTTTCATAGTTACAATTGACATTTATTGAGCTATTAATACAATTCTACATATGCTTTTTAATTCTTGTATTCCACTATGAACATAAATAAAATTATGATAAATGATGAACATAATGATCAGTCTTCAATTAAAAACATTATGGACCATTAAGTAAATTTATATTAAGGTCTAATCAGGTCTGTTCTTGACATTTTATAGGCCCTGGACGAACATAAAAACAGGGTCCATCGTAAAAAACAAGGATTTTAGTAACGACTTTTGTTGTCGCTGCTAAAAGTCCATTTATCATTAGAAAGAGTATATAACAACATGTTGTCGTTATAACTTGTGGTGGAAACATGTCATCGCTAAAAGGCGCATCGTCAAAGTTAACTTTTCTTGTAGTGACCCTCGTTAAGTACGAATAAATGTTTTTCATTAGTATAAAATTGAGTAAAAGAAATGCTAATAAATTACTAAGGAAAAATTCTTATTTATCTTTATTATAGATATATAAGAGAGTACTTAAATTTACATACTTCTTATTAAGTAATTTGAAACCAAGAGTATAGAAACTATGGTTGATAATTTCTTATAAAAAGTAAGAATTTCTTTAGTTCATAACAAGAAATATATGTTATTTTGATACAAAAAGAGAATTTGTGTGAAAGTAGTAATTGTGAGGGTCAACGAGAGATCAATAATAAATAAGATTATCAAGGTTTTTTAGACAAATGAAAATCAATAAGAATATGAAAGAAAAGATGATAAATTGAGATCCAATAAAAAAAATAATGAATTAAACATATAATATGCAAACTCAACAAATGATTGTTTGAGCACTTAAATAGAATAGTGTAGTGTGATGTAATCCCAATGAAAAATACATAAGTCAAACAATTGATAAAAATATTTAAATTATATTTTTCTTCTTTTTTTGCTCAACTAAAATAAGGTGTTAAGATTAAAAGTTTATGAAACATCATGATATTAATGTTGAATTGTTGAAGCATGAAAACAATCAAACATATAGAAATAGGCAGTCATTAGCAATAACCAATATCACTAGACCTTGTTGGAGATAAAAAAAATTAGAGAGGCAGTAAGCAATAGCATATAATGAATGACCAATTAATTTTTTTTATTTTCTTCTCTAATGTAATTAATTGATTTATTTTTGGGCCCTTTTTATCAACTAAATTCTTTTTGACTCTTATTATATGTTACATTTTTGGATTTCTTTAATTTATTAAATTATTTTAGACTACTACTGTATTTTAAGGAAAAACTTTGGGCTCCTAATATTTTTGGCCTTGGGTGTGCGTCCATGCCGCCCTCTCTAGGGACGGCCCTGGGTCTAGTTAGGGAAGTTAAGTTATAAATGGCATAATCATGGAAGTAAGTGAATGTTGCAAAATGATGTGCATGATTCTCACCAACAACAAGATGAGCCAAGACATTTATGATAACAATAAAATGGTGGCATCAAATCTAAAATCTTGCTTTTTCTTTCGTATTTTTGTGTAGCAAACGCCATGCACTAGGCCCTTGAGCCTAGCCAAATTGTTGAACTTTTTCCCTATTGATGCACGTCCTTTGCTAATATATATTTTGTCGATTAACATGGCTGGGATTTGAATGAAATCAAGAGGTTTCGACTCTTAGTAATAAGGGTTGGACAGAGCTAGGAGTTTGATCTTGCAGTAACCTATAATATGTCATATTGAAATTGAGATTACTTTTGTCGATCAAATGTATTCGAACAAGATATGGATACAAGAGATTCGAGTAATGTTGGTTGTCATAGGTCTCATGAAATATTGATAGGAAATTTAAGTTGATTTGAGAAATATATTAGAACTTGAGAGTAGATAAAATAATGAAAAAACATAAATTTATTTCTTTTGTAGTGTTATATCAAGTTGATAACCAATTTTATCATCAAACAAACGTCTACTTTTACGAATAAAAGATAAATGATTTTCATATCAATATTTGTATTATATGTCATATGCATAATGACACACACACATTATAACATACGAGTTTCAAAAAATGGTATCATAAAAAAACGAAGTCAGAAAAATGACATTATAAAACATTAATTACTATATCTTTGTAGAATACGCAAAATAGCATGATTATTACTTAGATTTTTATTGTAACAATTTTCTAATGAAGTATTTTAAATAAGAAAAATAATATAAAAACAATAATTGACAATATAAACTTACAAACATTTACAACTTTTTTATGTGTAAATATAACCTTAAAAACATTTACACAACTTTTTAAAGTAAATATGACCTTCATTTTAATGTTTTGGTGATGGGTTAAATATGCAAAAAAAAAAAAAAACTAGTCAACCACATAAGCTATTATAACAATCGAAATCAGTGATCTTTGTAGAGGATCTTCAACGATCCGAGTTTTATTGTCAGTTAAATTAACTCATAAAGCTTTTCTTTTGAACAATATATCTATCTCTTTTTGAAACAATCCTTAATTAATATTATTTGTATACTATTATTTATATTTATACTATTATATTCGAGTATAAAGCATTCAAATTAATCTAATTAATCAAGGTGTAATTATTAAACGTAGACGTTTGGGCTTCGATGTGAAAGAGAATTAAGGTGAGAAGCGTAAGAAGAAATCCCTACTCTTTGATGCACATTACGATGAGATGCACCGAAATCCACCGGATCACTCCTTGTATCAAATGCAATATTAATTAACTTACCTATTGTGATATATACGGGGTTTGAGGGGGGGCTTCAGTCTTGTTATTGAATATTAAAATCTTTTTATAAAACAAAGCTTAATGGGGTTGGACGTGTATTGACGCCACCCTGTCCCCCCTTGGCTACGCCTCTGGTTTCATCGTTACCGAACTTCTAAAACTTCCACTATGAAACCAAATTTGTGGTCATACGTGATAGCACAACACTTCATATGGATCCACCCCCTGCCGATGGATTTCCATGAATATTCTCCTAATACAAAGATTTTTGTCATTATAGCGATGAAAAATCTCAATCATTCACAAAAATCTTGTCATTTTTATAGAATTTCAACCATGTTCCAAACCTTAAGGCAAGTTATATACTGATTTCTTTCTTTGTCAATTATATTGTAGTTAAGAGCGTAACACAAAGTATTAATTTATACGTTTTTATCATATCAAACTTTTTGGAAAAAATAAATAATTAATTAATTAATAATAATTTTTTAAGAAGATTATAAATGAAAAAACAATATAAAAATATAATAATTATGAGTTCTATAGATTAATATCTTGTGCATGAAAATCACAGAAAGATTAAAGTTATTATTATACGTGGTCAATTATAAATAAGCATGGACTATGCACAAATTTAAATGATTGTTTCTAACTAAGACAGTCTACACATATCATACATAGTTGTACTTTTGTTTGAAAAATCCAACCATATACAAAATATAATAACACAATGTAATGTAACACGATAAAATGTCAAAATGCTCTAAACCTAATAGCTTTTTAGTTACAGAGACGAAGACCTCAACGAAAATTGTAATTAATGAGACCGGGGACAAAAACGAACGTTGTCATGAAACCTCATTGGGACGGAAATTTTAATTTTCTCCATCTATAAAAAATGTTTTTAGAATAAAAATTGAAAGTTAGAAGATTGAAAACAAATAACATCCACATGTTTGTCAAGAACTACATAAACTACGAACTTCCCTCACTCTCTTCATAACAAGCCCATGAGAACATCCACCTTATAAACCAGTCAAACGTGCTCCCAACAACTATTGGACTTTTCGTTTTAATAATTTTTTTGCATTAAATGCACGGGCCTATTGAGGCCTGAACATTAAAAATTCTAGGGATTCATTTTCACATAAAACCTTTGAACGATACTATAGCCGATATTGAATAAGCACATTAGTTTTTAAACTATCAATACGTTGAACTTTCAAACACCTTATATTCATCAATTGATCGTTTTAACATAAGCAATTGTTGAGCTAATTAATATTTTTAAACGTTTCGTTGGTCAACTATGACCTCGATCATTAAAATTTTATACCTTCATTTATTCTTTGATTTGTTGGGAGCGTAGTATTGCTTCAAAGTTGTGCATAACCTCTAAATTAAGATCATTCGGTTAACTTTAACTTAGTCTTTGTCGGTCATTGTAGGGAGCATATACATGATGAATTTGGAAATCCTAAATATATATATACTTTGGGCAGCGGACTACAAGACGTTTAAACCATAATTAAGTTGTGTTGTCGTCTTCTATTTTTGTAACTTTATCGTTTGTTACTAATTATGTGAATTGGGGTACTATTTTTTAATATATATATATATATATATATATATATATATATACTTGAGATCATGTGAGACCAATTGTTTTTCGTAAGACCCGTAAGACCAATTCTCAACCCTTGGATTAGATCTATAATCTGACAAAATATAAACATTCATAAACGCCACAAAATGATAACATCTAAAAAAATATTAAAAATAGTCCAAGATGATGAACACAAAATCTTTAAAAAAAATTAAAATAAATATAATAACAATTATTTAATATTTATATATTTTCTATTTTATTATAGATTACATGTCAGCGGATCCATTATCTACATAACTATCACCCAAAAATATTCATTCAACATGTTATAAGAATGGGTTTATATAGTTATCTTACGAAATATTACTTGTTGTATATACTGATTGTTATTTTAAATCTTGACAGTAGTTTATCTTTCACGTTATTCGTTTTGTCCTACAAAATTGTCATTGTACAAGAGGGGAATAAGTGACCATATGGATGTGTTTTCCCCATCACAATTTAAGACAACTTTCATGGACATATGTTTATATAATTAGTATTTGCTTTATGAAAGTGTTAACGAGGATCCCATATCATTCACTGTTCTTGACTTGTTAGATTGTACTGGTTGTTATCATATATTCTATTAAACTGTATTAAATAGATTAACAATTGGTCAAACTCATTGATCAATTGAAGTAAATTTGTATTTTACATGTTTTATGTTGATTCATTAATAAATAATCAAATTAACAGCGATTTAACAAATCACATGTGATACCTTTTCCAAAACTTTATATGCCCCCAGCAGTAGTAATATTTGCCACCAGTTCTTCTTAACCCTCATCATCAACATCCAACGGGTGGGTCATCTATTGCATTTACGTGCTTGTATAACTGTGTGTTCGATAATATCATATGGCTTCCCATTTCCTAACACTATCGTATTAACATATTTCAATTTCAAAACCCTAGAATTTTCAAGAACAACGCAAAAACTTCATGAACTCAATATATTCATTATCTATCGATACCAAATCTTTTACCGATCAATCACTTATGAACCCAAGCTATAGCATGTTGCCCTGAAGAAGGATTGACTAGGTTATAAAAGTAGATAATTAATAACTCACATTCATCCATTAGATTCAATTGATTTGATTATGGCTTTGCTTAAGCGTCAACTTAACTCTTGTTGAAGTGATTAAGATCTAGAAGCTCACCTGCAAACCTAGCTTTTGTCTAATGTTTTTTTAGAACCGTGATTGATAAAAGGCATAACTTAATTTCTAACTCAACTTGCATTCACCCCTCACAATCAAATGTCTTTCTTCGTCTCTCACAAAATTCCATGGCCCCTACACACTCATTTCCGTTCTTCCGTTCATTTTAGCCATTTCATCAGTTAAAGAGGAGGTTCCATCACATATTCATTTTCTTGTGCGATCACGTTTAATCTAATTTCTTAATTTTGTTTCATTTCTTATGTTTGGATGTGCGTGCTTTCGTTTCCTGAATTCTTTTATTTGTTTCTTAAAGAATTATCATTTTTGTTATGAAGAAACCCTATAGTTTGTGTAATCGATTCACATATGGATTAGCAACTCTATGCAGTATGACTCTATTAGGACAAATCTTTAAAAAATCTTGCCATCATGGTGTCAGGTACGAACTAGGGATAAAAGTATAAAAAAAAAACTAAAATTAAAGAAGAGGTGCATAAAAGAATGTTGACTCTCAAAGAACAACCAAGGTATAGAAGATCAAGCAAAATAAAAAATACTCAAATTTGTAAGTTCTAAAAATACATCTATAAAATATTAAGTTCAAATGTGTAAAAGGTTTTTGGTTAAAAAGTATTTGAGGTAGGTGTAGCAACAAAAAATCAAGTGAAAACCATGCCTATATCAAGAAGTTTAAGGTTATGGTTTCGAGTGTCAATTCCTAACTCATGCGTTTTAATTAAGTATTTGATTGCATTTTTTTCCCTTTTGTTCTCATGTTATATGGTGTAAAAAGGTGAGTTAGATTTTATAACATTGTTTGGGTGACTTTAGAGATTATATAGTGGACTTAATTTCTATTTGCAAACTTAAATTCCCAAAAATAGAATATAATCAAATCAATTTAATTTAACACATTTAGTAATTTGTGTTTGAAGTTAAATTGATTAATTTTCGATTTCGAGTTTTTAATAAAATTATGCATCTATTTTTTGCACATAATTTATTACAAATTAAAAGAACATAAAGAATTGTTTATATGTCAAATGAAATCGAGATTACTTTTTTCGATCAAATGTACTTGAACAAGATATTGATACAAGATAGATATTCGACTAATGCCGGTTGTCATAGGTCTTATGAAATGTTTTGAGGAAATTTAAGTTGATTTAAGAACTATATTAAGAAATTGAGAGATAACAACAAAACGTAAATTTATTTCTTTTTTAGTGTTATATGAAGTTGATCACCTATTTTATCATTAAACAAACGTCTACGTTTAATAATTTACGAATAAAAGATAAATGGGAAATTGAAGGTAAAAATAGAAAACTCTTATTAATTTTTTAAATGTGAATATATATCTATATCTATACTATATTATAAAGCATTTGGCTAAAACTTTTAAAAACTCTTAAAAACTCTTAAAACTCTTAAAAACTCTTACAACTCTTAAAACTCTTAAAAACTCTTAAAAACTCTTAAACCAGATTTCATCCCTATCCGATTTCATCCCATATCTGAATTCGTGTAACTAACTGCAGATAAATACAATCAAATACATGATAAACATCTAATTTTAAAT
>NC_037535.1:18418022-18423597 GCF_001531365.2 Cynara cardunculus var. scolymus
AAACCTTCACAGTGTTTTTGCTGTGAAGGTTACGTGTAAAAATGTGGTCTCACGGGTCTCACGAAAACAGGCTGGTCTCACGTGAACCAAACCCTATATATATATATATAATATACATGTGAAAACGTCATTAGAAACAATAACTTTAATAATGTTTTTTAAAGTGCAATGATCAACTTAGAATGATGTAAGCACACGGTATTCTTCATTGCAAATTGATGTCTAAAAGAGGGTTTCATCTATCGATATTTAAGTCACCGTTAATTTTAAAAAAAGTTAAAGTCGAAGGTTAAAAACTCATCAAAAATGATGATGGAAATATTTACCATATATACATACATACATACATATATATATATATATTTCAAAAAAAAATAGTACCCTGATTTACATAACTAGTAACAAACGATAAAGTTACAAAAAATAGAAAGATGACAACACAATTTAATTATGGTTTAAACGTCTTGTGTTATGTCTGCTACCCAAAGTATATATTTAGAATTTCCAAATTCATGACCATATATATGCTCCCTGCAATGACCGACATAGATTAAGTTAAAGTTAACTGAATGATCTTAATTTAGATGTTAAGCACAACTTTGAAGCAATATTATGCTCCCAATAAATCAAATAATAAATGAAGGTATAAAAACTTAATGATCAAGGTCTAAGTTGACCAAAAAACATTTAAAAATATTAACTCAACAATTTGCTTATCTTAAAACGATTAATTGATGAATACAAGGTGTTTGAAAGTTCAATGAATTGATAGTTAAAAAACTAAAGTGCTTATTCAATGTCGGCTATAGTGTCGTTCAAAGGTTTTATGTGAAAATGAATGCCTAGATTTTTGAACGTCCCGGCCTTAATATATAGGCTAGTGCATTTAATGCAAAAAATATGACAAAGAAAAGTCTAACAGTCGTTGAGAGTTAACGTTTGACTGGTTTTATAAGGTGGATGTTCTCGTGGCTCACTATGAAAAGAGCGAGGGAAGTTCGTAGTTTGTGTAAAACTTTCCATAAATAGAAAATTTAATTTTTACAACTTGCCATGCTTATTTATTTTAATTCATTATTCGCTAAAGAACTTGCTATATATAGTTAAAAGGTAGAGTGAATTATACCATTGGTCCCTGTGCTTTGTCTTTATTTTTGTTTTGATCCTAAATTTTAATAATTATACATCGTTCTCTAAAACACGAAATAAGGACTACAACCAAAAGACAGTCAAAACATAGGGACCAACGATGTAATTCACACTAAAATGTATAGCTATTTATGATATGTGTAGACCTTGTCTTAGTTTGAAACAATCATTTGAATCGACATGCAATCAATGCTTAATTATTTATAAATGACCATGTATAATATTTTTAATCTTCCTCTGACTTTCATGTACAAGATATTAATCTACAGAACTCTTAATTATTTTATATTTATATTGTTTTTTTTCATTTATAATTCTTCTTAAAAAATTATTATTAATTAATTACTTATTTTTTTTCTAAAAAGTTTGATATGATAAAAACGTATAAATATTTTGTGTTACGCTCTTAACTACAATATAATTGACAAAGAAAGAAAACAATATATAATTTGCCTTAAGGTTTGGAACATGGTTGAAATTATATAAAAATGATAGGATTTTGGTGAATAATTGAGATTTTTCGTCGCTATAATTATAAAAAGCTTTGTATTAGGAGAATATTCATGGAAATCCATCGGCAGGGATGGATCCATATGAAATGTGGTGGTATAACGTGTAATCACAAATTTGATTTCACCGTCTGGAAATGTTTAAACTTTGATAACGTGAAACCAGAGGCATAGCCAAGAGAGGACACGGATGTATAACAATGAAAAACTTCGATAAATGTTTAAAAACTAGTAGTAACATGTATGTACATTTATTATTAAAATAATCCAATATTCTTACACAACGACTTGAAATATAACGGATGGATTAAGAACTGGGATTTCTTTTTCGATATTAGGAGTGGTCCTAGTACATATTAACCAATAACAATGAAAGAAACTCACGAAAATGTTATTTATGATAACATGTTTTAATTTGTTAAAAAAATTGATTATCGACAAACCCTACCAGTCTCACACAAAATTTGTCTTCAAATACACCATTGTAAGAGGTACTTTTTGGTTCACATAAGACAAGGTGTCCGAGATGAAACTCAGGAACTGTTTTGTTTTAATTATATATATATATATATATATATATATATATATATAGGTCATTCAAGGCAGAACTAGATAGTTTATGTTAACCGTGAGATTTACAAATGACATGATAAATTAGGAAATAAACAATTTTGGTAATTTGACTTAAAATTTTGATCAGATGACATTTTAGGTATTCTAAAAATCTCCTCTCTCCTCTCTCTGGTAAACCTTATTCCGATGAACACCAACTTAACACAACATACATAATGTAATACCTAAAAACATCGAAACTGTCAAGGTATTTGAAAGTTCAATGTATTGATAGTTTAAAAACTAATGTACTTATTCAATGTCAGCTATAGTGTCGTTCAAAGGTTTTATGCGAAAATGAATGCGTAGATTTTGGGACGTCCCGGCCTCAATATAGGCTAGTGTATTTAATGCAAAAAAAAATATGACAAAGAAAAGTCTAACAGTCGTTGAGAGGACGTTTGACTAGTTTATAAGGTGGATGTTCTCGTGGCTTGCTATGAAGAGAGCGAGGGAAGTTCGTAGTTTATGTAAAACTTTCCATAAATAGAAATAAAATAACTTTTTACAACTTGCCGTGCTTATTTATTTTAATTTATTTTTAAATCTATTTTCGATACCTCACACCATCAAAACACTACAAAAATGCAGAGTATCAGCAAGGTAAATTTCCCTAGCAAATCCGTCGCTAAAAGGGTCATCCGTCGTTGATACTCCGTCAGTCAAATGCTCATAGGTAATGCTATCAGCAAGGGATCAGCGATGAATATCAGCGACGGATTTGCGAGAGATAGTTTTAGCGACGGATCAGCGAGAGAATATATCAGCGACAAATCAGCAGCAACGGATCAGCGAGGGAATATATCAGCGACGGATTAGCGAGGGAATATATCAGCGACGGATCAGCAAGGGAACTTTCAGCGAGGGATCAGCCTAGGGAATGAGTTTTTGGCCAATCCCTCGTTGATCCCTCATTGATCAGCGAGGGATTTTTTCTCTCGCTGATATCTGGTTTTCTAGTAGTGAAATAGACGGAGGATCACTATTCGTTAAAGAATGTGTTATATATGGTTATAAGGTAGAGTGAATTATACCATTGTTTCCTCTGTTTTGACATTTTTTTTGTTTCGATCCTAAATTTTAATAATTACACAGGGTTATCTAAAATACGAAATAAGCACTACCGGTGTAATTATTGATATATTTAGCAACCACAACCAAAAGACATTCAAAACCTAGGGACCAACGATGTAATTCACATTGAAATGCATTTATCTTCCCACTTCGGAGATATCTAGTTCTTGACAAACATGTTGATGTTATTTGTTTTCAATCTTCTAACTTTCAATTTTTATTCTGAATACATTTTTATAGATGGAGAAAATTAAATTTTCCTTCCCAATGAGGTTTCATGACAACTTTGGTTTTTGTCCCCGGTCTCATTAATTACAGTTTTCGTTGAGGTCTTCGTCTCTCTAACTAAAAATAGGTAAGTTAACTAATATTGCGTCTGATACGAGGAGTGATTCGGTGCATCTCAGTGCATGTCATCCTAATGTGCATCCAAGAGTGAAGATTTTTTTTACGTTTCTCACCTTAACTCTCCTTCTAATTGAAGCTCAATCCTTAGTAATATTTGGTTTTCATTTAGGAAATAACATAACTTTGAAAGAAACTTAACTATTTACAGCTTGATTAATTAAATTAATTTGAATGCTTTATACTCGAATATAATAGTATAAATATAAATAATAGTATACAAATAATATTAATTAAGGATTGTTTCAAAGAGAGCTAGATATATTGTTCAAAAGATTTAGCTTAACTAACAATAAAACTGAGGGTCGTTGAAGATCCTCTACAAAGATCACTGATTTCGAATCCTGTAAAGTTGTTGAGAACTTTCCTACCTGTTATTTAGATAACATGGATCGAGATGTAGGTAAACCAATCGGACAGCCATGATTACAAGAGAAAATGTTCAAAAGAAAAATATGAAGAATTATTCCAAAATTCTTAATGTGATGCTCCTCAAGCACATTGCATAAGACTTTGAATCTCACACACACACACACACTAATCGCTACCCTCAATTCACATATAACCTTCAAAACTTAGAATAACAAATGAAGTTCATATATACTTTAAAAAGTTGTGTAAATGTTTATAAGGTCATAAAAATGTAGTAAATGTTTATAAGTTTATATTGTTAATTACTGTTTTTATATTATTTTTCTTATTTAAAATACTTTATAGAAAACTGTTACATCAAAAATCTAAGTAATAATCATGTCGTTTTACGTATTCTACAAAGATATAATAATGTTTTATAATATCATTTTTCTGATTTCGGTTTTTTATAATACCATTTTTTGACACTCGTATGTTATAAAGTGTGTCATTATGTATATGACATATAATACAAATATTGATATTGAAATTATTTGTCTTTTATTCGTAAATTATTAAAAGTAGACGCTTGTTTGATGATGAAATAGGTTATCAACTTCATATAACATGTCAAAAGGAAAATAAATTTATGTTTTTTCGTTATTTTATCCACTCTCAAGTTCTAATATAGTTCTTAAATCAACTTAAATTTCCTCTCGATATTTCATAAGACCTCCGGCAACCAACATTAGTTGAATCTCTTGTATCAAATCTTGTTCGAATACATTTGATCGACAAAATATGTATTAGGAAAGGACATGCATCAATAGGGAAAAAGTTCAACGATTTGGCTAGGATCAAGGCCCTCGTGCATGGTGTTTGCTACACAAAAATAGGGAAGAAAAAGCGAGATTTTAGATCTGATGCCAGAGATTGATTGTAGGTTTAATTTATATGAACTGTAAGATTGTAAGCTACATGATTAATTTACTATGAATGATCATATTAATCTTGTACAAGTAAACATTATCTCTATACATTTTTATGTTGGTGTTATTTATAGACACTACAATAAAATTGATTTTATAGGACATCTAAAATATCTAAGCGTTCTAATATAGTATGATTTATAGAATTTAAGTTTGTAGGACCAAACTATAAAGTTTTATGTCTAAAATTGTTAAAACAGGTTTATTATACGACGCATTTGGGTGTTTTAACAAGTTTTTTATTACGTTTTTAAAATAGTGTCATATTAATTATATTATAGAAAAGTGTTCTATAAACTCATCTTTTTTTAGTTTATAGGACCTTTTTTCGAATAGTGTCATATAAAATAGCTAATGGACGACTTATTCTAAAAACGTTCTAAAAAAACTTGTTGAAACGTTTGTAAAAACGTTCTATAAATTTATTGTAGCACTTTCATATAAATTTAAATACACTATATATATATATATATATATATATATATA
>NC_037535.1:18423972-18428106 GCF_001531365.2 Cynara cardunculus var. scolymus
AATTGAGTGGTTTGCATTTGATCGCTCCCCTATATATATATATATATATATATATATATATATATATATATATATGCTACAAACTTAAGTCTTATTTTTATCGGTTATTATTTTCATACTAGAATTCATAAGACGTATATGCACTATATGTACAAACTTCCTTACACAGATTCCACGAAGGATAAATAGTTAATGATTTGGAGATGAAACACATAGTTCTAAACAAAGTGACAAAGTTATGCCACTATGTTAACTGGTTTGTAGCTTCAAAATATTCCACATATTTAACCATCATTGTGAACCGGTAACATATCCAGATTTTTGGCTTTTCTATGATATTCCCAAGAATTAGGGGTTTTAGCGATGACAAAAGTCCATTTATCGTCACAAAAAGTTTATAACGACGTATCGTCAATAATTTATGGCTGAAGCATGTCATCGTTAAAGACGTGTCACTAAAGCACACTTTTCGTTAAGTATACACATTTTGTAATTCAATGTTTTTTCAAACCCGCCCCACGAAATTAAAATTCAATAAATATTTGTAATTTGAAACTTTCTCTTCGTTGCATTTCTTTTTAAGTTGACTTTTTCAACGAATATTCTTTCTTTGTTGACTTTTTCCAACATTTATATGGAAGGCTACTATAAATACGTACCCTCCTTCCCAACTATTCTCATCATCTCCTTTCTCAAACCCTATAACCAACTTCTACCTTTGTCACATATAATCATTAGATATACACTTTTTTAACTACAGTAATGGAGGTCCTTTCCCTCAACAAAATATCCATCTTGCTATTTCTATTGCTAGGGACCCTAACCACCTTGGCTCTAGGCCAAGGCACTCGCGTTGGCTTCTACAGTACCACCTGTCCAAGGGCCGAATCCATAGTCCGGTCTGCAGTTCAGTCTGGTGTTCGATCTAACCCTAGAGCTGGACCTGGTTTACTAAGAATGTTCTTCCATGATTGTTTTGTGAATGGGTGTGATGCATCGATCTTAATTGATGGGCCATCAGCTGAAAAGACAGCGGTGCCCAATGTCCCGATAAGAGGCTTTGAAGTTATCGATGCTGCAAAGACCCAACTCGAAGCCACCTGCCCTGGAGTGGTCTCTTGCGCCGATATTCTTGCCCTTGCTGCCCGTGATACTGTAGTCCTGGTAATTGAACATGAGAAGATAGTTTTATTATGAGAAGATAGGTTTATATACAAGTTTATTTTTACATGTTTGAGTTCAGTACTTACATTTACATCGATTCATGGACATCATGCAGAGTGGTGGAASTAGTTGGGGAGTGCCAACAGGGCGTAGAGATGGATTGGTTTCACAGGCATCTGATACTTCAAATTTGCCAGCCTTTAACGATCCTATTAGTGTTCAAATCAGAAAGTTTGCCGATAAAGGTCTTAACACCCAAGATCTTGTTACTCTTGTTGGTAAGTAGAACATAAAGATCGGAAAAACAGAAATCACAGAACCTTATCTCAATATGATTAACTGCACAAGGTACAACACCTTTGATAACAAATTAAATTGATGTAACTTTGTGTTTACCAGGAGGACACACAATTGGAACAGCAGCTTGTGCAGTATTCAGTTACAGGCTATACAACTTCAACAACACTAATGGACCCGACCCAGATATCAACCAATCATTCCTCCCGCAGCTTCGAGCCCTTTGTCCCGATGGTGGGGATGGGACGAGGCGTGTGGGSTTAGACACAGGCAGTGTTAACAGCTTCGACAACTCATACTATGCAAACTTGAGGAATGGACGAGGAGTTCTTGAATCCGAGGCAAAGCTATGGAGCGACCCAACGACGCAAAGGTTTGTACAAGGGTTCCTAGGAGTTAGGGGGCTACGTGGAATGAGATTCGACGTTGAGTTTGGAAGATCSATGGTGAAGATGGGTAATACTGATGTAAAAACAGGAAGTGAAGGTGAAATTCGTAGGGTTTGTACAGCAACAAATTGATGATGATGTAGGTTTCACCTTGTCACCTTGTTTGAATTGTTGATTCTTTCTTCTACACAAACAATTGATTATATCAAGAAAAAAGTTTGACTGGTTCATCATTCTTTCTACATATAGATTTTTACGTTTGAAGTGTTGATTCTTTCTCCATGATATATAAAATGTTGGAATTGTTGATTCTCTTCGATCATGTTATTAATTTATCGAATTCATTTTGTAATTTCTTTTAATAAAAGTAATGTTCGATTAGTGAATAGGAAGGAAATATAAAGTTGAGGAAGAGGTGATCTAAGCATTTTCAATAAATTTTGTATAATTTTTACTACAATAAATTTAAGTGGACTCCATCAATTTTAAATTGTCTTATTAGACTGTTTTACATAAATCAATTTATAAGAACAAAAAATAAGGTTCCTATCTAAAGACGTTGTAATTAGTTTATACAGCGGTCTTGGACATCCTAACAAGTTTTATAGATACTTTTAATACAAAACGTCTCACTAGTAATTTTATAGTACATTATTTTAAAAAAAATGTCTTATAAAAACAAGTGTCATATAAAAAGATAAGGTTAAATGACACTTTTGAAAAATTGTCCTATAAAATAGCTAATGGGACACTTTGTATTAAAAGTGTCCACTAAAATTTGTTAAAACGTCCAAAAGTGTCGTACAAATTTATTACTGCGTTTTTAGATAAAACCATTTATTTTTTGGTTCTATACAACAGTCTAATAAAACTTTGAAATCGGTGGCATCCTATAAACTCGGTTTTGTTGTAGTGTTTTTTGAAATTGAGAATTAAAATTCAAAATCACTAAAAAAAATTATATTTAACTACAACAGATTTTCTATTTTAAAGATATCAACATTTATTATATATACTATATTATAAAACATTTGATAAAAAAAACTCTTAAATCCATTTTTTATACACGAAGTACTGTTTATTGATTCATATTACTTAAAATTTAAATTACAAATAAATTGTGCATAATTACAACTTATTAAAGCTCTATATTTGAGTTCGTGTGACTAATTGCAGATAAACATAATCAAATACTGAATAAATATCTCATTTTAAATATTAAAAATCTAAAATATAATAAGATAATAATTGAGTTCTAACAGAATACTTAGTTATTATCTTTATAAAAGATTATGTTATTAAACCTAAATTAAATTACTTCGTTACTAAACCTAAATTAAATTATAATAAAAAATTGAATTAAAAAAATTACACCAAAATCAAAAAAATTTAAAAAGGTTTATTTGAAACAGATATCAATATATTTTTTTTAAAATTTTATGATATTTTCATTATATTTTATTAAAAAATTTATCACAGTTTCAAAACCACATAAAACCATATTATATCGACATAAAAAAAGAACAAAACGAAACACTGAAATTGAGATGTGTCTCAATGCATTGCACGAGTACCCTTCTGGTATATATTTTATATATTTATCATCTCAATACATTTTTTAAAATGAATATGTATAAAAAATAATACTAGTCAATATTATTGGTGGAAATGAATAAAAAATTAATTTCTCCTCCACAAATCAAGTTCTGAAAAATTCTCTAAATTTGTAGTTTTCTCTATTTTAGAGAACCACTTTTTATGCGTAAAATACTGTTTATTAAAGCATATTACTTAAAACTCAAGATTACAAGTAAATTGTGCGTAGATACTGTAATAACCCAAAAAATAATAATAATAATAATAATAATAATAATAATAATAATAATAATAATAATAATAATAAATAAATTGAATGCAATTTAATGACGGAAAACTCAATTGTCATGAAATCTACGACCATTTATTATGGCTTATCGTTTCATATTCCGTGAAACCGCCGATAACTTAGTATATATATATGGGGAGGTCTTCAAGCATAGAGATGACAATTTCTCGGGAAAGGAAACTCGTATAAGAGAGGTGAAAGATGAGGATGATTTGGTGAAGCGCAACAAGTTTGATGCGTTTTTGGGAGTTTGTAGTTTTATGTGTAGTTTGGGGTTAAGAAGGAGAATTATTGTGAGAAAACGCGACGGTGGACGCTGTAATGAGAGTTGACGGTGCTCTACATCGTAGTTAGTTTGGCACCAATCGGGGAGACGCTAGCTACTTCAAAGATCGGTTT
>NC_037535.1:18431351-18437270 GCF_001531365.2 Cynara cardunculus var. scolymus
AACTTTTCACAAACAATTGACGCCATTGCCCATTCATCTTCACTAGGCAAGCAAACATAACTTCTCTCTTTTTTGCTCAAACGACTAAAGACGTCCTTATACTCCAAAGCAACATTTAACATAAGATATACCGAATTCCACCTTGTCTTGCAATCAAGAACTAATTCATTTTCACAAGTTACACTTAATTGTCGTGCACATAGTTTAAATTCTTGTACTCTCTTAGGAGAGTTTGTCCAAAATGCAACACTGTCCCTAACATTTTCAATAGCTCTCCCAACTATAGAAAATCCATCTTGCACAATAAGGTTAATTATATGTGCACAACATCGCATATGAAATATCTTCCCTTTTAACATTAGCGATGAAGAAGAAAGAGTACCTAAAAGCTTGTCGATTATTGCATCATTTGTCGAGCAATTGTCAAGAGTCAAAGTTGACAGCTTGTTGTCAACATTCCAATCGAGAAGACACTCCATCATAGCTTGTGACAATGCTTCGGCCGTGTGTGGAGATGGCACGTGTATAAAGCTGCATTAAACAAAATAATAGATTATTATCAATAAATTAATCCACGATATAAACTAGAGATGCTACACTAGAGATTATTACCTGATGATTCGATTTTGTAAGTTCCATTTGCCATCTATATAATGTGCCGTAATCGCCATGTAACCTTTCTTTTGGTTACTTGCTGTCCACATATCTGAAGTTAAGGCAATCCTACTCTCATTCTCATCCAAACACCGCAAAGTGTAACCTTTTTGTTTTTCATAAATACTCATTATGTCACTCTTTATTGTTGCTCGAGATGGTACCTTAAATAAAGGTTGGAGACCTTCTGAATATTTTCGAAAACCATAGTGCTCGACAATAGAAAGCGGATAATCATGTATAATAATCATCTTAGCTAAGTCTTCCCTACAAAGTTCAACATTAAATGAATATTTACTCATTTTCCCCTTTCCGTCTAAAGCCTTTTGGTCCTGAACTAGGATATGTTGTCTAATATCCTTTGTAACTCTTCTTGGGCAATTCTTAAAATGGTCCTTCAAATGTGTAGTTCCATCGTTGGCTCTACCAGTCAGTTGTTTATTGCAATAATTACATCTTGCATATCGTCTAACACCATCAACATACACTTGTTCAAAATGATTCCAAACAACCGACTTTAATCTTTTTTGCGGTGGTTTATTGCYCGTGYTAGTCCCTACAGGCATGCTTATGGGTTCGTAAGTATCATCACCGGTTGTTACTTGTTCCTTRTTTCCTTCCATCTCAGTCTCATCACCATGTATGTTCTCGTTTTCCGAAGGTTCCATCTAAAATTAAAAAGTTACCATGTATGTGATAATGACATAAGATGAATGAAAAAACCATTAATGAGAATCTATAAATTATAATAAACAAGAAGCCTTGCTAACAAACAAGAAGTCATCATTATAATATTAATAAAGAAAAATCAAAACCCTAATAATATAATAACTAATAAGAAGCCAGATTGGTCCACATTAGTTCACAAATCCCTAATAATATAATAAGAAGTCAGATTGGTCCATATAATAAGAAGTCATATTAGAAGTGAAGACTGAAGATGAAGAAGAAGAATATTGAACCTAACACACCGACACCACTACACCAGGGAGAGGCAGCGCAGGCTCGCAGCGCCGTGAAGGACCTGGAGTCCTGGAGTCCACGCAGCGTCGTCGTCTCCTCGTCGGCCTGTCACCGTCGCACTTCTCTCCGTGGGTTATCGTCGACTCGTCGTCTCCTCGTCACCTGTCACCGTCGCAGTGGAGTCGTGGAGAGTAGAGGAGAAAATCGTCGTTGAAGAGTGGAGGAGAAAATCGTCGTTCGTGGAGTCGTGGAGAGTGGACTGTGCAGACGTGGACTGCAGGTCTGGTACAGGAGAAGCAGGTACGGTACCTGAGAATTGGAGTCTGGAGATTGGAGGGAAAGAGTGAAGGACTAAAAGTGTGGACTGGGTCACTGGGCTGGAAGAAAAGAACTAAGACTAAGGAGTAAGGAGGCATTCAATTAAGTTTACAACCCAAAGCCTAAAAGCCCAAATTTTAAACATATATATAAATAACGGGTACGGGGCGGGGCGGGGAGTGCTATACCCGTCCCCGGCCCCATCCCCGGATTGCACCAAGCGGGGATCCCCGTCCCCGTCCCCGAACCCGATTTTTCGGGGATTCCCCGTCCCCGATCGGGGCGGGTGGACCGGGTTACCCGACGGGTCGGGGTCCATTACCATCCCTAGTTTCCACAAGGTTATTCCTTCTAGTAGTTGTATGTTTTTTCTTAAAGCATCGCCTGCAACAAATCTAAGTTTTGGGGGGTTTTTTCAAGCAACGTACCATTTGCAACAAATGGAATTTTAGGTGAAGATGATGAATCAGAACATAATGTAAAAAAGGTAAAGAAATGAGTGTATAAACACTGAATAATCAGTACATATCACCCATTTACCTACAACCATATGTTCCCTAGCTTCTTTTTCTAAGTTTAATTGCCTCGGTTCGGATTGTGAGCGAGAAGAGTAATCTTTTATTGGGGAAAGCCGGATCCATGAGGTTGGTCGCCCAGCGTCGGCTTTACGAACTAACGCGCAACTATATTTAGGAGTAAGGAAAGGGCTTCTATGACAACGAGGTGTCCGGTTTTACTGAAGGCAAAAGAGCCTGAAATTGTCCGGCCTCGGATGTACCCTTTAGCCGCGAGGGGTATTGACTGCATCTTTTGGTGTAAGTGGGAAACTCTTACTAGCATCACAAGAAGGCAAATGATTCACATTGTTTGTGTGGATAAAGTAGAGGCATCAAGTCTTTGTTGATGTGATTTAAAGTCTCTCTATGAACATAATGTGTATCTTAGTCGTGTTGCTTTGATACCATGAACAAGAACGCTTTAGGGTAGAAATCGATGATCTCTATTCACATTCATGACTGGTATTTATACAAAGAAAAGCCAATATGCTAGCTTTCATCCAATCTAAAATTACGTAGGTGTTCCTTATCTAGAGACCTAAACATATCTAAAAAATACGATATTCTTAGGGGGGCCACTCAAGGGAGAACTAGATAGTTTGTGGTAACCGTGAGATCTAATCTCAATTACAATCACAAAATAGATGGAGAATCATTATTCGCTAAAGAACTTATTATAATATAATTAAAAGGCAGATTGAATTATACCATTGGTCTCTGTGTTTTGCCTTTTTTTTTGTTTTGATCCTAAATTTTAATAATTAAACAGCGTTCTCTAAAACACGAAATAAGGACTACTAGTGTAATTATTGACATATTTAGCAACCACAACCAAAAGACAGTCAAAACATAAGGACCAGCGATATAATTCACACCAAAATGTATAGGTATTTATGATATGTGTAGACCTTGTCTTAGTTTGAAATAATCATTTGAATCTCCACGGAGTCCATGCTTATTTATAAATGACCATGTATAATATTTTTAATCTTTCTGTGACTTTCGTGACAAGATATTAATCTACAGAACTCTTAATTATTATATATTTATATTGTTTTTTTTTTCATTTATAATTCTTCTTAAAAATTTATTATTAATTAATTACTTATTTTTTTCCAAAAAGTTCTATATGATAAAAACCTTTGTGTTACGCCCTTAACTACAATATAATTGACAAAGAAAGAAAACAGTATAAAACTTGCCTTAAGGTTTGGAACATGATTGATATTCTATAAAAATGATAAGATTTATTGAGATTTTCCGTTGCTATAATGAAAAAAAGCTTTGTATTAAAAGAATATTCATGAAAATCCTTCGGTAGGGACGGATCCATATAAAATGTGGTGGTATCACGTGTAATCACAAATTTGATTTCACAGCCGGGAAATTTTTAAACTTCCATAACGTGAAACCAGAGGCATAGCCAAGAGGGGACACGGTAGCGCCTAGCCACCCTCAATGTCCTAAAACTTACAAATTGCAAATTACAAACATTTTGATTTATGGTTTTTTGTTTAACTAAAACTTATGGTTTGAGATTTCATGATGTAGATACCAAAATTGAGTTTATAAAAGTAGATTCTCAGATTAAAAACGAGAGAAATTACATTCATTTTAATACAATTTGCTCTTATTACATTTAAAATTGGGAAAAGTCTTAAATGTACTTTCACATTTTGACTCATCAACTACTTGAACTATTTTTAAATAAATAGATTCTTAAAGTTATTGAATTTTGAACTTTTAATGAAAGGCTTTTTAGACAATCTGTATTTAAAGACACCACTGTAAGAGGTACTTTTTGGTTCACATAGCGGTTAAGGCGCGGTGCCCGAGATGAAACTTAGGAACTATTTTGTTTTAATTCGAAATTAGTACAACTATAATCATATATATATATATATATATGTGTGTGTGTGTGTGTGTGTGTGTGTGTGTCAATTTTTCAAAACATGTATCTATACTATACTATAAAGCATTTAACAAAAACTTTTAAAAATTATTTTTCATGCATTAAGTACCATTTATTAATTCATAATACTTAAAATTCAAGATTACAAGTAAATTAAGCGTAAGTATAACTTATTAAAGCTTCATGTTTGAATTCGTGTAACTAATTGTACATAAATACAATTAAATAGATGATAAACATCTCGTTTTAAATATAAAAAATCTAAGATACAATTARGATAGTCATTGACTTCTAACAAAATATTTAATTATTATCTTTACAAAAAATTATATTATTAAACCAAAAATAAATTAAAGAAAAAGAGAAAAAGAGAAATTTTAAATAGTTAGTTTGATACTAATACCAATATTTTTTTTCATTTTTTATGATATATTCATATTTATATTTTATTCAAAAATAAAAACATTATTGCTTTCTCAAAACCACATAAAACCGTATTATAACATCAAATAAGACAAAGAAATAAATAAAACGAAATATTGAAATCGAGATGTATTTCACTAGCTATATCGTAATGTATAGATATATAGGAGAAAAAACATAGCACACAAATATTTTTGTGATTCAACTTTTGAAACCATCCCCACGAAATAAAAAATCAATAAATATTTGTAATTTGAAACTTTCTCTTCGTTGCACTTCTTTTACGTTGACTTTCTCAACGAATATCGACTTTGTTGACTTTTTCCAACATTTATATGGAAGGCTACTATAAATACGTACCCTCCTTCACAGCTATTCTCATCATCTCATTTCTCAAACCCTATCATCAACTTCTACTTTTGTCACATATAATCATTAGACATATACTTTTTTAACTATATATAGTAATGGAGGTCTTTTCCCTCAACAAAATATCCATCTTGCTATTTCTATTGTTAGGGACCCTAACCACCTTGGCTCTAGGCCAAGGCACTCGGGTTGGCTTCTACAGTACCACCTGTCCAAGGGTCGAATCCATAGTCCGGTCTGCAGTTCAGTCTGGTGTTCGATCTAACCCCAGAGCTGGACCTGGTTTACTAAGAATGTTCTTCCATGATTGTTTTGTGAATGGATGTGATGCATCGATCTTAATTGATGGGCCATCAGCTGAAAAGACCGCGGTGCCCAATGTCCCGATAAGAGGCTTTGAAGTTATCGATGCTGCAAAGACCCAACTCGAAGCCACCTGCCCTGGAGTGGTCTCTTGCGCCGATATTCTTGCCCTTGCTGCCGTGATACTGTAGTCTTGGTAATTGAACATGAGAAGATAGTTTTATATACAAGTTTATTTTAACATGTTTGAGTTCAGTACTTACATTTATATCGATTCATGGACATCATGCAGAGTGGTGGAACTAGTTGGGGAGTGCCAACAGGCCGTAGAGATGGATTGGTTTCACAGGCATCTGATACTTCAAATTTGCCAGCCTTTAACGATCCTATTAGTGTTCAAATCAGAAAGTTTGCCGATAA
>NC_037535.1:18437370-18444144 GCF_001531365.2 Cynara cardunculus var. scolymus
TGTTTGTATTCATCCCCCCCCCCCCTTCTACAAACTGTTTAGTATTCTTGTAGACCCTTTTGGGACCAACACATCTCTCTCGCGGTTACACCGCCATTACATCTCTCTAAAATGATTCAACATATTAACCGGATTTGAAGTGTGGTCAGCCTTGTCCGGATATAGAATCCAGACAAACACTTGGAATATCAAAAGGGTTATATCATCTCCGGTCAACAATCCGGATAACGCCTTGTATAAGCTTTGTCCGGTTAACACTTAGAATTGAGTCAACATCTTTGTCCGGATTAAAACAACTTACTCAAAATAAACCCGATTTCATGATATAAATATAATAGACTTAACCAATTGTACAAAGATGGTCCCAACCAAACAAGTTATAAAGGTTCAAAGTAAAACTACATCAACATACTAGCATGATTCTTACACAAAAAGAACAAAAGAGAGAAAATAAGATCAAAGTCTCTTTCTCTCTCTCTCTCTCTCTCTCTCTCTCTCTCTCTCTCTCTCTCTGTGTGTGCTAGCCTCTAATATAAGGAAATCCAACTAGCAAACCTCAAAATTTAGCCTTCTATTTGCCTTCTATAAGATGTTGCCCTGAAATGCATATATCAACAAAATGAGGGTTAGACCATATGGTCTAGTAAATTTCCCAGTTAGAGTAAGAATCCAATAAAATCATTTTGATAAAGTAATTATATCAATTAAAGATGATGTAGGCTCACAAGACTACACCACAAAGAGTAACTAGCCACAACAGTCTCATTCATAGTTAAAATAATTACTCTCACTTGATTGCAATCAATATCGACTATGAAACCATATGAAACACATTCAACGCATCACTCATGTTGTCTAAGTTACTTTGATCCTTATCACCAATACCAAGACACTACTTGACTAAGATTAAATACCACATATATCTAATATAATAAACAAATAACTAAAATCAATAATATGCCCGTTGATTTGGTAAGAATATGCATTTCAAGTGAATAGTACAAGGAAACTAACCTTTCATGAATCGAGTTATAATAAACTTTATATGCTAGGATATATATCAACACCGAGCACTCGAACCTGATATAAAATAGGGTAATTATTACAACCTAGATGGTTAGCCCTTTTCCTTATCTCTAAACACAACCTATGGTCCTTATTAAACGATACCCTACAAATCCTTAAACATCACGAATCAAAAGTCAAAAAAATTACTACTCACTGACTTATGCGACCTATCCCCCAACTTGAAGTTAAGAGGGTAGTTGCAGGACTCCCCAAAGTCTCTGATTCGACCATGTTTTCGCAAATTCAACATTTTGATAGCATCCAGTTAAAACTAACCATTACACTATTTAATAACAATCCCATTACATTTTTTTAGGTCAAAGAAACCTCCAAATAATATTTAACATACAATAACTCCTGATAACCTAATCAAAATGGTTGAACTACATAAAATGGAGGAACCATAAATCACAAAATAATTTAAAGAAGACCAACAAGGATGCTTAATCCAATCATTTAAATATTGATATGAAACTCAAAATTGACCAACTAAGGGTCTATCATGAAGAACTTAAACAAACTCCAAACCCCAACTCAAATATAGAAAAAGAAACCCTAAATTTTAAAGAACAAAGAGAAGAATTCTTAACTTGATATCTTAAGACAAGACAAAACCAAAAAAGAATTCTTCAAAACTTCTTCTCTTCTTCCAGCTACCTCCTTTCCAGCGATTCACACACACACACAAAAACACAAACTTTAGGAAGTCCATAGATTTAGGAGAGAATAGCAAGGGACATAGGCTTCTAATATGATTTCAATTTTTTTAGACTAAACCCCCTACATTAGCTAAATTACACAAAAGCCTCTAAACTTTCATTGTTACCAAAAACCTAATAACACTAGATATTACACTTGCATAAGTAAAATAATGGATCATCATAATGAAACGAGAAATTGTTATTGTATTTCGGTGTATCACACCTACTTTGCAAGTCCACGCCTAGATAGAGAACCTATTTTCAACTTAATACAATAAATTTTATGAGCATTGACTTACCTCCTATAAGAATCCCTCTAATTGGCTTTGGTTGTGTGCACTCTTTTAGATAGGTTCCTACGATATCCCTCGTGTGTAGTGCTAAACCTCTTGTTTGTATTTGTTGATCAAGACCTCCTCCTGTAATTCTTACTCTACACTTTTCCCAAGGTTATGTCTTCCGTGAGGTTAAATGTCGAACCCGATGTTACAACATTAAATAGAAACACCAAAACTCTAATCACCAACAAACTATTTAGCCTCCTTTTGATCTTGTGTTCTCTATTAATAGAATCGTATGAAGGTTCCATAAAATATGCATCATTAAAGGTTTATCTATATATTTTCTCCATGGAATTGGAAACTTTCTCAAAGTCTTCACAAATAAGCCATCTTTATGTGCAACTTTGTGAGCCTCTTTAGCAATTATTCATAAAATCTAATTTCTTTTAGAAGCTTTATAAAACTATAGACCTATTTACTTCAAATATGTATGAGAATCGGTTGGTAGAATAGAACTATAAACCCTTTTTGGTGATTAAGGTTAATAAGTTCCCTACATATTATGTTAGCAACAATCTATTCGAGAATTTGTTCAAATTATGAATAACACTACATACTCGTAACTTTTTTACTACTTATCATCCTATTCCATAGATTTTGTTTATCATCTCATTATTAGGGAATTATGACAACTCATCCAACATTGATGAAAAGTGAAATTTGTGAGCTTGTAAGCTTATTAAAAGGGTATGGGTTATGACAGTTGGTCTCACATTAATAACGAATAAGATTTATAGGCTACTTATAAGCGTCAAGTTGTGATTGACAATGGTCTCTATCATGATTATAATTTTACTTTAAAATGATTGGATTAGTCAATTAAATTAGGATCTAGATTATAGTAAATTTTGGACTTACTCCCAAACATTTGCCATTTTCAATGAAAATCATCCCTAGTCTTTAGTTATTAAAAAAATCTCCCACATTCGCGATATCAAACGGTTTCATCCTTGTCACTAATGAGACATGATTGGCCACCGTCGTTTTCGCTACTTCTATGAGATTTATAGACATCATGTGGCTAACATCATTAAACTGAACCAAAGCTCTAATCATATCTCTAAAATTGTAAATCTTTGGCCCAATCAAAACTTATTGAATTCAGACGTGAACAACATGAACACTCATTGAAAAAAATGATTTTGAGGCATGAAGAGCAAGAACATAACCCCCTAGAAAAAGAAAAAAGCACTTTGGGTTGTAATCATCTGATATGTTCGTGATTTTGAGGCATAAACAACAAGAACATAATCTAGTTATGCTATTGGGCTTGTTCAATCCCTCTAGCTCAAGTTCTTCAAGTATCTTCCTTGTGAACACAAAGGGAACGAAGATGGATGTTGCATCATTTCATTCTAGATCACAGAGGAAGAAATGATTCAGCAAATTACTAAGACACGATGAAGTTTCCATGTGCAATGAGGTAAGAGTATATACATGATGTGGTGTTAATGAGGTGTTGCTGAGGGGAGAGGAAGGGAGGGTGTTAGTGAGGGGAGACGAGGTAAGAGACTAAGGATTCCATCAAAACCAGATTTTTTCTTCTTGAAGGAGAGTGAAGAAAGGGTCGGTGGTGGTGGTCATAGTGAGGAGGGGGAAGGCTTGGTCATGGTGAGGAGGGGTTAGGTCGTACAATCGTTGGTGATTGGAGGGAGGGCACCGGAGATGGATCTCCCCTTTCTCTTAACTCATACATATATGCATTTACAATTTGTTTTTAAGTTTCAGTAAATAATGAGACAAACATGTAAATCGACTAAATGCCCCACAGTAAAATATCCTTAACAGAAAAACATAACAACCATTAATATAAGAGACTAAAACCGTTGAATTTTACAAACATAAAAGACAAAATTATAAATAAATAAATAAAGATTATAAACAATTTTTATAGAAAACGACAAACATGGAAATAAATTCAAAATCTACTCTTTTAGAATAATACAAGAGAATTTTTCAATTTTCTATAAAAATTTAAGTTGTTGAAATGATGATGGAATTTTTAGGTGAATTTTTAGGTGAATATATATATATATATATATATATATATATTATAATATGTGTTTAAATAATTGTATCTCATTCTTGTCTCACCCAATCCACTTTGTTTGGATGTGTAGGTCTCTTTCTCTAGACTTTAAGGAGGTCAACCTTCCATATTATCCTTCACAAATATTCTAAATTGCTTAATTCATCTTACGTGTAATAATTAATAATAATCATATATAACAAAATAAAATACAAAAATTTAGAAATTCAAAATTTTCATAAAAGTAGGTGAAAGTATGATATAATTCTTTTGGTTTTTTATTCAAACTATCTATGAATACATATATATATATAAATATATACACACGTGTGTGTCTATATATATATTATATATATTATATATATATATATATATATCAATCGAGAATACGGTCAATTCATAGGAAATTGAAAAAGAATCTAAACCATATAATTCAATAGGAAATATTGTAAATGGAAAATAGAAATATTTTAGAAACTAGAATAATTAACATGTTTTAATGGGGTTAAATATTTTGTAAACAGTAGAATTGGAAGAAAAACAAACTATTTGAATCCTTTTCGAAAATATCGATATATCAATGTATAAGAAAAGAGCATTGACTGTAAGGCTTCCTCTAAAACTATGAGAATACGAAAATGATTTGTCATTTCTAAAAATGATTTCAAGTGATAGTGCGGATCATCTGAATGTAATTTTCTAAATTGACCCATCGCTTGGATCATTTAAAACATTGCTAACTATGATTCAAAATGTTGGGTTGTAATGTTGGGCCTAAGAATACCCGATTTTAACTAATCAAACTCGTAGGTTGCATAGTCTCGTATTCCTCTATCTTTGTTATCAACTACATTTACTGTTGTTTCATTAACCGGAGGCGGTGGTGGTGGGGGATTACCTCCCCTTCTATGCTCAGCCATAGTTTGATTTACAACAGGGTTTTGCTGATTATTTCTACCTCTTTTACGTCAAATCTCAAAATCAAGATGTAAAAGTGCACCATGTTGTAGCCGTGGCATACAACAAGGAAAATGCTTCGAAAAAGAAACAAACGACCAAGGCTCAAATGAAAGTCAAAATCTCATGATATAAAATCATGCCAATCCCCGGCAACGTCGCCAAAAACTTGTTAGCGTAATAACCATATAACTCCATCTAAAGTGTGATAGTGTTCTCACAGTGGCGGTGCAAGTATACACCAAACACTATGATTGCTACAAACAATAAAGTGGTGGTATACCAAGATCGTTTTTACGAGGACTAGCTACTGAAATTCGGAGAAATACATGAACTTCCTGTGCAAATTTTGGTTGTGAGACAAAATCATGTTTTTGTAGGCAGAATTGCTTAAAAGACAAAAATAAACTTTAATTAAAAAGATGGGTATGGGTGTAAGCTTCTTTTAATAGAATGGTAGTAACATAATAGTCAGAATCTTATGGAACTTTTATAAAAATTACAGTCTCTCAAAAATGAATTTTTATAGATAGTATTCACAAAGGTTCCACCATTGCAGATTCTAAGCTTGTTGATTTAGCTAAGTGGATTAAAAATATCAAGTTTCATTAGTTTGAAGATTTATACTTAAATCACTTTGTAATACAAATCTCTACCAATATTTGAATCTAAGCTAAAATCATATAAAATATGTATCTCTACGTGATTATCAAATACTTTCTTAAATCTTTGTGCATCACTTAAGTCGTATTTCAAATCCAAGCTTGTCGATTTAGCTAAGTGGATTAAAAATATCAAGTTTCATTAGTACGAAGATTTATACTCAAATCTCTTTGTAATACAAATCTCTACCAATATTTGAACCTTAGCTAAAATCATACAAAATATGTATCTCTACAAGATTATCAAATACTTTCTTAAATCTTTATGCATCACTTAAGCCGTATTTCAAATCCGTCTATCTCTGGATCAAGGATTTATTAACACTTCAAGGTAATCGCATTATCCGCTTTGAGTTTAAGTCTTGACTCAATTGACCAAGCTTAAGAATTAGTAATATTGGCAACACCTAAGTGTTTCCTACTCATCTTAAGTTTGACTCACAACCACACCCAAAGCAGTGATTAGCTCATAATAAAATTAAAGAACATAGTAGAAATAGAGAAATGCATAATGGGTATAATAACACACAAAAATAGGAGCATTGAACAATAAATAACTCTCAAAATTGAGAATTATCACACCCTCAAGCTTGAGGGGTTATGATACGTACTAAGTATTTAGTACGTAAAGTACTTTTTATTCTCTTTAGATAGGTTATTTTCTATTTATATCCCAACTTTGAGTCATTTTATCTCTTTTCTTTATTTTTATGCTGAAGTAAATGATGAACCTATTTTGAGTGGATTTTGGTCTAAATTAAACTTATTTTGGACAGATTGGAGTAGGTCGATGCTGTGGGAATATGGTAGCATGACCTGATGGCAGATGAAGAGATGGATGAGACTTGGAGTTGACTGACATGACTTTGGAAGACATTTGAGAGCTTTCTAAAGTGAACCAGTTGTAGTTTAATCAGATTAGCTGGAGTTTACAAGACTAATTTTAGTTGTTTTCTAAATATTAGTTTGCTTTTATGTACTATTTAGTTTCTTTTGAACCAAGTGGGTGTGAAATT
>NC_037535.1:18444709-18455347 GCF_001531365.2 Cynara cardunculus var. scolymus
CTGAGCCATTGTTTGCACGTCAACTTGGATGATATGGGAAGTAGACTTGAGAGAGTTGCTAACAAAAAGATTTGTTGTCTGTATTTTCTAAGTTGTTAATTCTCGACGGGTTGATCACTCTGAAGTGTTAAAGTGGAATGGATTCAGAGACGAGCCATTCAGAACACGTCAACTTGAATGATATGGGAATCCACTCGAGAGAGTGATTTTTAACAAAGAGATTTGTTTATTCATATATTTTGAAGACACCATTTGTCACTTTCACTGGTCTGGATACCTCATAGAGATATGGGTTGAAAGCTATAATATCAGTGCATTGGTGAATTCCGAGAGGAATACCTTCAAAGTAATTGGTAAAAATAGTTGTTACTGATTGACTGTTGTAGCAATATGTCAGCATGGTTTCATGCTGTAGCATTTTGACAGCATTGGTCGACTGGAAATAGTATTTATATCTCACCCGAAAAGTCATACACCCTAGCTTGCTTTTATATTCTGTTATCTCCAGTTTTTAGTAGTGTTAACTCTGTTCTAATCAAAGTCTTCGAATTCGCCTTCTGAAATCATTTCCTTAACTTTACTTTCTTTTAAACTTTTACTACGATCCCTGTGGACGATATCTGGTACTTGTACCACTTTTATTACTTGAAAGACGATATTGGGACTATTTGTATACTTGCTTGTGGTCCTGATTGTAGTCTATGGTTTTCACCGACCAAGTTCTTGGCGCCGCTGTCGGGGATTAATTAGTTAAAAAATTTCTTTTTAGTGAAGTAAAAGATTTGATTTTTCTCGTCCCGTTTTTAAACCGTTTTTAAAAGTGGTGTATGTCACGGAGACATCGCGGAGAAATTTTTGAATTGGATCCCGATATTGAGAGAACGTTTCGCCAAAGAAGGAGAGCTCAAAGAGCATTTTTTGCTCTACTCTCTCCCAACATGGAGTTACCTCCCCCAATCATCCCTAATATTCCACATTTAGAAAATCAACCGCCTGCCTTTGGGACAATACCACCTTTTTCGAATTTTCCGCAAGAACACCACCATCATAATAATCATAATGAGGACACAGAGTCGGAATATAATGAACAACCAAGAGAGAAAACTCTGAACATTATTAATTTGGCAAATTCCAAAAATGGAAGGATCATGGACTATGCCATTCCGGATTTTAAGCAATTGAATTCTGGGATGGTTAGGCAACATATGACCGCTCTTCATTTTGAACTAAAACCGATTATGTTTCACGTGTTGCAAACAAATGGACAATTTGTCGGATTACCTTCGGAGGACCCACACTCACATTTGAAATCCTTTATGGAAATCACTTATGCTTTCCTGATCCCGGGAGTGTCTAATGACGCTCTGAGACTCACCTTATTTCCATTTTCTCTGAAGGATCGGGCAAAGGCATGGTTCAATTCATTAACTCCGGGGTATGTGCCTTCATGGAGTAATATGCCGGAAAAGTTTTTGCAAAAATATTTCCTACCAACTAGGAACGCTAAGTCCAGAAATGAAATTTGCCTTTTTAAACAAATGAACGATGAAGTTGTTCCTAACGCTTGGGAAAGGTTCAAATAGTTGTTAAGGAGATGCCCTCACCATGGCATCCCGTACTGTATTCAACTCGAGACGTTCTACAATGGGTTAAGTCCCATTGCTAAACAGATGCTCGATGCGACTGCGGGCGGAGCCTTTACAGCTATGACCTACAATGAATGATATGAGATCCTAGAAAAAATTTCTGCTAATAATGGACATTGGGCTGATCCACGTGCTCAACCGCAAAAGAAGACAGTAGGAATACATGATGTTGATGCATATACTGCATTAACAGCACAACTCTCTTCTATGGCCAATATGCTTAAAAATCTAACTTCTGGCCAAGGAGTGCAGTCAGCTGTCACATCACCTATTCCAGCTGCCCTCTCAGTGCAATGTGTCTGTTGTGGAGGGGAACACTCTTATGAACTGTGTTCACATAATGTTGAATCTGTGAATTATATTCATAACAGATCGAATCCCTACACTAACACATACAATGCCAGTTGGAGACAGCACCCAAATTTTTCATGGAATAGTCCAAGTTTGAACCCCCTCAGTCCATAAGCAACAAGGAAACCCTAATTTTCAACAACATAAATATGCAAGCAGTTCTAATTCTCAGAATCACCATCACCAGAATTTTCAAAATAATCAACCACCTTTTCAAACTAAACCACCTCCACAGTCCGATTCATCATCTTCCTTGGAAGCTATGATAAAAGGACTGGTGGCTCAGTCCCAAGCACAACAGCAAATGATGACTCAAAATCAATCTTTGTTCAATCAACAAAGTGCTGCCATTAAAAAACTGGAAACACAAGTTAGCCAACTTGCTCTCAATCAGAATAGTAGAGCCCTTGGTACTTTACCTAGTAACACTGAAGTCCTGAGAGATTTAGGAAAAGAGCATGTAAAGATAGTGACTCTAAGGAGTGGAAAGGAATTAACTGAGACCATACCAAAAGAAAGTGAACAGGTTTTATCTAAACTTGAGACTATACCTATGGTCCCTATTACTGAAAGTCCACCAAAACCTCTGGATAACCCACTTCCTGAGACCGCCACCTTTGTTCCTCCTAAGTCGGACTATCCTTTGTTATTCCCTGAAGAAGTTGCTAGGAAAAAATCCAATTGAGGATGAGGTTATAACAGGTCCAAAAACCAAAGTTGTAATCCCATCTAAACCTCAAGAAAGTAAGACCAAGACTCTAGGCACTCTGGACCCATCTTGCTCAACACAACCTAACAAAGCCATCATAAAGCCAGTTCCTCTTTATGTTCCTTTTCCCCAAAGGTTAAGGAATCAAAAGGAAGAACTGCAATTCAAGAAGTTTTTGGAAGTGTTTAAAGCATTGCATATCAACATACCTCTTGTTGAAGCAATAGAGCAAATGCCCTGTTATGCCTTGAAGAAGAAGTTAACCGAATATGAGACCGTAGCTCTTACTAAGGGATGTAGTGCGCTTCTAACCAACAAAATACCCCCTAAGCTTAAAGACCCAAGGAGTTTCACTATTTCTTGTTCTATAGGTGGAAAGGAGATTGGTAAAGCTTTGTGTGACCTAGGAGCTAGTATCAACCTTATGCCCTTATCTGTTTTCAACACCCTAGGCATAGGAAAAGCTAGACTCACCACTGTCACCTTGCAATTGGCCAATAGAAGCATAGCTTATCCAAAAGGTAAGATTGAGGATGTCTTAGTTCAGGTTGACAAATTCATCTTTCCGGTTGACTTCATCATCCTTGATTTTGAGGCTGACAAAGATATTCCCATAATCTTAGGAAGACCTTTCTTAGCCACTAGTGGAACCTTGATTGATGTCCAAAAAGGAGAGCTTACCATGAGACTCCAAGATCAGAAAGTCACATTCAATGTCTTTAATTCCTTAAAGTACCCTAATTACTTAGAGGAATGCTCAGGAGTTACTGAGATTGAGAAAATGTGTTATGAGGAAGGAGCTAGGAAGGCCTGTAAGCTAGAGGAGGACGATAGTGTTGAGATAGGTGATGATACTGTTGAGGATTTAGAAGGTGATGTCCCATCTGATGCTGTAGCATTTGAGTTGTTGGAAAATAGTGAGCTTAAGAATTTTACCCCGCCTATAATTTCACCTCCTGTTCTGGAGTTAAGCAACTCCCATCTCACTTGAAGTATGCATATCTAGGAGAGGAATGTAAATTACCTGTCATTATATCATCTACCCTAGATTTACATCAAGAAAAGAAGCTTGTAGATATGTTGAAGTTGCACACCAAAGCCATAGGATGGACCATTGCTAACCTAAAGGGGATTAGTTCTTCCATATGTCAACATAAGATCATTCTAGATGAAAAGAACTTCAAATCTATAGAGCCTCAAAGGAGATTGAACCCGGTCATGAAAGAAGTAGTGAAGAAGGAAATTTTGAAAGGGCTAGATGCAGGAATAATTTTTCCAATAGCCGGTAGTTCCTGGGTTAGTCCAATCTAGTGTGTCCCAAAGAAGGGAGGATTTACTGTTATCACCAATGACAAAAATGAACTCATCCCCACAAGAATAGTGTCTGGTTGGAGGATATGTATGGACTACCGTAGGCTAAACAAAGCCACTCAAAAGGACCATTTTCCTTTGCCTTTTATTGATCAGATGTTAGACAGGTTGGCTGGAAAAAAGTATTACTACTTTTTGGATGGATACTCCGGATATAACCAAATAGCCATATACCCGAAGATCAAGAAAAGACCACCTTCACATGTCCCTATGGTACTTTTGCTTTTAGGAGAATGCCATTTGGACTTTGCAATGCTCCTGCAAATTTTCAAAGATGCATGATGTCCATGTTCTCTGGCATGCTTGAAAAATCCATAGAAATCTTTATGGAAGATTTTTCAGTTTATGGCTCATCTTTTGATAATTGTTTGGAAAATCTAAAAATGAGTCTTGAAAGATGTGAAGAGACTGATCTGGTTCTCAATTGGGAAAAGTGTCATTTCATGGTCAAAGAAGGAATTGTTTTAGGCCATTTAATTTCCAAAAGAGGAGTTGAGGTAGACAAAGCTAAACTTGAAATCATTGAAAAACTACCTGAACCAACTACTGTCAAGGGAATACGAAGTTTTCTTGGTCATGCTGGGTTTTACCGAAGGTTTAGAAAAGATTTTTCAAAAATCTCAAAACCTTTGTGTTTACTTTTGCAACATGATCAGAAATTTGATTTTACGGTTGAATGTAGAAATGCATTCAACACTTTAAAGAAAGCTTTAGTAACCGCGTCAGTAGTTGTTGCTCCTGACTGGAACAAACCCTTTGAGATCATGTGTGATGCCAGTGACTAGGTTGTTGGAGCTGTCTTAGGTCAAAGAAAGGAAAAAGTTTTTCATTCAATCTATTATGCAAGTAAAACCTTGAATGAAGCATAACTTAACTACACAACAACCGAAAAAGAACTTTTAGCTGTGGTTTTTGCTTTTGAGAGATATAGATCATATTTGATGGGAACAAAGGTCATTGTTCACACTGACCATGCTACCATCAAGTACTTGATTTCCAAAAAAGATGTTAAACGTAGGTTAATAAGATGGGTTTTGTTGTTGCAAGAGTTTGACCTTGAGATAGTGGATAGGAAAGGAGTAGACAACCATGTTGCAGATCATTTGTCAAGATTAGAGAAGCCTAGGGAGACCCTAGAAGAAGGAGAGATTGTTGAAACATTCCCCGATGAAAGAATTCTAGTGTTAGAATCAAAGCCACCATGGTTTGCTGACATAGCAAACTTTTTGGCTTGTGGAATTAGACCTTCTGATATTTCTGTCCTTGTGTTCAAAAAGTTTCTCCATGATACTAAAACTTACCTTTGGGATGACCCTTACTTGTTTAAGATAAGTGCAGATCAAATCTTAAGAAGGTGCATCCCAGAAACTGAAGTGGCAGCAATTCTACAGCATTGTCACCAAGCAGCATATGGAGGACACTTTAGAGGCCAAAGAACAGCTGCTAAAGTTTTACAATCTGGATTTTATTGGCCTACTCTCTTCAAATATGCCCACAATTTTGCACAAAGATGCAATGAGTGTCAAAGAAGTGGATCCATTTCCAAACGGAATGAAATGCCACTTAATGGGATCTTAGAAGTAAAGTTGTTTGATGTATGGGGGATAGACTTCATGGGACCTTTTCCCCCATCAAATCATTGTCAATACATTCTAGTGGCTGTTGATTATGTTTCTAAATGGGTAGAGGYTATGGCTTGTGTTACTAATGATGCAAAAACTGTGGTTAAATTTCTTCAAAAACAGATTTTTACAATGTTTGGTACCCCAAGGGCACTAATTAGTGATAAGGGTATCCACTTTGTAAATAACCTGTTGAGTAGAGTTCTTGAAAAGTACAACATTAACCATAGAATAGCAAATGCCTACCACCCACAAACCAATGGATTAGCTGAACTCTCAAACTAAGAAATAAAAGGAATTTTAGAAAAGGTTGTCAAGCCAAACCGAAAGGATTGGGCTTTCAAATTAGATGACGCTTTATGGGCATACCGGACTGCTTTTAAAACATCTATCGGTATGTCCCCATATAAGCTTGTTTTTTGTAAAGCTTGTCACCTCCCTTTGGAACTAGAACACAAGGCATATTGGGCCATCAAAGAATTAAATATGTGCCCAGATATGGCTGTCAGTAAAAGAAAAGTACAGTTGTGTGAATTAGAGGAACATAAGAATCTTTCCTATGAAAATGCCAAGACTTATAAAGATAAAACAAAGAAATGGCATGATAAAAGAATTCAACACCGGGAGTTGAGAGCTGGTCAGAAAGCTCTTTTGTTTAACTCTAGATTAAAACTGTTCCCGGGAAAGTTCAAGTCTCGTTGGTCTGGGTCTTTCCTCATCCATAAAGTTTATCCGTATGGAGCAGTTGACCTAATCAATCCTGAGGACAATTATGTGTTCAAAGTTAACGGTCAAAGAGTAAAGTTATTTCATGATCCGGTAGAAATTCCAGAGTTATGCTCTGTGAATTTTGCTACCCTTTGCTAAAAGCTTCGGTATTTTTGGAGTTTTTATAAGTCCAGAAATATGTGTTTGTAAATATTTATATTTGTTTTAAATTCTGTTTTTATAGTTATTAATATTATTAATAATATTGTCGTTATTTGTCGTGTGTTTTGCAGTACAGTCAATCATCAAGAAAAGCCTGAGGTCTTGCTGCAGCATCTGAAAACCCTAGCCTTTAATGGAGAATCTTGGAAAATTTTAAAGTCTGAAAATTTTTGAATGGAAAATGCATGATGTCATTCTTAAAAAATTAATTTTTAAGAAAATGGTCATCTCTTTTTAATGCCAGTCGATTTTAGTACCATATGCAAAGAGAAAAAGTACTACTTTGTCATTGAGGGGACTTGGCTACCAACCTTTCAAACATATCACTTGTGGTCAAAAATTAATTAAATAAGACTTATGTTTGAAAGCTCATGGTTGATATGAAAAGGAAGCCTCCATCAAAAGCACTCAAGTACCCCCCACACCCTTTGCATGATCCCAATGCTTACAACATGATACCTCATCTTTCTTCCCATTCTACCCTCACCTTTTGAAAAAACCCATTTCTATTCTTAAGAAAACCCTTTTTTCTCTCTTCTCATTTCCCTCCCATTCCTCTAACTATCGCTCCCGACCGATAACCGTCCCCCCCACCATCTCCAACGTTCGAATGGCAAGAGTGAAGAGAGCCACGGTTCGTGATCCTCCTCCGTCGCATGCATCAGAACAGACGCCGGCGCAACCGCCTAACCCGCCACCACCGGTGGCCACTGCCGCTAAGCGTACTCCCGTATCTTCACGAAAACAGCCAGCGAGGAGAGGGAAGAGACTCCCTTTTGCGCGAAAGAAGAAGGGTGAGTCATCTACACTCCTTATTGATGAAGACTCACCGTCTCCACCACCATCGCCGTCACTGCCACCGTCAACAGTCGCTGTCGACCCTACTCCACCGGAAGTACCTATCGTCGTTCCTCCTCTTCAAATGGTACCATACACTGCCATCATCCCATTCACAGATCCTTTGAAGAAAGTCAAAGAAATGGTGAAATCCTCTACAGTGCCGATTCCAAAGAAGGCCCCAATCCCAACTTCATCTCCGACCACCACCAACAGGGAATCAATCGAAACTTCTCAAAAGGTACAATCCTCATCTGATAGTACACTCCCTGAGGGCCTCTTCACTTCTGATTCTGAGGAAGAGGAGGACCCTGCCTCTATGGCACAAACAGGGGAGATTTTGATGGAAGATGAGGCATGCAGTCTCGAAAATATTACTGTGATTGAAAAACCGAGGAAGCCTCTACTTTTGACTGCCTCTGGGCAAGATACAGATGATGAGGATGATATGCCTCATGTTGCTCCTCATGATCCCATACCCGACCTCAATGAGGAATTTTTTAGGGAAGAGGATGAAGAACCCCCTGTTGAGGTTGTGTCTAGGAAAAAAAGGTTGGTCAAAGCTTGTGATAAAAAAAGTCAAAGACAGTAGTTAATGAGGAACCACCTAGGAAGACGACCGGTCTCAAAGGGTTGTGATTGAGTCTCCTAGGAACTCTGAGACTAATGCTGTAGCATCACAGCAGCATTCCTCCAGACCTAAGAGAAAGAGGGTGGCTATGGCCCAAAGGCCAGCCACCATTCCAAGGCCAATCAGACCCCACAATGGTTTTAGTTCTAAAGCTGCTGAAAAGATGCATGTTAGGTTCTAGAACAGGGTTGGATTCCCAGACAAGGGATTTGATAGGCAAAGCATTAGGGAATTCGCATTTATAAGAGAGGTGGTAGAAGCTCATGGTATAGAAAATATGTGCATGGTTCCAACTTCCTATAACCTGACTTTTATTAGAGAGTTCTATGCTGAGTTAGCAGCAAATAGCACGTCCAAGATATCGATAAGGGGGATGACTTTCATGTTTAATTCTAAAGCCATCAATCGGCTGTATGGCCTAGACCCCCCTAAGAAGACTGATTACTCTAGAATGGTGAGGCATGCGACCATAGAATATTTGACTGAGGTGGCTGATGAGATAGGAAAACCAGGGGCTGTTTGGGATGATCACTCGAATTACATGTTGAGGACTTTCAAGGCTTACAATCTTACGGCCAATGCCAATGTGTGGATTAACTTTTGGAGGCACTCCATTGCTCCCACCACACATGACAGCTCAGTCTCGGTGGAGAGAATGTTGTTTCTTTATTGCCTAGTTATGGGTAAGACCATCAACTTTGGGAGAGTGATAGAGAAGAGCATTAGAACATGTTCGGGTAGAAGTAGGGGGAAGATGTATTTCCCTTGTTTGATCACACGGCTGTTGGTAGAAAATGGAATTCCTCAGTATTCTGATGATCAAATGGTGAAGGAGCAAGGGGAGAAATGGAATATTGACATGAAAACAGTTTCTAGGCTGAGGGAAAAGAAGGAAAAGATGAATGGGGCTGGTGATATGCTGTGTTTGATGCAAGACCTGCTTGCTCAAAACAGCAGTTTGATGGATAGCTTGTTGGAACAAAGAAATGAGTTCTTTGACAAAATAGACAGATTGAAAGGAGAGCTGGTTGAACAAGTGAGGGCTGCCGAAAAGAAGACAAGAGGAGACATCTAGATGGTAAGGGATGAGCTTGAGGCAAAGATAAGTGCTCAGGTGAAGAAGCTAGGAAAGAGGTTGAAGGCCTTGAAGACAGAAAATGCAAGGTTGTTTGATGAGAATGCTCGATTGAAGGAGGAATGCAAGAACCTGAAAGACAGCATCTCCACTTCACCTACTCCTATGGAGCAGGACAGGTTCTATCATCCCCCTTTATCTTCTTTTATATATTTTATTTCAACTTGTTTTAATTTTCTTGAGTCTGGGATTGTCTTTTACACTTTTTAGTTTATTTTCTTGCAAAGAACACATATGTTTATAATTGGCATATGCTTGTATAGCCAAAATAATTCTTGTAGTTTAGTTACACTTTCTAGTCACTTGGTATCACTAGAACTAGCTTGTTTTGCTTGGGAACACATTTTGATCCACATCATATGCTCAACTAAAAGAGGATGTAGGCCCTTTGTTCTTTTCTCAAAATTTTAGCCACTTGTAGCAATTGTATAAACACCCCCCTATATACTTCCAATGAGGACATTGAAAATTTGAAGTTTGGGGGTGGGTACCAACATGATGATCAAAGCAATACAAAAGAGCACAAAAGTGCCAAAATTTGAGATTAAAGTGCACAAAGTGCATAAAGCTTCAAAGTCATATTTGAGATCTAAAACACCACAAATGTCCCATAGGTGCAGGTGTAAACACCACAAATGTCCCATAGGAGAAGGTGTAAATGCATTCAACAAAAGAGCACAAAAGTGCCAAAATTTGAAAATTTCAATGTTGATGCATAAAGGAGAGAAAAGGCAAAGAGAGAAAAAATGTGCCAAATGAGAGTAAACCATTTACTTTCAAGTCCTATTGATCTTAGACATATGATGTGTTGAGCATAACAAAGAGCAAATAGAGCTAGCTTATGGTTCATGCTAATGGTTAGTTAGGATATGTTTACTTGAGATTTATGAAAGCTATATGGTGCATTTTTGGCATAATCAACATATGAGTATGCACTTACTGCATTTTCTTGCAAAATTTTAAAATTTGAATCATTTTTAGTTGTCTTTTTGGTTGCTTGGGGATATGCTTACGTAAAGTACTTTTTTTATTCTCTTTAGATAGGTTATTTTTCATTTATATCCCAACTTTGAGTCATTTTATCTCTTTTCTCTATTTTTATGCTGAAGTAAATGATGAACCTGTTTTGAGTGGATTTTGGTCTAAATTAAACTTATTTTGGACAGATTGGAGCAGGTCGATGTTGTGGGAATGTGGTAACATGACCTGATGGCAGATGAAGAGATGGATGAGACTTGGAGTTGACTGACATGACTTGAGAAGACATTTGAGAGCTTTCTAAAGTGAACCAGTTGTAGTTTAATCAGATTTGCTGGAGTTTACAAGACTAATTTTAGTTGTTTTCTAAATATTAGTTTGCTTTTATGTACTATTTAGTTTCTTTTGAACCAAGTGGGTGTGAAATT
>NC_037535.1:18455887-18467383 GCF_001531365.2 Cynara cardunculus var. scolymus
CGTGGACTCTAAGCTGAGCCATTGTTTGCACGTCAACTTGGATGATATGGGAAGTAGACTTGAGAGAGTTGCTAACAAAGAGATTTGTTTTCCGTATTTTTTAAGTTGTTAATTCTCGACGAGTTGATCACTCTGAAGTGTTAAAATGGAATGGATTCAGAGATGAGTCATTCAGAACACGTCAACTTGAATGATATGGGAATCCACTCGAGAGAGTGATTTTTAACAAAGAGATTTGTTTATCCATATACTTTGAAGACACCATTTGTCACTTTCACTGGTCTGGATACCTCATAGAGATATGGGTTGAAAGTTATAATATCAGTGCATTGGTGAAGTCCGAGAGGAATACCTTCAAAGTAATTGGTAAAAATAGTTGTTACTGATTGACTGCTGTAGCAATATGTCAGCATGGTTTCATGTTGTAGCATTTTGACAGCATTGATCGACTGGAAATAGTATTTACATCTCACTCGAAAAGTCATAGACCCTAGCTTGCTTTTATATTCTGTTATCTCCTGTTTTTAGTAGTGTTAACTCTGTTCTAATCAAAGTCTTCGAATTCGCCTTCTGAAATCATTTCCTTAATTTTACTTTCTTTTAAACTTTTACTACGATCCCTATGGATGATATCCGGTACTTGTACCACTTTTATTACTTGAAAGACGATATTGGGACTATTTGTATACTTGCTTTTGGTCCTGATTGTAGTCTGGGGTTTTCACCGACCAAGTGTTTCCTACTCGTCTTAAGTTTGACTCACAACCACACCTAAAGCGGTTATTAGCTCATAATAAAATTAAAGAACATAGTAGAAATAGAGAAATGCATAATGGGTATAATAACACACAAAAATAAGAGTATTGAACAATAAAAAACTCTCCAAATTGAGAATTATCACACCCCCAAGCTTGAGGGGTTACTTGTCCTCAAATAAAATAAAAGAAGGATGATGAAGATAAACCTAGAAAAAAGGGAACAAATAACAAATACGTACAAAGAAAGTGCTGGAATTTTTCGTCTAACACGGAAGATGTACAACTTCCTTTCTTGATCTTTATAGCGTTGAAGTTAATTGGTAGGACTTTTTAAGTTAGTGTTTAAGGCAAAAATTACTCAAATCCCTCGTATATATAAACTTCTCTATACTACAAAAGGGTTTGAAACAAAATTCTTCATTAATTAACTTTTGAGTATCAGGCTAAACTTGTGAGCCAAGCTTTCGTTTACGTTCTATTTTAAGACATTGGGTTCTACAATCTAGATAATGTCTTCCAATTTTACAAAGACAAAGCTATATTTATTTTGGATTTTAATTAATTCATCCCTACAACCTAAAATGTGTTTTTTTTTTTTTACTATTTTCTAAAATCTATTTCATAAGATTTTTTTTATAATCTTTGTTAATATCACATGTAATATCCACGATCAATGCCTTATTTTTTTTCACCAACACATTTTCAATCACATGTTATATGTTATGTGTGATCCACTATGTGAATTTTATATGTGTCACATGTGATAAAAGGAATGGTAAAAAATAAGAATTCAATATCATTGATCACGTATAATAAGATCAATATCATCTGTGGTAATATCAATGATCATTGTGACTATATTCATATCATATATGTGATAGCATCTATAAAATAAGATGAAATAAATACTTAATTAAATACACCCAACAATGGGAAATGATAAAAGAGTTTACATCAATAAATGGAAGGTAGACAACAAGTAACTAATCTAAACCGATTCTAGATTTATATTATGGTCTGATGTCACTATAATCACCCAAAGGAATCTATTATGTGGTGACTCCAAATGTCTTCCAAAAGATAAGTGCCTCTACAGGCAAAAACATCATTCCACTCAAGCATTAGTGGTCCCGCTACTTTGAGACCCTGATATACATGTTATTTAAGAAAAGTATTAGGCTTAACATTTAATGAATTCAAACAATTGTGGAATAAAGCTATAAAACCTCACAACCAAAAACATAGCTTTAATCAAGTTAATTTGTCCATTTAAACCAATATCGCCCTTGGAAGGGCATAGTACATCTTCCAATGACGGGGGAGACCGATTTACCATTGATAGTGAAGGAACACAAAAGTAAATTGCATATCCATGCTATATAAGCATCACTAGTGGATTAACATTCATTAAGATCAACCACTCCAGGTTTATAGTTTGATGAGTTAACAAGCTCAACTACTCTAAGTTTATTGCTTGTCGGTTCAGCAAGTTCAACCATACTAGATTTATACCTTGGAATCTCTAAAATCCTAGTTAAGCTCGTTCACTTAGAAATTACATTATATTGGTCAATGGTCGATTCTCGAACCCAAAAGCTCACACATATTGCTTATGAAGACCCAATGCATATTTCAAGTTATATATAGGAAATATCATCTCATTCATATCAAATAAAACTGAATTCTATGTCTATGGATCTATTGCATTCTATTTTAATGTATTCAACCTTCTAGACATGACAAACCATATCCAACACATAGGCATTTATGTATAAAATTTGTGTTTAAATGAGATGATACCTATTTAAGCGAATAAGAGAACAGTCGAATCACATGTGATTTTACACTAACATCACGTACAAAATCACGTATTCTCTTAAATAGTTAGCATTCTCTTTTGATTCTCTCTCTTATGTATAAATAGCCATAAAGTGGGTAAAATCCCCATTTTTATCAACAAATCAAAGATATGACCATTTAAAACTCATCAAAATCTTGAATAATCATCTTGCAAGTATGTAAAATCATTCTCCATACTTATTTTATCAAAGGCATAAAGTCCCAAAGATGACCCTCCATACTTAGTGAAATGTAATTGTTGTATTTTGTTGATCCAAACTCTCTCATGATTTGATGATGACCCTCCATACTTAGTGAAATGTACTTGTTGTATTTTTGTTCAATTTCAACGATCATATTTGAGTCTGTTCAATGATTGTTGAACATGTTTTGTAAAACTTCTCGAAGAACAAGTATTCATCACACCAAAGGAACCTTCAGCGATGTCGAAGAAGTAGCTGAAGATAGAGACAACAGTTCATGATCTGAAGTGGATTCAGTGATAAACAAGCGTGTCTAAATCGAAGTGTGAAATTTGACCAAGACTCAACGAATACTGAAGAAACTCTAGAGTTGAATCAATATCAACGATCAAATGAATCTTGCTTTACAATATTAGTTTTTGTCTTATCCTGTTGCACAAAAAGGACAACCCCATACCTCGCACAGAAAAGTACGTGCACGGAGTTATTTTATTGTCTCCAAACATGCTTACCAACTTTTTAAAGGTCCAATGTTCATATGTGGCCGCTGATGGCATTCTCAGTGACTATCTCATGCCTTTGGTTACTAGTATCCTTATCTTCCAACAACTTCATGAACATCTCTTGTCGCTTCTCCATGGTCGAGCTCATCATATGCATGACACTGCCAGCATCACACATTGAGGATCTACTTCTTGAATGATTAGATTTAAATAGGCCAATGTCACCCCCGGCACAAGGTCAATTCTATCGCCCAACAATGGCGGTATCGGAGGGGGTAATGCATTACTGGCTCCCATTGGCTGCTTCAGAGCCGTCAGCTCGTTTCTTGGCCCTCTTCTTATATCGTCGGTCTACCCCACGTGTTAACCATTTTAGACTACAAGAGCAAGAGCGAGGCATAGCATGTCACAAGAGCGAGGCAAGGTTTGGACCTCTACTGCTAGAGCGAGGCAAGAGTGAAGCAAGGTTTGGAACTCTACTGCGAGAGCGATACCTCGCGAGCCAAGCTTTTAGAGATAAGGCCTTTTGGCGAAGCCAAGTCAATTTCGGGCCACTAACCCTGCAACTGATGAAAAGGCCCTATGGTATGAAGTAATGGGAAGCGTGTAAGTTGTCACACTTCCTGCCTTCCAAAGGTTCCTAGAGGACAGGCCAAATGCAGCAGAGCGCTGACCCGGGAGCGGATTCCCCACCGACAGGGGAGGGGGGCAGGAGACGGCCATCTCAAGGCACATCACGACCTACAAGCAAAAACCGGCTAGACTTGGGAAGGCAACCCGATCGGGAGTCAGAGAATCCATAGTACCTGCAACCTCTCGGACTTCTTGAAAGCGGGGGGAATGGATCTTTTTTCTATAACAGAAAAAAAACGGAGCAGATTTGACTCGGCACAACCTAGCGATACATCCAATACCAATGATTTGTGCTTAGAATGCATTTGCTAGATCTCTACTCTAGAAAGCTATACAGGCAACAAAGGGTGCAGGTTAACCCGGGGCTTACCTTTAATTACTTCTTTCACGATGAGAGAACCGCGTCTACATTAGTCGAAGTGGTGGAAGGCCCCTTGAGTTAAAGGGAGAGCTTTTGATCCTCTCTCCAAGAGGTACAATTTGGTATCTGAATCGGCTGAAGGAGAGTGAGAGTTCGAAGTTGCCAGTAGGTCAATATCTAGGGGTTGTTTTCCCTATGTCATAGACCTTATTTGAAATACAAGGCCCAGAACCCTATTTACGGCAGTGAGAAGAGCTGCTTCTTCTATTTATACTTTCCCATCATGACCCTTGCTCTATGTTAGCCAGTTTCAACTTTGGATCATACCACAGCAGCGGTTGTCGCTCGATCGAAATGGGTCTAATCCTGATATGGGTATTGGCGCCTTTGATTAAAGAATGTTCTCCACCTTTTTCCTCCACCTACCAGGCTAGGTAATTGTTGGAATGTGCTTCATTGGAACATAGTAGTCGTCCTTTTTTCAGTTGAAGTAGCTCTTTTCTGAGATGTCTTTCAAGCTGAAGAAGGAAGGGCGCTTTCTTTCGTTAAACACAAGACTCACGGGTCTTTGATCCCAATTCAATTGTTGTTTAATGTAATAATAGAGGTGTCAGGCTCAGACTCTGAGAAAGATGGTATGCGGTTAGTCCCAACTCTTAGTCTCGTAGTCTTGAAACCCAGTCGTACTTCCTTTGGCTTTCAATCCCCTCGTTCACAAAGGGTGCAACTAAAGCTAATCTAACGATGTTATAGTGGTTGTTGCTCATCTTTCTCATCCTCATTTTCTGTTTCTACTAGGATTTTGTCCTGATAGCATCGTGCTTGTTCAAGAAAGAGAGAGTCCCTTTGACAGAGAGAAAGACTCTAGGGATAGATAGTGAATGGCCTATGAGGAAGACATCTCCTCTGTTTTTGCTCTTCTTTTTGGCCTTTAGGCTTTTTGACTATCCAACTCAATGTCTTAAAATATAAGTCATCTTTCTTCAAAGGCCGTTGCCTCTGCTTCCTTGATTTGAATAATCGAAGGTGAATATATATATATATATATATATATATAGGTGATTAGGAGAAAACTTAAAAATAAAACCGAATAACTATGATAACTATTTTAAAATAGATGTCAAATTAAAGATAATAAAATGATCATTTAAGTATAATCTATTTAACGCGCCAAATTTTGTTATATTTTACTGACTTTTTATTTTAAAAATAGAGGAGATACTTTTATTTCTATAAAAAATAGTTATAACAATATTTTACTTACATCGGTTGAATTATTAATTTGGATAGGTTATTTGTTAACTCTCTCCGATTTGTTTATATATATTAGAAAGATACTCGTATAATACATTGAGATATATTTGGATTTTAATATTTTGTTTTATTTTTTGTTTATATTGATATAATACGACTTTATATGGTTTTGAGGAAAGTAATAATGTTTTTATTTTTAAATAAAATATAAATTTGAAGATATTATAAAATTTTAAAATTATATATATATCGATACAAATATCAACTATTTAAAAGTTCTCGTTTTTTGTATAATTTTGTTAAATCAAATGTTATTATAACTTAATTTATTTTTGATTTAATAATATAAATTTCTATAAATATAATAATTAAGTATTCTATTATAAGTCAATTATTATCCTAATTACATTTTAGTGTTTCAATATGTAAAATGAGATGTTTATTTTATATTTGATTATGTTTATCTATAATTAGTTACACGAATTCAAAAATAGAGCTTTAATAAGTTGTACTTATATACAATTTACTGATAATTTTGAATTTTAAGTAATATGTATTAATTAACAGTATTTCATACATAAAATATATTTTTTAAAAGTTTTTATAATAAAGTATAGATTATAAAATGACGATGGTCAACGGTTGATTCATAATATTCCAAATTAATCGATCTTATGTTAGAAAAATATGATTTAGAAGATCAAATTTAATGACTTGATAATAATAGTTTATCCTTTTATAGCGTATGTCATGGTGACAACACATTTTTTTTCCTGACATTATTTAATATTTTAGTTTTGCATTCATTACAAGAGTCATCCATACATGTATTAATCATCAATTTTTTATTAACCTAGATATTCAACCTGTTATGTGAGTCGGCTAATTCCAAGATAACCATCTGCTTTGTAAATAGTCCAGAGTCACCGCATTTGAACCTCCATGGCCACAAGGGGATTTTTATTCCTCCTTGGATTTGAACCTAGGGCCTCCAATTACTTTTGACCTTTAGAGCCAAACTCAAACCAATCAGGCACCATCCTTGTGGTTTTAGTTATCATTTTCGTTATATAACAAAAACATCTTACTTTTGTATATTTTGTTAATTTTGATTTTTTATTGTTTGAATACTTGCTAAAATGTAGAGAGAATTTCAAAATTTTGTGATATTGGTGAGAACTTCTACCATAAAGTTGTTTTTTACATGATCTTTTTTCATCTAAGTATAATATTTAATGTATTGATTAATATATATTTATTTAACAAAGTGTTTGTTTCATATGTATTCGTTTCACAATGTGAAACTTATTTACATGTATTTTTTGTTTCACAAACACGCTAAAAAAGTTCACATTGTAAAGTGAGTACATGTGAAACAATCATATTGTGAAACAAATATATTTTAATCACTACATTAAATTTTAGCTATAGATGAAAATTAATCATATGAAATATCACATAATGCACTAGTTTTCAAGGTTATCATAATTTCATGGGTTCTCAAAAGAAGGTCCTCATATATATATATATATATATATATATATATATATACATACATACATACATACATACATACATACATACATACATACATACATAGACTTGGGATCATGTGAGACCAAGGGTTTTTCGTGAGACCCGTAAAACCAATTCTCAACCCTTGGATTAGATCTACAATCTGACAATCTGAACATTCATAAATGCCACGAGACTTCTCAATAATCATAAAATTGTCACCGTGCAACTTTAGACTATTAGATCATTAGCTTATAAAGTTGACCAATGAACATAAATCGGTCTTACGGGTCTCACAAAAAACCCCTTGGTCTGACTTGAACCCAACCCTATATATATATATAGTAAGATTCAAACGAAAAGGCGATCAATATGTAAGAATGTGAGAATAACTTAAACAACATAATCCATTAAAAAATATCATAAACAAAAATTAATTTTAGAAATTAGGATAATTATCATTTTAAATTGAGTCAAATATTTTGTTGCAGTATAATTATAACAAAAACACTATTTGAATCATTTAAAATATCATTATCTTTTAGATTTATTTATTTTTTAATTTTAATTAATTCATAATTTTTATCAAGTTTTATATGACTTTTTTTATACACACTTTTTGTTTTCATAATTTTCTTTAAATATTACATCACAATCAATTAATTGTTTTTTGTCCACCATTTTTTCTATTTTTGTGTTCTACGTTTTGTATCACATATGATTAGTTACATTTAAACATATGATCTACTTTGTGACTTTTTTACGTATCATATATGATAATATGCATGTGAGTATAAGTTACAGGTTATCACGTTTGATGATATTTGCATCACAATAAGATGTATAAATGTAAATATACGTAACCACATATGATTAACAAAAATATTTTACAATTATCACATATGATTTATATAATCATCGAAAAAATTATCATATGATAAAAACTCATAATCAAATTATTACAGATCTATTTTTGTGATAAATCAGTTATTAGGATTATTAGAAAACCAGTTTGGAGAACAAACTCAATCCCGATTTATTAACGATTACCACCACGATTATAGATAATGCTACCCTTTTAATTTTAATTTAATAATATTTTATTTTATCCATTTATCAAATAAGATATGTGGCATATATTCTTTCTCATCTTCTTGTAAATTAGTTTGTTTCCCGCATGATTCTCCCTATATATGTGTTGTGTGTGTGTGTTGGTTCTTGTGAGAAGGAGAATTAAGATGAAAAGCGTAAGAAGGGATCTTCACCCTTGAATGCACATTATGATGAGATGCACCGGACAACCCCATATCAAGTGTGATTCATGGGTAGGTTAGAAATTAAAGGTGATCAAAGATCCAGATCTTTTCTTACGCTTCTCACGTTAACTCTCTTTCTCACGCTATCTTTCATTTATATATACATATATGTATGTATATATATATATATATATATGTGTGTGTGTGTGTATGTGTGTGTGTATAGAGAGAGAGGGGAGGGGAGATCAAATGAGATTAGAGGTCAAACTAAAATAACATGAGAACGGCCAAATCATATGTGATTTGGCATTAAAATCACATATGCAATTATGGAACACAGTCAACGTGCTTGGACGACATGGCCCATGGCCAAGGTCGTGCATAATCAATGCGATTTTACACATGGGTTTAGTGTAAAATCACATGTAGTTTGATCGTTCTCGTGTTCTCTTATTTGGTAATTGTTCTCATTTGAAACCATATATATATATATATATATAGGGTTGGGTTTCGGTGAGAAGGGAAGTTATGGTGAAAAGCGTAAGAATAGATCTCCACCATAACACCCTGGAATCACATTTGCATATAACCAAGTATTTCATATATCAAGAAATACAAATTTACATATTGGTCCCAAATATACAAAAGTTACATTATAAAAGTAGCTAACAAACGTTTTCACAAAATCCGTATACAAAACTTGTATATATAACAAGCATTTCAAAAAGACCACAGATAAGCATGATGTCCTTCATATCCCATGTAAGTATATAAGACATCTCACAATTTTCCTTTTCCCTTATCCTTTGATTGAGCCCAACATATAATGCATATTTTTGAAACAGAAAATGAGAGTTAGACCTTGAGGTCTAGTAAGACTAAGTCTAAATCTATAGACTTGTCTTCAGAGATCTGAAATGTGTTTGTAAGACTAAGTCTAAATCTGTAGACTTATCTTCAAAGATTTGAAAAACAACTTCAAACTTATTCTTCAAATTCAGAATTATCTTCAGAGATTTGAAGAAGAAGACTTCAGAGTTCGGGTGAGTTTATTAGGCATACAAGTACAAGTCTAAAAGGTCATTCTTCAGAGTTATTTCAAGAGAAGACTCGAAGAGCGCCTAAGTGTCAAATCTAAAGACGAAGTATGAAGACCTTGAGTTCAAAGTTATTCAGATACCCAACATCTTTAAAAAAATACTTCATTGGTAAAACTTGTCGTAACATATAGAAATTTATATAATTTTCTCGCATCATACAGAGCAAAACCAACCAGAGCTCCTCTGGTCCTTAAGGACCAAAGCCCCTCTGGCAACCAGAGCATGACCAACCAAAAGTATGGCCAACAAGGCCAACCAGGAGCAAGAGTCAACCAAAGGCTTTCTAATCTTACCAATCAGAGCCCCTCTAGCCAACCAAAGCCTTTGGTTTGTCTATCCAGAGCCTCTAGGACAAGAAATGTTAAATACTTGAAAAGAATTTGGATTTCAACTACAACCAGAAGCCCTCTGGTTAAACATGAAGACCAACTAGAGCCCCTCTGGTTCCTCAACAACAGTTCAATTTATCAAAAGCACAACTTATCTCATCAATAGGATGTGACAACCCCAAGTCCTCGCATCACACAGATGCGATAACTCAAGGTCGTCACATCCTTTGGCATCACAAGGATGCGACAACAACTTCTCATCAAAAACCCAGATTTCAAGATTTCATAATTATGTCATCTTAATCCTGGTATACACCTCTCATTTATATATCACTTTTATCCTAGTATACATCTCTTCTTAATATGCCACATTTATCCTAGTATACGTCTCTCCTTGATATGCCACATTTATCCCAGTATACATCTCTTCTTGATATGTCACATTTATCCCAATATACACATCTCCTTGATATGTCACCATTATTTCCACACATGATATAAATATATCAAAACTCATAGTCATGCTAAAAATAACATCCAAAAGCAGTTTTATCATCATTATCCCCACGTAAGAACCGATTCAAATTTCAAATACCAAATAAGGAAAGTTGACAATTTAAACTCACCTTATGTTCACGTAGATGAAGATGAATTAATCACAGCAACAAATTCAAGTAAAAATCACATAATCAACTCCTTTTTCCTTTTACAGACTTGTTTACTTTACACACAAGAGAACATACACAGAAAAGCTCTCTTTTCTTTTTCTCCATCAAAATCAATGAAATAAGATGATTATCTTATCCAATACTTTATTTTAAACCATAAGAGCGGTGGAGGTTTTTAAAATAATTAATCACACTCTCATGAGATAAAACAAATATCTCATATAAAATAACATTTAAGCGATGGGGATTATTTTAAACGTTTAAGCACATACACAAATTAAACCCCTCCACTTACCATCACCTTTCAAAAATCACCCCGAACTAATATATCTGAATACCTGGTTATCACATCCACCATTTGATCAATTATAATTGAATGTCAATACTAATGAGGTGCATCAAGATGCATCGTATCAACTTCCTTCTTCAGCGTAATTTATTGGTGAGCATGAGATTAAAAATGATCAAGGATTTAGGTTTTTTCTTACGCTTTTCACCTTAATTCTTTTTCTCGCATGATCATTTGCATATAAATATATATATATATATATATATCAAAACAAAGAAAATAAAGCCATTTTTAATTATAATTAATAAAATTGTCATTATATTTAAAACAATTGATATTATAAAACTATCATATTATGAAACAAATATATGTGAAACGCTACCTTAAATGCTTGCATTTGATGAATAAAAGATCATGCAAAAAATATTTTTAACCGGTTCTCACAAATTTATATCTTATGGAGAAAATTGTCATTCAGATGAAGACCATAAGATATTTTCTATTATATATACAACACATTGGATGTACAACACAAATAGACGTAAACAGTGAATTGTCTTTCGGCTACATATTTTCTATTATATATATAAATAAGAGTGAATTGTGGATTTGGTCCAAGATTTGATGTTTTCTTTGACTAGGATCCTCAGAGTATTTTTATTTTGAATTTGGTCCTTATGGTATTCATTTTGTTTTGGTCATGGTCCGTCTGACTAGGTCTCCATTAACTCCTTTAAATCAAGGTCATTTTAGTCTTTTGTCTATTCTTTTGTCTTTTTTCTATAAAA
>NC_037535.1:18467578-18468747 GCF_001531365.2 Cynara cardunculus var. scolymus
TTAATGTTTTAATATAATTAAAATTTTAATTTAAACAAATCAAATTATAAATCACATTTTATTTTATTTAGGGCGAATAAATAAGATTTGATTTGTTTTAAACTAAAAAAATAATTATGTTAAAGACGATTTGATTTTCTTTTTTCTTTTTTTACATTGCAATAAACAACTCATTATTTATATTTTAACATCAAAATCATTGAAAACCCACTAAGAAATGAACTCTAAGTTCATCATCGTAAAATTAGGGTTTCCAATTTTTGTATTGTTTTTCATTCAAAATGAACTATTTTGATTTCAGAATTAAATATTCTTACATACTCTTATTTTTATAACTTAAAATTAAACAAATATTTATATAAAATTCAATCAGGTTGTCATACCGAAATATGCTAAAATATTGAAACAAAAAAATTAAATTGTATTTAATATAATTAAATTTTTAGTTTAAATAAATTAAATTATAAAATAATATCTTATTTTATTTATTTTGGTATCATATTATATATATATATATATATATATATATATATATATATAGGGGAGGTTTACTTTGCAAACCACAATATTTGTACAAACAGTACAAACCTCATTCAACTAATCATAATTTTTTGTTTTGTTTATTTTTTTGTAATTATGAGAGGTTGATTAATCATTTTTATTGTGGAGGGTGTTAATAATGGATATTATCATTTTCATTATTTTAATTTTAGAAAAATACATGAAACAGTTTTATTAAAATTTCATTAAGTATTATATGAAACAATTTCATAACCATATATGAAACAATTTCATCAAAAAAAAAGTATTATATAAAACAATTTCATAAAAAATTTCATGCAAACCGCCCAATTTATACAAACCGTGCAAACCACCCAAAAAGCTAAAATGGCCCTTGATTTATGAGTTAACAGGGACGTTAATCAAAAGGATCATGATCAAAATAAATTGAATACCACAAAAATCGAATCCACAATAAATATATCATAGGAACCCTAATCAAAGAAAACATCAAACCACAAGACCAAATCCACAATTAGAAATAATTTCATAAAACTAAGTCTCAATTCAATATTAAAAAGTAATATTTTATAAGATTTATTATTGATATTATTATTATTATTATTATGAAAGTTTGGCTATAATTATTAAATTACTAGAAGCGTACT
>NC_037535.1:18470331-18513419 GCF_001531365.2 Cynara cardunculus var. scolymus
ATTTTAGATTTTTTATATTTAAAATGAGATGTTTATCCTGTATTTGATTGTGTTTATCTGCAGTTAGTTACACGAATTTAGATATGAGATGAAATGGGATAGGGATGAATGGGTTTAAGAGTTTTTAAGAGTTTAAGAGTTTTTAAGAGTTTTAGCCAAATGTTTTATAATATAGTATAGATAATGTCAAAAATTGTAGTCCATTTGAAGAACGGCAATTATCGACTTGAATAATGCTATATTTATTTTCATATAAAATTTATTTTAAATTGATTATAATTAATAGGCCAATACCTTAAATTAGAAAACAAAATACATATCTATACTATATTAAGTATTTGACAAAAACTCTTCAAAACCATTTTTATACATGAAATACTGTATATTGATGCATATTACTTACAATTCAAGATTACAAGTAACTATGCATATGTACAACTTATTAAAGCTTCATGTTTGAATTCGTGTAACTAACTACGAATAAACATAATCAAATAGAAAATAAACATCTCATTTTAATTTATAAAAAATTTAAAATATAATTAGGATAATTATCGAGTTCTAACAAAATAATTAATTATTATCTTTATGAGAAAAATATATTATTGAACCAAATATAAATTACTTTATTATTGAACCTAAACTAAATTATAAAAAATTGAATTAAAAAAGTACCCAAAAAATATGAATATTAAATAGTTAATTTGATATTAATATCGATATATTTTTATCAAACTTTTATCATATCTTCAAATTTATATCTTATTAAAAAATAAAAAAAAATCATCGTTTTTTCAAAATCACATAAAAAATAAAATAAAATATTAAAATCAAGATGTATCTCGTCGCATTACACAAATACCCTTCTAGTAGATATAAATAAAAGAGTTTTTTAGATGCTGACAAAATTATCGACAATATTTTAGAGTTGAAACATTGGTTTTCATTACCATCCTAATTTTGGCCTATTCTTATTTAGAAAAAAGAGTCACCATCCTAATTTTGACCTATTAAAAAAGTGGATTTGAATAATTATTTCTAAAAAAATGACTCGTTAAAATTAATAGATTAATGATAAAAATAAAAATAAGAATAAAAATTAATACATCTTGATTATAATATTTTCGAAAAAAATTTATCAAGTTTATGATTCATTCTCAGCTTGTTGTTAGTTAGGGGTGAGCAGCGGAACCGGGTACCCACTTGTGGAACTGGAACTGCCTTGGAACTGCTGGTTCCGGAACCGGAACCGATATGAGTGGTTCTGGTTCCAGTTCCTAAAATTCAGAACCGATTGAGAATGGTTCCGGTTCTCAATTTTTTGGAACCGTTACCCGCCGGGTACCCGCTGGGACCGGTTCCGAGACCGGATACACGGAACCGGCGAGTACCCTGAACCGGAACCGACGGGTATCCGGTATTTTTCAATTAAAAATAATAATTAATTTTTTTAATACTAGATTAAGTTAGGTCAAGAACTTAGAACTCTAGATTCAAAATTTAAGATATAATGATTCGTATTTTTTTAAATTGTGTGTTTAATTGGATTCGTAGTATGTAATCGTTAAACTTTGAACATTTACGATTATAGTATGTAATCGTTAAATTTTCAACATTTACTATTAGTCTATTATGGTTTGTAATCGTTAAATAATATTTGTAACCATTATTCAGTATAATTTGTATTCTTGTTTATTTATTAGTGTTTTCACAATGTTTTATTTTTATTTCTAAATAACAAAATTTTAATATTTTAGGAAGCGGGTACCCGGAACCGGAACCGGTTCCCGGCGGTTCCGATTCAGGTTCCAAAATTTCAAGAACCGCTCTAATCAGTTCCGGTTCCAATATCTCAAAACCCGCCGGTTCCGATTCCTATCAAATAGGACGGGTACCCACCTATGCTCACCTCTATTGTTAGTCGACAACTCTCCTTCCCCTCTTCAATCTGTATACATGGCCAATACCCCATTAATATATTATACAACTTACAATCTTTATTATCTTTTTAGAGTTTCGTTTCCTAATACATTAATAATATTATATTAGAATGGTATTTGTGCAATGCAACGAGATATATCTTCATTTTAATGTTTCATTTATTTTTTTGTCTCTTTTAATATAATACAGTTTATATGGTTTTGAGAAATATAATGTTTACACTTTTAAATAAAAATAAATTTAAAGATATCATATAAATTTAAAAAAAAATATCGATATAAATTAACTATTTAAAAGTTCTCGTTTTTTTGTACAATTTCTTTAATTTAGTTTTTATTATAATTTAATTTAGGTCTAATAGCGAAGTAATTTATTTTTGACTTAACAATATAATTTTTATAAAGATAATGATTCTGTTAGAACTCAATGATTATCCTAATTATATTTTAAATTTTAATATTCAAAATGTTTATTCTGTATTTGATTATGTTTATCTACTGTTAGTTATACGAATTCAAAAATGCAGCTTTAATAAGTTGTACTTATGCACAACTTACTTGTAATCTTAAATTTTAAGTAATATGCATTAATACACAGTACTTTATGCATAAAAAATGATTTTTTATCAAATATTTTATAACATAGCATATATTAGATTAATCTTGACCGTTGGTATATGATTAGAATGCATATTCTGCGTACAAGAAAAGAACCAACCAAAAACCATTTATGTTAGTTAACTTGCAACCTTCAAATTGGATCCTTCTAGAATCCTCCAACTCTATGCCAATTGCTATGCCTATGCTAAAGTAGCATAGTCCCAAAATTCAATTCGGCTGTTCTTTATTAATAAACCAAATAACAATCACTAACAACATTTTCACTAAAACAAATACAACGAGATCCAATTAACACTATTATTTACTTACCGGGTAAGATTTTAGTCCACCAAAACGACATCGTATGCAACAATTTACTCAGTAGGCACTTATCGTGGTAAGACTCGTCGCCCTTACTTATCAGGTAAGATTCTTGGTTCTTACGATATTCATCTGATGAGGTAATGTTACTCGGGTAAGCGTTTAGTAAACGGCCCCTAAATCGGAAAACAATCCCAGTTTAGAAAGAAAAACGAAAAGATCGTTGTCGGTTGCCGATCTACCAACATTCATTCATTAATCGTAGCAATTATCAATGAGATCAATTGCATTTTTCCTCCTTGGCTTATACAAAAAGTAATCCATCATTAATTTTGGTTTATTAAGACTAGCACATTATACTAAGCCTACCCATGAGAGGTCATTTAGAGTAGTAATCAAGGGTGGCGTAAAATTAACAAACTAAGTAACCACGTCGAGGATGGACCAACCTACGACTAGACATGGACTACCATTACCATCATTTTGATACTAGGTTCGGCTCATAATAACTCTAAAAAAGAAAAGCTTAACCGACCCCGAATGTCCATCTCTAGCTTGCCACACTCTAATAATTCATTTACATACGGCAAAACTCACACTTTTACCTCCGTGAACATTGAGTATACGGTTGTACTAATGACCCTTTTGTCAAATCGGTAAGAACAATCATGCCACGATCAAGTTCTTACACAAAATAACGCCAGTCGGGTATCCACCAAACCCGGATCATGTTTAACCACAAAGTTGGAAATATAAGAGAGATCAAAGAGAACATGAACAAAAATGATGCACATGAAAAGCATATGACAGTAGATTCTTGATCTTTTTTCTTTCTTAAAAATAAATAATAAACCATTAAGCTATTTCGTTTAATTAAGCCCCTTCTCAAGGAAAAAATATAACCAAAACCAACAAAGAACCCAGATTTCTTTGCACAATGAAAGCAAATTTCCTTCCTATTCTCTTCTTTTTTTTATCTTTAAAAATCCCACAGGTCTAGAGGAAGAAGAAACACAAGAAGCTATTGGGGATTCAACCCATATGTACTTATTCCTATTCACTCATCCATCCCCCCTCTGACTCACTGCAAGGATTTCCAAATCCCTTCTTCTCACTACTCATCTTCATCATCAAACAAGAAACAGTAAAAAGTAATAAAAAAAAAATAACCCAAAAACAAGACCTTTCTTTCTTTCCTTCAAGATTCCAGCTTAGAGTCGGACGAAATATCACCATTGTTCCCCATTCGCGGCATCAGTAACTTGGGTTTAAAGATCTTGGAGGCTGCTTGCAAATTCAGATACTGCATACAGAACAATCATATTCAGAACCAACATCACTTCAAGACTCACACTGAACCCATCTTTCGTCTTCTCTACCACGAGAGAAAGGATCAATGGTACTTTTTAAAAGTTGTTAATTTACCTTACTTACATCTCTGTAAAAAGAACTTATCTCCTCTTCTGTCAGACCTTCCTCCTCCTCACCAGTTTCTTCCCACCCCAGTGAACGCAGGAATCTAGCTTCTTCTTCCTCCGAATAAAGAATAATTGCATCAGAGCTTGAATTGTTCTTTCCGTTAGACCGCTCGGTTGCCTCACCATTGCAGGAGGACAAATCAACCTTGTTGCCGCTAGACACTTGGACCCCACCAGACCCATCTACCACCGCTGGATCAATCCCACCCTCGGTTGCAGTAGGCTTATCACCGGCAGAGATGGATGAACCAGTATCAGGGGTAACAGGCGACGAGTTGTTTGTCATAGATTTCTTCCGCATAAGGTTAAAGAAGTCATTTCGGCTCTGGGCTTGTGATGAGGGTCTCTTCTCCAGTGTAGCAGCTACACCGGGCTTAACAGCAACAGCAACCGCTGGATTGTTACCTAGGTTTCTCAAGGGAGCCGATCCAACAACTGAGGTTACAGCAAGAGGGCTATTTGGTAATTTGCTAGCACCTGTTGGACTCAAGTTGTCCTTTGCAATTGGAGTGATACCGTTCCTTTCGCGTGATGGCTTAAGCACATGAAGTTTCCCCACACTAGATGTCTTTGAAACATCAAATTTTGTAGATACTGGTCGGGGGGAGTGTGTGTGGTTGACAAGATGAGAACTCTGAAGCTGTAATTGCCCGACCTTTGATTTCGGTTTATCAGAAGAGTTCAAAGCCTATAAGGAAAACTGAAAAGTTTAGACAAGCAAGGAACACACAAGAAAACGCATGTGAACCTGAAGCATAAAACAAACACAACAGGTCACAATAACGCAGCAAAAAGAAACTGCAGACAAACTCCCAAGTGAGCTTGTTTGGGTAACGAGTTCACGTCAAGTAAACTTGAGAAAACATGCATTTTGCTACTGAAAATTCCATGCAGCCTTGGTTTTCTCCATAAATCAATGCAAGCATAAACAACTATCGTATGCAAAAGAGCAAAATGCCCAGGTGCTCACAAAAGTGGGGAGAGGGCATCAACAGCCATGCTGCTTTGTGCAGCGCAAAGTTCACCAGTTGTGGAAATTAAAAGTAAAAATTAAGAACAACTAAATAAATAAAACAGAAAGCAGGTCAATCTATCTCTTCTCTTTGATCATCAACATATGCACATCACTAAACAAGACCTTAAACACTACTATTAGGACATTTGAAAGAGTCCATCAGATATACAGTGGAAGCATAAAAGAATTTGCAGAAACAGAACTAAAATCTTTGGTTTATTTAGTGAATGAAAATTCTTGATAGATTCACGCTTGGACAAATTTCATGTTTTTGGAGTACTTGTATAAAAAACTGCACTCCAGTATACCAAAAATTCCTCTAAAAAGATTGGTTTCCAACTAACGGGACAATATGTGCCCATTGACATGCCTTGGTAAATTTTATCAACCCTAAGCTCATGACATGTAATCATTTGCTCGGACCCTTACCTTTGCCATATCATTTTTATACAGAGAGAGAAGATAGAAGGCTGTACATAAATTAAAACCCACCAAACAAGAAATTTGGGGGAAAACTAATTACCGAAACAATACTAGAAATATAATCAAATTGTGACCAGATAAATAAGTTCAATCCGCTCCATATGATGTGGGCATTTTTTATCTTGGTATATCCCATTTCCTGCCTCCTTACTAGTACATTTTTGAGCTCTTTCGGTTAACAAATTGGCCCCCTCAGCAGCACTGAAGACCTTAACTCCCTTCTAATCATATATTTGACTACCTTACTCCATAAAATAGAATGTTTATGCTGCTTCCAAGTTATTTTGAGTTTCCCAGCAATAATGTATGTAGCTACCTCAATTTTATTAAACCAAGGGAATGTATATGGTTTTCTATTTCTCCGCTGCAGGTTTTCTACTATATCTCAAATTCCCCAACTATATAAATATGGATATATTTCCCATTCTGTCAAATTTTCACAGTATACGACATTAAAGTGTTCTACCTGTGTTTCATATAAAGCTAATTATTGTTCATTTCAAACTTTTGTTATAGAATACAATTATGAATTTGGCGTTGCACATGTACAATTATGAATGTCAATGTTCAACCATGTTTTAATTTCTTTTTATATTAATATGGTTGATTGTTCTTTTAAGTGCACATTCAAATGAATCCATATGCAAACTTTTATACCAATGGTGTTCCCATAGGTATTAAGCACATTTAACACAAGCCCACAACTAGTAAACTGATAAAGACATTCAACAACAAAAGTATTGCATAACAATTAATGCACGGTTTTTTCTTTTATGTATTCCCTTGGGTTTAACTTTCTAACATCTGTTTTCTCATTGGCATAATTATGGTATAAACCACTGCTGAACCATCCTCCTGCATTCCTGGTGAACAGAAACCTCTTTTCTTTTCCTTTTCGACCTTACAAAGAAGCTTATTCAGAATTTCTGAGAATTTATTCACAACACTTAAAATCAAGGTTAACCAATTTTTGCTAGGAAATGACAACATACACGAGTTCGCTAAGAATTACATCATAGGAGAATCAAAACAGGATAAAAGGGAGCAACTTGATTTAAGAAGAGGCCATCATCATAGCATTAATGAATAAGACACCTCCTTAAGTATTAAGATTACTGAATTGCTCATTCAACCTCCCTTGATCCATAATGCCATGGCTGTATTAGAATTCATGTTTGTCCTTGTATGAACAAGACAGCCATATGTCACTGGCTTGGTGTTTTTGCCATAACCGACTGTACACCCTCAGCATCTTTTTCTGATAAAGCACACCTGTTTTCTTTGTCGATGGTTAGTCAGCTTGAACCACTCACTAGGTGATCACCAAGAAGACAACATTTATAGGAATGAAGTTTGTAATGCTATTTATAGAACTTGTTGAAAGGTTTTAAGGATTGATTATTGGATGGTTAAAAATGAGGATACCTGCTCCTTGTTGTAAGAGATTCCAACTCATGGAGAATTTTAGATACAAAAAACCTTATAGGTTCTATAATATATATCTAGAACTCTACTATGCATTAAGAGAAATCTAGAGAGTTCTAGGAAATCCTAGAAAGTAAGAGCAATCTATGACATTCTAGAGAACACTATAATTTCCTAGGTAACTCTAGTAATCAACAGAGTCCTCCTTCAAGAATGCTTATTGAGCTGTCCAACAGATGCCAATCAGGCATCCACTAGACTCTTGTGTGCACAGCCTCACCAGAACCAGGTAGCCCATGACATAGAGCACACTTACCTCACTTCCTTCCTGTAGTTTTCACTATTAGGGTGCTGTTAATACTGAATAAAAACGATGAATCTCACAGTGTAACAAAACGACACCTCCTGGGCCATGACTCACCATGTTTTGCAGATATAAACCAATGTTGAAATCCTATATCCACTATAACAAGGTAAAAGCAAAATCTTATACTCGAATTTGAGATGGTAGTCATAGGAAAAAAAAACTATCATTTACAGGATTATACTCTTCAATCAAATACGAAAGGACAACACGTCATATTTAATCTACAGTTTTTCTTATGGGAAGAGGAGATGAAAGAAGCATATTCAAGAATACAAGGTACAATTGTGTATGATGCAAGGCAATGTACACTAATAGTTTGATACTACATATCATCATTTATAACAAAGTATCAATCACAAACACTCTCATGGTTGTTCTCATTAAGTCAAAAAAATTAGGCGTGAACCTCCAAGTCTCTAGAGTTTAATGTCAGTGAAATTCTTCAATACCAGTCACAAAGGTAGGCCACGTTACAGAAACAAATAAACAGTCAGTCCAAGGTAGGCACGAGAAATGAACACATGCAATCACAAGTGAGCAAGACACTTGTGAAGAGAAGGTTAATCTACAGCACAACTAATAGTCCCAAATTCCATTGGAACTACAGTATATAAAAGAAAGACAGAGGAGTATAATTGTGCTTCTGAAGAGAGGTTCTTCAAAGAATCTGTTCCCATATTCCGTTCAAAACAATATCAAGCTATGATATAGCCATTAGTTAAATGTTCAAGAAACCTAAAACTAGAAGGATAAGCAAGATGTCAAGATAAAACAAATCCATGCTTCCTCTAATAAATCTCGTCTCCTACTTACTCCTCTTTCTACATTGTTTTTCACTGAATTAAGTAAGAAGTGCTACTCTTCTCGAAAAAAACAATTTGGTTCCAGATAGCAATGAGCTATAATCAAAACCACCTAGCTTAGGCAAGTACCTTGACGGCTTAACCCACTTACAAGAATGAACAAATGAGTAAGATCCAATTTCAGCAATCAATGTGTGATGAAATCAGTATGGCAAGACAACTAGCCATCTACAATAACCTCAGAAGACATTATCTTGAACTTCAAAATTCATATTATGTTTTTAAAGATGAGCACAAAATATAGCCAAGATGAGTGGCCTTGTTCCTTCTCGGATTACCCAAATTAAGTGTGCAATTACAGGTCAGGATAACTAAAACAATTGTTTTTACATATATACCCTTACACATATCCCTTTAGGTGGATTTAAGATGGAACTCCTCACAAGTTCATGTAAACACATTTCTAGACCAATTACACATTGCCATTAATCCATTTAACCTTTTACACATGAAATTTTTTGGATTTACACCCTTAAGTTAACAATGGCAAAAACAACAGGCAACAATGATATGACCACTCCCCTACCCAATATGCGCACTCACTGTTTCGTTCTGAATTATTGGTTGATATTTATCAAGTTATATAAATTCCATACAACCGCAGTCATGTTCTGGGCCTCATAAAGATAAAATGCGAAGTGTCTCTTGTTACTAGAGAGGGTACTGGAAAATAAACACAAAATAAAAAGTACATCTAAATCAACAACTCTTGATACGAGGCAACAGAAATACTGCAATCCATAAAGAAAGGGCGCATGTATTAAAATACAGAAACCAAATAAACGATATGATTATGAGTTATGCAAAAATCAACAAGAGGTTCAAAAACACTCTTACCAAGGCTTTAGGCAAGGAAGGAGTCATGGGAATCAATTGCCTGGATTGCTTAACGGCAAGCTCTTCAAGCCTTTGAGTTCCAACAGACAACTACAATGAACATAGCTAAACATAAGAACATGATACATGCTAAGGCATGATGTGCTTGTAAGAGATGCTTAAGCTACCTGGGGAGCAGTCTGAGCTCGAGGAGGACCCTGTGCCAAAGTTTCAGCCATATTGCGACCAGTCGCCATGCTTGCAGTTGCCGAGATTGATGTTGATTGAAGAGGTGGTGGAACAGAGGTGTTGCTTCCATTGCTTCCAACTATCACAGGCACCTCAGCCAGTGCTGAGGTCCACCCATCACCGCCAATCACAGCTGAGTTACCGATTGGTAGGCTCTGAATGGCAGTAGTCAATCCAGGAGATGGGACTCTTCCAATCTCAGGATCTATTTGTTTTTCTTCTGCTCCAAGAGATGGAAAATCCCTCTCAAATGCAGTCTTGACACTGCCAATGGCACCAGCACCAGAACGTAAAGCACTCCCATTGTTGTGGCTATTTTTGTTAGCACTGCTTGAGTCAACTACTACTTTCCTGGGCCATGACTCACCACGCTTTGCAGATACACTTGAATGTGAACGCCTTAGCCCTTCTTTCTCAAACCTACTTGGTAAAATGTTACCCAGGGGATCAGAATAATCACGAAGCCGACCATCTGGCTTTTCTTTTTCACGGAACTCGTGTATATCCTTGTCCCAGTCCCTATCACGATGGTTCCGACCAAAACTACTGTAAGACCTTAAATGAGATGAACCGTTACTACTAGTGCGACGGAAGTATGAGGAAGTTGTCCTATCTGAAACAGAAGGGCGTCCTAATTCGTTATCACTGATGTTAACAAACGATTTATTTCTTGTGGCCTTTGATACACCTTGTTCATCTAAAAGAACAACATTGTCAGGTAAATAACAAAACTGAAAAGAAATTCCAAATAACATATATTGTTGAGAAATAAAATGAATAGAATTACCAGAGTGCAATGAAGATGATTGAAGCTGATGGGATGTTGTGCTTAAGCCTCCACTGCTCTTTAACCATTCAGGTACAAATGTTGGCTCACTTCTTTCCATAGTTAGTGCTGAACATCATAAGAACAGAATAACAAAGGAGATATGTGCATTCGAGTATTATTATTCATACCCTTCTGTCTTTCCCTCCAACAAAATCTATGTGTGCCTCATCCATTTAAGGAATCCAGATAACCAATATAAGTAGTCAATTCCAGCAATCAAAGCTCGTATGAGAAAACCAGAGCTTCAAATGCTATCTATGTTTCTAAACCTTTCAACACCACCACTATTATCAGATAAAAGAATCCAAAATCTATCCTGTACACAGTTAGGCAGGGCTCATTTTGTCCCTCCACCCTTGGTATTTACCGGAATTCCAACCCCAATCAAGAACAGAGACTAACAGCCTTACCAAGGTTCAAAGCATCCATATTTCAAGACTGAACGAACTTACAAGACCCTCATCTTATAAATAAGTTCAATCAGCACTAGCACAAAACGAACCGTCTTATATCATCGAGAAACACAAAATATATCCCTTCTTGATGAATACTTCAAGCCCATTACAGAGAAGAATCAAACCCTAAAATTTAAAAAGCGTCACAAACAGACAAAACAAATCGAAACCCTAGGTTCTGTACGTCCGATACACAACCGTAAACAATCAAGAAAAGGGTGTTCTAAATTCGTAATATTGGCGAGAAAATATCGAAAATTAAACTAACCCTTAACCGTTAAATCAAAACAACACCCGAAAAAACCCTAAGTAGCCGCCTCTATCCTTTTTTCCCTTGGGTATCTCAGTGCGATTGGATTCTACGGGGCAATTCCTCTATGTAATGAAGAAAGAAAAACCAAGAGTCTCAAATTAATTGTGAAGAAAGACAGAGAGAGAGAAAGCATGTATGTATTGTATTTACTGTGTGTTTGTATGCGGTGAGTGTAGGAGATGGAGAATGAGAAGAACACCGTGAACCCGCTTTGATTTCGCCGTGTGGAGAAACAACTTTTATCTCACTGTGTGTATTGTGTGTGTGAGAGAGAGGGGAGAAGAAAGGGGGATTGTGAGGAAGTTTTTTTCTTGTTTGGTGTTGGTTTTGGAATTCACGTTGCTCTCTGTTTGGCGTGACCCCTTGTTTCTGTGAAATGCTTTCTAACCCTAATTACTATTTACTTAATTACCCATTAAGCATCCACATTAACCCGATAATCCAATCCGAACACAAATCGATATATTAAGGGGGTGTTTGGGATTGCTTATAAAAGCAACTTATTGACTTGTTCCGGTGTGGCACCGGTAATAAACACTTTTGAGTGTTTGGATAAACAACTTATACCGGTGTCAAACCAGTAATAATAAGTTGTTGAAAAAATTAAACTATTCTAACTTATAATAAGTTGATAAGTGCTTTTGTAGAAAAGCATAAATTGTTTCAAATAAGCAATCTCAAACACCCCCTAAATTATGATTATGCCCAAATCACCTAACTTGAACCTTTTCGACGTTCGAAACTGTCGTCGTTGATCGATAAATGTATTCCAATTCAAAACTTGAATGTGGTTATAACAGATGCACGGTTCTTTTGTTTTAAAGTATACTGTTTATGCGTATTTTTCTTTAAAATATGATTTTCTTACGGAATAGCGTCATTTATGTTTACCGATTCAAACTTGGATTAGGTGTAGCAGGAACGAGAGATGGTTGGTTTATATACGTGTTACCTTACAACGGATGAGTTTACGTGACATCATGCCAAGCTAAGTTGCCATAATTTACAGTTATCGAGCTTCGCAACTTTCAGATGTATCTTATTCAGAAAAAAAGTTTGTATTGTTACGTATTTGGATGTGCGTTTCCAGTTCACTACGTGGTCATACAAGGAAACGGTGAAAGAGCAAGTGTTATCTTCAGAGTGAATATATTGACACACATGATTTATTGTATTATATGATATTCTCGAAGGTAAATTCGATTTTTAAAAATATTGAATATCGGATGACATAATATTTCTTTGAAAACATGTAGAATATAATAGAGAATGTGATCCCTCTCGAGACGCGTAGGAGAACGTAAATTTTGTGTTTATGAAAAGGCAAATTGCATTAAATAGAAAGGACAAATTGCATTAAGTCGAACGTACTTTGTTTTGGTTATATTTGGATAATCTATTTTTCAAAGTTCTGCTTTGGGAAATTCACTATGGGGTTGTGTAACTTTTCTTTCATTAAGTCATGTATAGATTAAGATGTTTATCCAGATAAATCTGTTATCCCGAGGAAATGAGACCAATGGATTTAAGGGAGGCAAGAGAGAGTGTTGGGTTATTTCTAGGACATTTTTGGTATTAGTTTGTTTGAGGTGACTTAACGGGAACATGTAATGGGTCCTTGTTTATTCCATATAGCCATTTTGGCTTAATGAGTAAGTTGTAATTAAGCATTTTTGTATGACTGAGCGGGAAAAAAAAAACCGTTCAAACCATTAAGTTCATTAAGTTATAAGTAAACAACCCTTATGTATGGTTAATAGAACATACTAAACTTTTGTAAGCAAACATAACAACTTTGTTTATCCTCATTGGCAGATACTTCCTTTACAAGTCATCTAATATATGTGTCACATTTTAAACCTATGACTTAATGAGGTCACGGTTTTTATGCAACACACACAGTTATTTTCATAAATAAGAATACATTTAACCATTGATAACTATAATAAAAAGACATACGACAACAATCATAATTCAACATATTAACACTGAAATTCAAATATCCAAATAATATTATCCACTTAATAGTAAATGGATGGTTTTTGACATGCATTGTACGTACCAATGTTATAACACTCATTTCTTCCCTTTTAGCTATCTTATTTTCCTTTAATATCCAAAATTTGAGTTTTTTATTATTTTATTCGTCTCTTTCTTATTTGTAGATCTAAAGTAGTGATTTACCTATTTTTATACCAATTGAAGGCTAATTCAACCTTATAGACAGTTGTTTGTGCTGTAGCATTACCACAACACTGGATCTGTTAGTTTTTGTAACGTTTTGGATGGCTTAATACATTCAGTCATGGATTTGCTTTGGAATCAGACTTTTTGTAGTTTGGATATCAAGATTTGAAGACAGAAATAGTTGATGGACTTCTAGTTTTAATTTAATTTATTTAGTTAGTTTTTTTGTACTTTAATGTTGATTTTAGTTTAGCTTAGGGACCAAGTTTGCTTAAAAGTTTCATTTTGCCCCCCTCTAGCTTAGTATAAATAAGAGGTATGGGTTTGTGTTTTGTTGTGGAGAAATCCAATCCAATCAGATCTAATCTGATTGTGATTTACGGTTTGAAGTATTTGAAGTTTATGCTCTCGTTTTAATATATAAATTCTCGTATTTTCTTGAATCCTGTTCTTCATAGTTTCTTTACATCAAGTTCTTTGATTTTTACATTTATTGTCTTTAATTTATTACGTTTTCCGCTCTTTGATTTCTGTTATTTACTTTCAGTTATTTATTTTGATGTCTTTACTTTTTGTTTGTTACATTTCTTCGTAATTTATTTATGTTATGAGTAGCTAAATCTCTTAGCTTGGGTGTGAGACGGAAATGGTGAGTTTGTAAATCAAAAGAAAGCAGATCAATTTTATGTAACAACATTGTTTCATTATTTCATTCCAAGTTTTATAAACCAATAACATTTCTCGACGAGTTGATCACTTTAAAGTGTTAAAGTGTTGATCACTTTAAAGTGTTAAAGTGTCATTGACTCTAAGTTGAGCCATTGATTGCACCAATTTGAATGATATGGGAAGTACACTTGAAAGAGTTGCTGACAAAGAGATTTGTTATCTATATTTTCTAAATTGGTTAGTTCTCGACAGGTTGATTATTTTGAAGTGTTAAAGTGGAATGAACTCAAAGATGAGTCATTTAAAACATGTCAACTTGAATGGTATGATAACCCGTTCGAAAGAGTGTTTTTTAACAAAGAGATTTGTTTATCCGTATATTTTGAGGACACCATTTGTCACTTTCACTGGTTTGGATATTACATATATATATATATATATATATATATATATGAGTTGAAAGCTATAATATCATTGCAATGGTGAAGTCCGAAAGGAATACCCTCAAAATAAATTGTGTAAATAATAGTTACTAATTGCATGTTGTAGCATTTTGACAGCATTGGTCTGCTAGAATTTGTGTTTACGTCTCACCAAAGGTATTACACCATTGCTTTCTTTATTTTATGTCATTTTCAGTAGTATTAACTCAAATCCAAATCAAAGTCTTCAAACTCGTCATCTGAAGTTAGTCTTTCAACTTGAAATCTTGCAACTTAAGATACCTATCCATGTGGAATACGATACTTGGTTCTTATCATTTTATTACTTGAAGGCGATACTGTTGACACATGTATACTTGTATATGTTACCACTTAGTGTTGTAGAAATACAATATCTAGCCCCCTTCAATTTCATACCGTCACATGTGCTATTAATATGTGGTTTTTGCTAAATTAATCTCTAGAAGAAATTCATTTGCATAATTAACACTGAAACAATTTAACCATTATATATCTTTTAATTATAATTGTTTATAGTTTCAACACACAACCTGATTAAACAAACAACTTGCAAAAACGTTGGATATATAAGCAAAAAAAATGTCATGCATATATCCTAGTTTAAAATAAACACGATACTGTTTACATAGATGAATAACGTTTGGGCGTTCCAAACCCTTTTTCAATCCTTGATAATTTAAAAGCCTGGATTAGGCCACACCGGGCTTTCGGGTTGAAAAAGGGTTTGATCGGGCTTTTTAGGCTGGGATTTCAAGCTTTTTTAGGTCGGGTTTTTCAGATAGGGCCTAAGCCCGGATTAGCCCCCATAATTTATGCTTAATTGGGTTTTGAGGCTTGCCCCAAACATGGGCTTCAATCTTAATACGCCTGGACTTTTCACGTCGGATAAAACTAAATGTACACTTTTTATGCATCTAATCACTTGTGCAATCCTAATCTAGAATATTCTTGAAATCACCTTACGTGACAACAACAATAACCCATAAATATTTATGAATCTTTATATTACAATTTATATTATAGTTTACAGAATTCTATAAGAATGTCCTAATACTGTGTAATTTTGGCAACAAAAAAACTAGCCAAAATACATTTTACGCGACAAAGTAAATTTTAGTGACCAAACTACGATTTTTATAATTTGAGGGATAAATAGTGACTAAAACGTCAGAAATCCTAGAACAATAACCAAACCTCATTTTATAAATTTTAATTGTTTCAAGACTTAAATGTTTGAAATATCACGGTAGATATCACATTTTAAAAATTGACTATGCCATACACAATATTTGGAACTTAAATTTGCTAAAATCATGGCCAAAATAACATTTTTAAAGTTGCAGGGGCTAATTTGTAATTTCTTAAAACTTTAAAATTTTCATGATCCTATTCAAGTCTTCCGTTCACCCTCCCTACATAATGGCCCATTTGTACATGAAAGTCCGATGCTTACAACTCAATTCCCTTTGCCCATACATGCCTCGATTTACTGGGACATGGATATGTTTCATTTGACCCGCAACCAAACCTTATTCACGACCTGATTGTGACCTAGCTCGCAATTTTGAGCTTTATTTGCTCATTCTTTTTGCCAAATCCGACATGTACATACAGTATCTACATTTTGGCATATAAACAACTTTTATTGCAAACTAGAGTGGTCCCAAATTCATTTTCATTTGAATACCCCTCTTCTTTGGCCTACAACCACTACAACATTCGTCTAAAATTCCAAAATTGACCAAAACTATATAAATAGTTTTAAGAATAATTGTGAAATTGATTGTTAAGCTAAACTTCATCATTATTGGTTTGTTATTAGTTTCCAGATGATTTTTATAAGTTTTTAGAAAGAAAAAAAAGAGTGGTTTTGGTTGATACGTCATTGTCTATGTATATCAAAAATCAATGAGTCAATGCCACACTGGCTTCTATTTGAGGTACATACGGACAACCACCAACATGTCCTTGTATTTTGTGAGAAGTGACAATTAACCGCTATCTTTCTAAAATATGACATCTAGTTCCCTGTGGTTTCTAACCTTTGAGTATTTATACCTTTACCTTCATCTTAAATAAATGAATAGTTTGCTTTAGGGGCTGTTTGGTAGGCTCTTAATGGTTACATTAAGAGCCAATCGTTGAATCGGTCAGAGGTTATAAGTGTTTGGCAAAAAAAAAAAAAAAAACCACCTCTTAATGGTTACAAACACCTCTTAACCATTTTGACCCTTATGCTCCACTCAACCATTCAGGGGCTGTTTTTTTCCATCTTTGCCTTCATCTACTCACGCAGACCTGCTCGCTTCCATTCCTCTTCCCCTTCCATTCCCGATCGAAGCACATATCCTCTTTAATCGGAGCGCCGGTCGTCCATCGTCGGTTCCCGATCATCCTTCCATCGTCGCACCCCGATCACCTCGTCTCCGGTCGCCTCTTCGTCTCCGCCTCGTCGCCGCTTCGTCGCCGCCTCGTTGCCGCTCGTCGCCGCTTCGTCGCCGTCGCCTCGTCGCCTTCCACAGCCTCACGTCGCCGCCTCGTCGCCTTCCACAGACCTGTCTAGGGTTTGGTTTAGGGTAGCATTTTTCTTTGAAAATTGATGGTGTTTATTGCTAACTTCATGTTTGTAACAATGTTAATGATGATTGGATTACCTATATTTTGCAATTTCTTGAGGATTTGTGATCTTGATATGAAGAACATGAAGAACATCATCTTTTTTTTCTAAAAAAATGTTTAGAATTGATTGTATTTCTTGAGGGTTAAAATGGTAATTTTGCTGTCATTCAGAAAACAATTACCAAACAACTTTGTTTCATTCAGCACTTAACCATTCTGACCCTCTTAGCCATTCTAACCTCTTAGTTATTCTGAACTAAATCATTCAGCAACTGTCAAACAGCCCCTTAGGCTCTAAATGATAATTTAAATGTTGGTTCCCAAAAATAAGAATTAAACACAGTTTGTTTCATTTTGATGCAATTTTTCTTATTTAAAAAGGCCACCAAGTAATCCAACTAATTTATAGTCTAAACTAAATGTCTGTTTTCTCTACCAGTTTTTTTATAGTCTAAACTAAACGTGTTTTTCTTTACCTATTTTGATCCAGGTCATGTCAGGCTCCTAGACAACAACCTCTGATGATTTATTAACAAATAAAAGTACAAAAGCATTGTCTCCGAAGTCAAGATGGACATGGGTTAGTTGGGGGATTGTGACATTTAAATAATACAGTTCAATGATAATCGATTGAAATATTAATCCAACTTAACTCGTTAAAATAACCTAAATCAACCTTTTTTTTAGTATATAATATTTATATACGACAAATAGAATAAATAAACTCACACATCATCTTCACCTTTGGTGGGGTTTAAACCCTTGATCTTCTAGGAGGCCAATGACTCACATACCACTAGGTCAAAAATAAAGTTCACGGGGTTGGGTTGATGGATTAATGTTATCCATAAACACTAACAATGAATATGAGATAAAAAAAAAATAAGTGTAATTTTTCATATAATTAATAGGTACAATGCAACAGAATGTAAAAATGTATCATAGTCCTTTAATTTGTAGTGAAAATCCAATTTGTGGATCTTTAAGATGTTTTCCAGAATCATTGTAAAGAAAATATTATCATATTATGATAATGTTAACAATTAACCTAAGATATATTTAATTGACAAAAACAATAGACGGTCATTCTTGATATGAAAAGCAAAATCTAAAGTCACGAAAATCAAATAATCTTCTCTGTACATCATGATTCTCAAGAACAAGCTAAGATCAATGTTGAAACTAAAATGATTAACACTGCCTAAAAGCAGATGAAGTACGAACCATAAATTCCTTGTAGTTGATTGAAGTCTTGAGCTTTTTTTTTTTTTTTTGTAAATCCGTTTCTAGAATAAAAATGCAAAAAACACTCGGTCCCTCAATGACAAACATCCAACTATGCATCAAAGATAAAAACAATAAAGAACACATAAAATCAATATTTTCAACAAAATTCAAAGGCTTGGTGGATTTACACCCCACCTATTTAGGATTTACACTCCATCGTAATACTCCTATCTATAAGTAATAATTACTAATTATTTTTTATTTTTTTATTCAAAAATAACTTGTAATCATTGTTCAATAATACCCTTTATTTATTTCAATTTTTTAAATTGTTGTTTAGTTTATAAATTGATTTTTTAAATTATAAAACCATTAATTTTTTTATTTTAAAGGATTAAGTTATTAAAATATTTTTTAAATTAAAAAAACCATATAAATTTCTAATTTTGATTAAGGGTAAAAATTGAATGAAAAAGTAACATAGTTTAACTTGATTCATATTTTGGGTAATCAACTTTCAAAACTTTCATTTTGATAACTGAGATGTAAAGTTTGAAACATTTAAGTAYTTAGGTAACCGAATGAAGTATTAACCGGTTAACATTGTGATGTGGTATCTAACTCGATATTATTTGTCGATGTGAATAATTTAATCAAAAATTAGTTTTTATGTATTGTGGTTTATTAGAAGAAAGAGTTAAATACAAGGTTTTTATGTATTGTGGTTTATTAGAAGAAAGAGTTAAATACAAGGTTTTTATGTATTGTGGTTTATTAGAAGAAAGAGTTAATCAAAACTTTCATTGTTGTTTTTTTTATTTTAAACGGTTTAGTTTATAAATTGATTTTTTAAATTATAAAACCATTAATTTTTTTATTTTAAATAATTAAGTTATTAAACTATTTTTTTAAATAAAAAAATATTAAATTTTTACATTTTGAATGATAAAAACCCTGATTTTTTTAAAATAAATAAATAAACCACTGAACTTTTACTAATCGGTTAATCTAAACTTCTTTGGGTTAAAACGATGTAAATAACCAATTTTTTAAAGATTTTTTTATTAAAAGTATGTTCACATACTTAATTAATCAAATGACAAATTGCATGAAAAAATAACGTAATTTAATTTGATTTTTATTTTGGATGAAATACTTTCAAAACTTCAATTTTGCTACCTAATATGTATATATTTTTTTAAATAAATAAACCATTGAACTTTTACTAATCGGTTAATCTAAGCTTCTTTGGGTTAAAACGATGTAAATAACCAATTTTTAAAGATTTTTTTATTAAAAGTATGTTCACATACTTAATAAATCAAATGACAAATTGCATGAAAAAATAACGTACTTTAATTTGATTTTTATTTTGGATAAAATACTTTCAAAACTTCAATTTTGCTACCTAATATGTAAAGTTTTAAACATTTAAGTACTCGRATAATCGGTTGAAGCATTAACTCTTTCTTCTAATAAACCACAATACCATAAAAACTAATTTTTGGTTAACTTATTCATATCAACAAATAATATCGAGTTAGATACAACATCACAATGTTAACCGGTTAATACTTCATTCGGTTATCTAAGTACTTAAATGTTTCAAACTTTACATCTCGGTTATCAAAATGAAAGTTTTGAAAGTTCATTACCCAAAATATGAATCAAGTTAAACTATGTTATTTTTTCATTCAATTTTTTACCTTTAATCAAAATTAGAAATTTATATGTTTTTTTAATTTAAAAAATATTTTAATAACTTAATCCTTTAAAATAAAAAATTATGTTAGGTTTTTTATTTATTTATTTTTATTAATTATGAATTTATGATAATATTATTTAATATATGGTCGAATGTGAACAGTTTGTATAATTTAATGATTTTGATTTTAAAAAAAGGAAAAAAAAAAGAAAGGAAGGTATTTGGATGTATATGGAAATTGATGGGAGAGTGTATGAGGGTTAAATCTGTGTGTCAGAAGCTCCCACGTGGATGGTACATCCTATTCTTATTGGGAAATTAAAAAAATAATAATGGGGTACTATGGTGGGGTGTAAACCATAGGACCCAATTCAAAAACATGTCGGGAACTTGAAACTCAATATTTTCAACAAAATTCAAAATTACGTGCAAGTCTTGAAGCAAGTAATCACTAAGGTTACTCTAATTCATAGGTTCATGTCATGAAAAACGTGCTGGGAAAAGGCAAAAGAAAGACCATACACAAAACTAGACTTGGATGAAAAAGAAGGCTCCAGAACCGAAACCCGTAAGGTGCATTTAGTACAGAAAATGGGACATAACAAAAACTTCTTATGACACAGCACGAAACCAACGAGATAAAATGCATTTTTGTCCCACCCATTTAGGTGAGACAAGATTGGTAAATAATTAAACTACTCATGCCAAATTAAAAATCTAAAACCTTTCACAATTCTTTCACCCTTCTACCTCGTTCTCGTCCACCCAGTAATGTTCAGTCTTGTTTGTGTACCAAACGCACCCTTAAAAGGGAGGTTTATGTACACCTTAACCGTATATACCTACATATATATACATATATATATATATGTGTGTGTGTGTGTGTGTGTGTATATATATATATATATAGAGAGAGAGAGAGAGAGAGGAGCGATCAAATGAATACCACTCCAATTTGTAAAAATCGTAAAAACTACTCTCATCCGTCGATTTCATTGTTTAATCTTATGAAAAAATTTCATGAAATTGTTTAATCTTGTGAAATTGTTTCATATAATACTTTTTTGATGAAGTTGTTTCATATATGGTTATGAAATTGTTTCATATACTACTTAATGAAATTTTAATGAAACTGTTTCATGTATTTCTCTAAAATTAAAATAATGAAGATGATAATATCCATAATTAACATCCTACACAATAAAAATAATTAATCAACCTTTCATAATTACAAAAAATAAACAAAATGAAAAATTATGATTGGTGGAATGAGGGTTTTTATGGTTTTTACAAATTGAGTGGTTTTCATTTGATCGCTCCCCTATATATATATATCAAAAGCCATTTTTGCCATGTACATATCATGATAAATGGCTTCTGCAACAAAACTTCAAATAGGTTTCATACGTTTCTCTCTATTTTCTCATCAACCATTTTATGTTCCATCATTGTTTTCTTTCTGACATAACGAAAACAAGATTCATAGAAATGAAAATGTTAACGGCCAAAAAAGCATAAGCTGATGTGTTGGGTAAAAGCAAGCTAAGTTACAACACAGAACAAGTTTAGGAATCTTACGGTATTTTGTTATAATGTTTCTCCAGTTGCTTTTTTAGAGCCCTTTCTCGCTCACCCTTGTGGTTCAGCGAGCCCATCAAACAGTCAAACTAAAGAAAAGAGAAGATAAGAACTCTATTTCTTTTGTTATTGAACGTTGGATGCTGATGAAGAGGATGTTGACTTCCTCCCTCTTCATATATTTTGTTCATTTATCAATTCTGCTACAAAATCACCATCTCTTTTAAGAACTGTTGAAACTGTTGTCATCTAGACGAAAGGTTACGGTACTACCACTTCCTGCTCCTCCCCCTCCTACCTCGCCTACTCCATCTCCCGAGACGTGGGATTGGCCATATCTTAAACATGAAAAGATAACGATAAGTGAACACTTCACAAAATGAACATCAATTATAATATTGGGGTTCTTAATTCTCTGGGTTCCAAAATCCTTTTACCCATGCCATCGTAGATAAGTAAAGTAGGGATAAATGATAATCTAATAAAACAAAACAACATTTCCAATAAAACTTTTATCTTCTGTTCTGCTAGCATTATAAAAAATAGATACCATATCACCACCCCCAACCAACCAAAACCGTAAAAAAGCTAAAACACAGATCGTAATGCTATGTAGGATCGAAATCGACGAAATTTAGGGTTACATGAAACACTACCTGAAATATTGGACCTCTGATTCTACATCGCTCATAAGAAATTTAGGGTTGCATGCTTGATATCCAAATCAAATCAAAATCGATGAAATTGCACCTCATATAAGCTATGTAGAATCAAACAAGGAGAAAATAGAGATGAAAGTCATGAAACCTTACTTGATATGAACGATAATAACTGTAATTGTTTATGAAAGAAAAATAATTTCTTATTCATTCTTTCAATAAGATTATTTAAAATTAGTTATTTATAAAATAAATTGTATTTTATAATTTATATTAAATATTTTATTAATATAATTAATTGTATAATTTTAAAATAGAGAATCAAGTTGATAATAATTTTTTTAATTTTAATTTTTTATTTATCCATTCTAAAATACCTTTTGGAGATGTTGTCAGCTGATTTAGAAAATGATGTAATCTATACTATATTATAAAATATTTGATAAAAACTCTTAAAAAATAACTTTTTATGCATGAAATACTGTTTATTAATGCATATTACTTAAAATTCAATAATACAAGTAAATTGTGCGTAAATACAACTTATTAAAACTCTATTTTTGAATTCGTGTAACTAACTGCAGATAAATATCTCATTTTAAATATAAAAAATTAAAATATAATTAAGATAATCATTGAATTTTAACATAGAGTTAAATGCATGAAATAACAACCTACTTTCATAAAATTTCTTATTATAGCATTTTACTTTTGTTTTTTTATTACAACAATATACTTTCAAATTATTTTTTTATTAAGGCATCATACTTTAAAAAATCTACCCATTATAACAATGGGTAACATGTTACCTTTTAAATCGGTTAACCCCTTGATTTTTTTTTGTATGACTTTAATGATGTGATATGGACGAGACATTATTTTGATGACTTAATTGAAATAAAAATAAAGACCTATTTCAAATTATTATTAGTGATTTTTATTTTTTATTGTTATGATTTAAAAAACATTTAATTTTTTTTGACTTTTTCTTATTAAGTTGCATGCAAATTAAATATTCTAGAGTAAAATATTTTTTAAATAAATATGCTATATTATTTTCGAGATATATTTTGTTTGTAAAAAAATAACATTTATTATTTTATGTTGTTTAAAAAAATACATATCTTTTAAAGTTTTTTCTAAAATATTAACGAAATAAATTGTGTTCTACAATTTTTTAATATTGTTATATTAATAAATAATCAAAAAAATCTAATTAATTTAATATATTTATACGTCAAGTAAAAGTGATTGAACAAATATAATATGTTCTTTAAAAGATAATATATATATTTTTTGGTAAAAAAAACAATTCTTAATTTTTTTCTTCAAAAAACACATTTTTTAGGGAAAATTGCATCAAAATGGAACCAATTTTCACTTAATTCTTATTTTGGGGAACCAACTTTTAAAATCATCATTTTAGGGAACCAACTTGCAAAATAATTATAGAAAAATAACTAAAGTCATTTTTTTTCAAAAATTAATGCAATAAAATCTATTTTTCATTTCAAATCTCATTTTTTTTATATTCAAATATCAAATTGAAGAATTTTTTCAAAAAAAATCCAAATTACCACAATAAAAATTGTTTTTTACTAATGCAATAAAAAATCAATTTAATAGAAAAAATTAATTGATGCAATAAAAAAAAATATTAAATATCACATGCAAGATTTTTATATCTATCCAATCCGTATCAATATTAAAGTAAATCAAATTTGGCAAATCAAACCAAAAGTTTGATAGAGACCCTTAAATTACCTGTTACCTGTTCAACAGATCAACCAGACCCTTAAATAAACAAAAAGTTTGATAGAGACCCCAAAATGACAATTTTGAAAGTTGGTTCCCCAAAATAAGAATCATGTGAAAGTTGGTTTCATTTTGGTGCAATTTTCCCTATTTTTTAAAAAATATTAGCGAGATACGTTGTATTCTACTAGTTTTATTAATATAATATAATAATGAATAATTTAATTTTTTTAATTCATTTAATATATTTATTAAATAACATGTAAAATATCTAAATGTTAAAATTAAAAGTATATTATTTAATAAAAAGTAGATGTTAAAATAAAATAATTTTGAAAGTACAATGTTGTAATAAAAAGTTACATCACTATAGTACATGTGGACAACCTACGTGGACAATAAGGTGACATGGAAACCTGGTATAATGAGTAAATTTAAATCAAAAGGTTATCCAATACTATAATGGGTAAAAAATTTAAAATACAATGTTCTAATAAAAAATAGTTTGAAAGTACATTACTATAATAAGAAAAACTGAAAGTACAATACTATAATAAAGAAATTTATGAAAGTAGATTACTATTTTGTGTATTTTGCATTTTTAACATAATACTTAATTATCATCCTTATAAAAATTATATTATTAAACAAAAATAGATTATTTTATTATTAAATCTAAATTAAATTTATAATAAAAATTGAATTAAAGGAATTACATAAAAAACAAAAACTTTTAAATAGTTAATTTAATACTAATATCAATATTTTTTTAATTTATATTTCATTAAAAAAATATTATCGTTTTTTAAAACTATGTAAAATCGTATTATATCGATAAAAAAATGAATAAAATAAAAAATTAAAATTTAAATATATCTTGCTGCATTATAGGATTATTCTTGTTGATTTAAAATATGTAATAAAAAGTAATAGTAAAAAAAATAAAAAATGGTTTATTAACGGTTTGGTTGGGGTGTTGACGGCCCCATTTTGGTCAATGGTTCAGAAAGAGGAAAAGGGTAGGCGTGGACTTTAGCTGACTTCAGAATCAATACAGAGAGAGAAGGTGGCAGAGTCTCTCCCTCTCTCTCTCTCTCCGTAGAACTAACATGTATACAAGGCAGAAGCGGCTTGAACGTAGAAATGCAACCAAGAACGTCGATTACGACGCCTCCATATCATCATTTGATGGTGGATCACCTCACACAACTCGCTTACTTGATATTTCCTTGCTCTCTCATCGAACTAGTTATCGTCTTCAAGGGATTAACGGTGAATTCGATTTGATTTGCCGCTCCATAGGACTTTCAGGTCCGGAAGACTTCGCGATTCCTGCAGCTGAAGTTAGCTCTCCTACCAGTTGTCATTATCTGCACAGATTTAGATTTCGTGATCCTTCTCAGAATGAGACTCAAGGATCGCTGGAGAGTGGCTTATCGGAGATTTTTGGAAGTAGAATTAGGATTAATGATGACAAGGCCGAGCGTCGCACAGAGTGTTCTAGGTTACTGGAGGCAGACGAAGCTAGGGTTTTGGGGAGAGATACAGTTGTGAAGCGTGCTGATGACGTCAACGGATGTGGAATTAATAAGGTTAAGCACATAGTTGAGAGTTCGGAATCGACAAATTATGTTTGTTTAGCTAATGTCGAGAAATCTACGGTCTTGGATGATGACAGCCTGAGTAGGGCTCGTGAGAACTGTTATGTGGAGGGTCAAAGCGGAATCAAGGGTATACGGCCACCGTTACAATTGGTTGCAGATAACCTTAGTTTGAGCTGGGAACTGATTCGAGGTTTTGCTACGGAGGATGATGAGAATTCTGCTTTAGATGGACCAGTTGGGGCTTCAAATGAAGATACCCACATTGCGGTTGATGAAAGAATTGTCATTGTTAAGGAGGAAGAACCAAGCGAGAGGATAACATTGAGAAATGATGCCATCCTTTCACCATGTAGTTCCAATACCTCAAGCTCAGCCACTGAACTTGAGTACTCTGTTTCGCCTAAAGGACCTTTGAAGAACAATACTAGAAACTGGCAAAAGGGCGACTTTCTTGGAAGGGGATCATATGGAACTGTTTATGAAGGCTACAATGAGTAAGTATATTGAAATTGTGCAATTACACTACAACTTCAATTAATTAAATGCAACTTTCTGATTGTGATATGTGAATTAAATGTATTTCATTACCTCGAAATTCATTTTAAAGAAAGGAAAAGAAGGAGAAAGTAAGATAAATTGGTATTTTATATGTAAAAGACATCAACCAAGAGAGGAAGGAGAAGCAGTGGAACAAAAGCATGTTAGAGGCTGATAGAAGATGGGAGTAGCAAAGAAGTCTAGCCATCAAAGATGAATGGAGTAACAGTGTTCTATATTTGTTGTGTTTGGAGGGGAACAAATCTTTCTGCATGGTTGATGATATTCCTAATGTTTTTCACTTAAGTTGCTTTCACCTTTTTATCTGAAATTACTTTGTTTCACCTGACATAGATGTTTGTTTGCAGACATGGATTCTTTTTTGCTGTGAAGGAGGTTTCTCTGCTTGATGAAGGAAGCAAAGGAAAGCAGAGCATTGTTCAACTTGAACAGGTGATTTATAAGGTTTCTTCTAGTTATCTTCAATCATGGTTTGATGCATGCTATTTTGTTTTGTTTTTTATCTTATTTTTTCAGGAGATCTCTTTATTAAGCCAATTCCAACATGAAAACATAGTTCGGTATCTTGGATCAGACACGGTATGCATTTTTTCTTTTAAGGTTTTTCTTTATCTTTGGAGTGAAACAAGCTTTCAGCTGCTTATTTTTCAGCGAGATGCTATCTACTTGTAAAAATGTTATCATCTGAATTAGAGGGGTAAGGCTCCAAGAAACTGTTAAGTGTAGGGAATGTAACACGTAAAAGTATAATTACACTATGGTGTGTTAATCCTACTATCACAGGTATTCTTTTTTATCATGCTGTCATTTTACTGCAGACCAGCATTAGTAGTTAAACTTAGGAAGCAGAAACTGTCATTGTTACTGTTATCATTTTGATATAAGATGGTGTTTCAGGATGATGGCAAACTATACATCTTCCTTGAGCTTGTAACTAAAGGTTCGCTAGCAAATCTTTATCGGAAGTATCACCTGGGAGATTCCCAAGTCTCTGCATACACCAAGCAGATCTTGAGTGGGTTGAATTACCTGCATGAGCGGAATGTTGTTCACAGGTACAAGTTGTTGCTTTTACTTACAGCTTGGTGTCAGTTGAGCTCCCCCCTCTTAGGGTTTCTTTTATTTTGTGGTGGTCAAAGCTAAAATGTATGTGCTTTTGATCTTTTCCTAAATCCTAATAAGTATAGTAAAAAAGAATATTGTATTCGTTCTCTAGGGATATCAAATGTGCGAATATATTGGTTGATGTAAGTGGATCAGTGAAGCTTGCAGATTTCGGATTGGCAAAGGTAAACTAGACCGCGTTCTTTTCTTCTTTTGCCCTTTTCTTTTGTCCAACTGATTATTCTCTTTTGCGATTACACTTGTAACACTTTTTATCTACACAGGCAACCAAATTGAATGACATTAAATCTTGCAAAGGGACTCCATATTGGATGGCACCAGAGGTTTCTCTATTTCTTTTACTATCCATCACTTTTATAATTTATCCTAGGGGATGGGTGGAAGGTGCTTGCATCATATTATCTTCTTCAAGTACCCATACGAAGCATATGAACCATTTAAAACTCCATTTTTGTTCACATTATTAAACCATGCTAGCCCCCTAACCTTTGTTCGATTGGCGTATAACATCACAGGCTATGGTGGTTTTATCTGTTACGTATGTATTTGTGCTTGTGTGGAAAAGAGACGATAAACCTGTTATATAACTCCTTAGTTTTAAGTGAACATCCTACTTATAAATACAAATTCATAATAACACCAAGCTGGAGCAGATTATGGAAAGTCGTCTGTAATTTCATGATTTAGAACTGGTCTTTTTTCACCTCCTGAAGATTTATTTGGGTGGTTGAAACAAGCAGATCAAAAGATGAGATATGTGCATTTAATTCATATCCTGCAAAAGTTTGTGTTAGTTGTTTGTCCACAAACAAACTCCAAGTCCCTCTAGCTGCTTTACGTTGGGTAATAATTCTTGATCATTTGCTGTTGCATCCTCAGGTTGTTAATCGATTGAATAATGGCTACGGACTTGCAGCCGATATATGGAGCCTTGGTTGCACTGTGTTGGAGATGTTAACAAGAAAAATTCCATACTCCCACTTGGAAGGGGTATGCATGAGATTTGCCTCATTATCTTCGATCTTTTCCTTGAAAGCTTGTGTTACTTTGGTGTTCTACTAATCTCGAAAGTTAAAAGAAACTGAAGCTATGAAGTATTGTGCCAAGTCATGTTCTATATCTTCAAATTAGGCTTAGGAGTTGAGGGGTACACATCTATTATACAATACAATAAGGTACTTTCTTAACCACAAGGGTGGTGCCTATTGGTTTGAGCTTGGCTCCAAAGGTCAAAAGTATCAGGAGGTCCCAGGTTCAAATCCAAGGAGGAATAAAAATCATCTTGTGGATGAGTTTTATCATATATATAGATATTAAATACTTAAAGAATAACACATTACATTTGCTTTTGGCTTATGTAATTTTACTTTTACTTGATGATCTATAAGATATGTCTTGTTTATCTGGTTTTATATTGATCTAATGAGAGCATTGCCTTTTGGTTTCACAGTTGCAAGCATTGTTCAGAATTGGCAGGGGTGAAGCTCCTCCGGTTCCTGACACGTTGTCTGTAGAGTCCCAGGATTTTATTCGTAAATGCTTACAAGTTAACCAAAATGACCGGCCAACTGCTGCTCAACTATTGATGCACCCGTTTGTCAAAAGAGAGCATCTATGAACCAAGGAACCGCTTCTCCATGCCGTGGTGGCATATGTTCATAGCAGCTACAAATAAGCCTCTCACAATCATAAAACAAGGCAAGTTCATCTCTATGTGATACTCTTTTGAGGTAGAAGCCAGGCCAAACTTGCATACATTCCACCTCGACCCCACCTCCAGGTGGGCTTTATTGTGCCCAAATGGTTTGGTTTTAGTTTTAGACGTCTTTGTTGCATCGAACACACTCCCTCTGACCCAAAATAAATGTTCACAATGAAAAAACACAGAGTTTTAGAAACATGTAATCATTACGCAGGTATACGCATTTACAAGGATGAGGAATTGGCTGTGGTTGGATGGCCTGGAGTTGAAGTTGGTGATCAAGATTCTCTTCAGATTGTAGTTCGCAGAGAAGGGTTGAAGATGGCTGAATAGCCACCCCAGTGACAGTTGACTTGTGGCTGATTGATTAATAAAATTATTTTATGATTATATTTATTTTAGCAATTTCAAAGGGATTTCTTATAAAATTCATTACTCCCTATGTTACTACTGAACATGAGTAAATACATACATAATTATTGTTAGAAAAAAGATGAGATGGATCTTAATTGCGTCGTTTACCTAAACACTTACCCGGTAAGCATTTACCGGTAAAATTCAACACTATCACTTACCTTACCTAACAAGACTTTAGTCAATCAAGACAACATTGTATGTAAAAATCTACCGGGTAAGAGCCGTCACCTGCACTTACCCGATAAGATTCTCGGTCCTTGCTTTCACTCTTACCGGGTAAGATTCTTGGTTCTTGTCATCAGAGGCGGATCCAGGATTTTTGTTCAGTGGAGCCACCTTGAAGGTAGACTAAAGGCCTGCAAAATCGTTTGATGTGTTTTCAACCTAATTACAACATTTCGAGGGATTTTTAAAGTTTTTTGGTTGATTTTGAGGGGTTGTTTTTAGTGTTTTTGTCGATTTCGAAAAACTTTTTTGGTTTTTTTTTTTTGATTGATTTCAATAGATTTGTTTGGTTAGAGTAACGGTAGTGTAATGCATGATGTCGGTGTCCCAATGGAAAAAAAAAATCAAGAAAAACAGAGTAGAAATGATCTACAACAGTTGGAATTGGCCTCAAAGTCGAACTAATAGATTCTTGGCACACTGTACGAGACTTGAGACATGCAAATTAAGGTTTCAGGGCCATGTCATGAAGATGAAGTAACAAGCTGTGTCAAAACACGAAAGCCAAGTCTTGGTGACTGTAAACTCGCATGAGCAAGTCACATTGACCCGTCATTGAGAGTTTACTGTCACAAGTTAAGTTACTTGCATAGGAATGGCAACGGGTTGGGGAATGCAATTCCCGTCCCCGGTTCACATGCCTTATCCTCGTCCCTGGTCCCTAGCAGGCACAGGAACCAAATCGAGTTCTTCACGAAGTTCAAGACAAAAATAAAAAAGATTTCCCTCCCCGTTTTATGTAAAAATGAAGTCATGATTCGTGGTTGTATTAGAAGAATGAAATCAATTTTTTTAAGAATGGCATCAGAAGCAGATAAATTAAAAATAATAATAAGAAGAATATAATATTACAAAAAGTTAGGATTATTATGATTATAAAGAAATATTAGAAAAATATATACAATACGGACTGAGAATGCATTACATGGTCCCGCCTTTAGACAATTGATAATACCCGTCCCTGCATACCTAGTTTTACGAGGGATCTCTTCCCCAACCACTCGAGTACAATTACCATGCCGCCTGGACGTGCATAGTTGTATGCAAGTTTAAGAGCGATGCCAAGTGGCATGGTAAATCGCGCACCCCTTGTTGGGTGCAACGACGACCGAATTAATATCGAATCCAGTTAAGCTTGATATATACATTCAGTGACGGGTGTCATTTATGACGTAGGTAGATATTAGTGAAGCAAATTCAGTTACGGAATTTGAAACCGCGATACATACAAAAGTGAATAGTATGCATTCACTGCTTTCAATTATGATATAGTATTTCCGACTTGATACAATATTTTCATGTGCGATCATTGTATACATAAATATTATGAGCATGATATATGTATAGAGTTTTTTAAAGCATGCTAAATGCTTACATTGCGATTATGATACACACGGAAAGGTTTTTGGTACGCGTGTGACGTCATGTACCGTGACACCAATGATATGAGATAGATTTGATCGTATGTAGGCTTGGGTCGGGCCTGCTCGAGCCTAGCTTGTTTCTTTTGTCCAACACCCAAGACTTTTTTGCGTGTTTGAAAGCTTGTCCTTACTCGCCTATAAATGAGTTGGGTTTGCCTACGGGCTAACAGGCGTAAAAATCATTTTACATTAAGTGGTAGTTATGTTTTTAGACTATTGTTATGAGTTATAATTAAGTGGGCATTGTCGAATTGGTAAGTATCAAGTTTTTTTCAGCTTTAATTATAAAAAGTTAATTAATTATAAAATTATTAACGAGTCAGGCGGGCATGCCCAATTTCTTTTTACAGCACCCAATTAATTAAAAAGTTAATCGTAGCAGATGAAGAGATATGGAAGAGTATGAAACTGAATTGGTTTGATGGTGTGTTTTGAAACCTCAAGCCTACACTACATATAGTGATAAAGAAACCATATGTAAGGGGTTTACAGTAGTGTCTGCTATAGACATCACGGGTGAACAGTAGCGTCTACTATAGATATCATGAGTGAAAAGTAGTGTCTGCTATAGACATCATGGGTGAATGATGTCATATCAACCGCAAGCGGACTTGGTTTTAATTAATATAAAATAAAATTAAAGAATGATATATCATGTATTTATTAACCAAAACATAATTTGAAAGTATGCTATAATCTATAAAGTAGTTAATAAATGTTGCAGTGAAGACCATTTTTGAAAGTGTAGGTGAATTATAGATACATAAATGATAATTATAAAAACTGATGTGATACAATTAAAAATATAAATGAATTGACATCAAAATCAACAGATGTCATGTAATTTGAAATTTCGTTTATCTATACTATATTATAAAATATTTGATAAAAACTCTTAAATGTCATTTTCTATGCATAGAGTACTGTTTATTGATGCATATTACTTGAAATTCAAGATTACAAGTAAATTGTGCGTGAGTACAACTTATTAAAACTTCATGTTTGAATTCATATAACTAACTTCAGATAAATATAATCAAATATAAGATAAACATCTCATTTTTAATATAAAAAAATCTAAAATATAATTAGGATACTCATTGTATTGTAACAGAATACTTTAATTTTTATATTTATGAAAAGTTACATTTTTAAATAAAAAATAAGTTGTTTCTTATTAAACCTAAATTAAATTAAAAAAATTTGAATTAAAGAAATTATACAACAAAACAAGAACTTTTAAATAGTTAATTTGATACTAATATCAATATATTTTTTTAAAGTTTTATGATATCTTTAAATTTATATTTTTTTCAAAAATAAAAATATTATTGTTTTTCTCAAAACCACATAAAACTGTATTATAACATCAACAAATGATAAAATAAAACGAAACATTAATATCGAGATATATCTCGCTACATTGTACGAGTACCATTCAAATTAGGTAAAATGAACCAAAAAAAAAAAAAAAAGTTAGATGTTTGTTACATTAATCTAAAAAGAAAATCTCTTTTAGACTTAAAAGAAAACTTGAATTTTGATACACCTAGGGGTTGTTTGTTTATTTTTTAATAGTTCTATTAAGAGGAAGCATCTAAATCGTTAAGAGGTAAATCATGTTTGGCAAAAAAAAATCTACCTCTTAATGGTTCTAAAACCATCTGAATGATTTTGTATTATGAGTCTTTTTTAACCATTCAACGCCCTAATTTTATTATAAATAATTATTAAATAATTATATTTCATTTTACATTATATCATGACAGCCTATTAATCATTCTGACTATTTAATCATTCTGTACTAAATCATTCGGCAACCGTAAAAAAGATAAAAGAAAATAAAAGGATAAAGTTGAGGGACCATTCATGTAAAATCGTGACTGGTTCGTTTATCTGCTCAATAAAACGTTATCTATCTTTGTTCTGTTCAGTTGTGTAAGAGAGAAAGGAGAAGAAGAGGGGTGTGTGTGTTTGTGTGTGTGTGGCAGCCAGAGACAACAATGTCATCGATTTCGCTATCGTTTCTACAGAGCGCATGCTCCTATTCAAATCTTCATCACCAGCAGAAGCTCTTCGTTCAACCGCCATTGATATCATCATCATGGTCTCAGTGGAAAAGAAGCTCTCTGACTGTAGAAGCCTCCGCCAGAACTCGTCAAGATAACAGAAAAGCACGTCATGTTCGTATTCGTAAGAAGGTAAAATTATCAACTCAGTAACCCTAATTTCTCTCTTGTATGCACTTGTCTCAATTTTGTGTCGTTTAATTTGTCGTAATTGAAGAATAATTCGCTTAGATTTTGACAATACATGTATTTTCTACATTACTAAAACAGGATCTACACATATGCATATACATTTTAGATTTTTATCTCAAATCAAATAGTACATTTGTTTGAATTTTTGACGCCAAGTTTTCCTAATTGTACTACTTGTGGTATTGTTCAATATATTCATCAATCCTGGTCGATTATATATATATATATATATATATATATATATATATATATATATGTGTGTGTGTGTGTGTGTGTGTGTGTCATTTTGGCATCCAATGTCAAACCGTAACTCTCAATAAATTTCTGCCTAAATGGTAAACACAGATAACAAATAAGAGGGAAATTAATAATTGTTCCGATCTAAACTGTAAAAATTCAAGGTATTTCCAACTGTTTGTGTACACATATTTAAAAACAAGTAGACTGCAGCTTCAGTATTTTTTGTTTCTTCTTGCTTGGCGGAGTAATTTCATGGAAGATTTTAGTTCCAGAGCATGATTTCCTCCTGGACTTTCCTTGATCTAGTCACTCACATATCAGCATAAAAATTACAGTTTCTGGGAACCTAATAATGCTTGTTATTCCCGTCGATGTGATTTTGACAAGAAACTTTGTATTGTAGGTGGAAGGGACACCTGAAAGACCAAGATTGTGTGTCTTTCGTTCCAACAAGCATCTATATGTTCAGGTGATTGATGATACTAAAATGCATACACTTGCATCAGCTTCAACAAAGCAGAAACCGCTCTCTGAGGAGTTTGATTACAGCTCTGGTCCCACTATTGTAAGTAGCATTTTTTTCAACAAAATTTATCACAGATAACACATAAAAACCCATTATACACACACAAGTAACCAAAAGGTTTGCTGATGTATGACATATGCCTCTCAAATGCTAGGAGGTTTCTAATGCCAATGTAAACCTATATTTTATACTCTAATTGATGAGGGTGAAAACTACTCCCTTCTCCAATCTTCTAGGGTTTGTGTGTTCAAATTCATGGAATTGCCTATGATGGTTGGTGCATTACTAGAACTAAAACTCGTAAGATGTTACATGGTTTTTGTTGCTTGCCAAAATGATTTGGAAGTCCTGGGGGATCTCAGATTTGATAATTGAATCTGCAACTGTAAACGGATAATATCCATCAACATATCTTTTGCTTTGAACACAAAAAGACTAGTGTATCCTGTAGGAAAAGATGATCATTCACATGTGAAAGTCTAAGATAAAAAGCTTTTCGTGTACCTTCCATGATGTGCAAATGTTAGGCTTTTGCAAAGTCTTATGTGTATGTGGGTTTTCAAGATCTTTATGTGGGCCTCCACCTAAATCGAGTTTTTTCGCTGTAATCCCTGTATTTTTTTTAATCTTCAAATTTCTAATTTAGTTTCTTGGTTCTGCATGATACTGTGATTGGTAAACTAGAGTACTGTGTCTTTAAAGTAGGATTGAAACTCTTATTTTGGAACAAAATGCAAATGAACCATTATTGCTAACATATGCATTACTAGTTTGCTCTTGCTACATTCTAATAATTTGCAGAGAATAGAACTAATAAAGAGTAGGCTTATGGATTGTTAAACATGTATATCATCTTCTTTTGGTTCAGTACTGGGCCTATATATACAAATATATATACATACATATATATTTGTATTTGTATTTGTGTGTGTGTGAGTGTATATATATCAGAAACTCCTCTTTGTGTATTTATAGCACCACTGGGATGACTGGATTTCGTGTAAAAGTGGGTGTTAACTTGGAGTTTGTTGGTGTTAGGATGTTGCTAAGAAAGTAGGGGAAGCCATTGCAAAGTCGTGCATGGAGAAAGGGATCACGACTGTGGCGTTTGATCGAGGTGGTTATCCTTATCACGGACGTATTCAGGCGCTTGCTGATGCGGCTCGAGAACATGGTCTTCAATTCTAGTTTCAATCTTGTCTTCTTATTCTTGTATCTTTCAAGTTTGAATCTTTCCATCTCCCAAGAAGATTTATGGTTGAAATATGCCCAAGTTGCATATATTTGTTAGTATTAAAATGATGGATCAAAGATTTATGCACTCTTTCTATCTTTTTAGTTTCACTGTAAAAAAGTAAAAATTAACATAAAAACCATACCAATAAATAAGTTTAATTAGCAAAGGGAAACAAAGCATTACTGGAAGTAGAAGCATATTTTACATTTGAATTATAAATGGTTCATATAAATTGTAGTGTGTTGGTTGGCCCGTAAGACGGAATTATCTAGGATGCATGTGCCCATAAGAAATCGTGGGGACATGTCTGTGAAGATACGGACTACCTGCACTTGGACAGAAAGACCATATGAAGCAGATACCTACAACAAGCCAAGCAGTTAGGAAGAAATGTGCAACTATGAATCTCATGGAGTTTGATATAAGTTAAATTCAAAAAAAATTGATCAATTTTGAGAATTCAAGAGAAGGTCACGACGAAACGAGCCGTTTGTGCTGCCCTTGTCAATTTTATTGAGTTTTTCAATCGTGGAGTGATAAATAGAAAAATTACGGAAAGCTACAATCCCCACTTTAAAGTTTCAATTTTCATCATTATAATAAAACTATGAGGTCGCCCCTACTTCTTAGAGCTCTCTTGCTGCCTTATAATAAGAATACTTAAATAATAACATTGTTTCAAACAACGATGTGTTTTTATGAGATTTGTGATATTTTCACAAATCAAAAAATGTTTTAAACATGTAATAGAAGTTGGTATGGTAGTTCCATTCCATTACAAATTTCCCTATTAATTAATTAATAAGAAACTAGTAAATAATTGATTAATTAAAGAGTAATTTCAGTTTTGGTCCCTGTGCTTTGTCATTTTTCTTTTTTGGATCCCTATAATTTTAATTGCAAATTTACCCTTATGGTATGCATATCTGCTTGGTTTTGGTTCCTAAAGCTAACAACATTAGCTTTCCTCCCGTTAACTCACCCCATGTGCCTTACCACATTGTAAAATTGTCTTTTTAGTCCACACCCTATGTGACTTGTCTTTTTAGATTAGAAACATAGTTTTATTTCCTATTTTTTAAATGACATATTTACATACAAAATGACAAAAATACCCCTAATGTATCAGGCACCTGATGGGGGAGTTAACACAAATTGGTCAAAAGGAACGAACTGTTAGACAAACATTTAAGGCCCTGAACAAGAACATCCAACATTTTTTATTTCTCTTCAAGAATGTTGTTTTATGTTTCATTGCATCCAAAACGATGTCAAAAACTAACCAGAATCACACCGTTTATTATAGTTTTTTTTTAATCATGAGAGCTTTTAATAAAACCATATAAAAATTCAACATGGTATAATTTCTCTCTTTCAACTGTTGTTTGGTCAGCTTGCATGTTTTTCGACTAATCTCATTGGTCCCTGTAGACTATAGAGCAACTAAAAAAATCTCTGGTAACCTTGCAGGACTCGAACCGTAAACCTAGCCTCAAAAGGTAAAATACCAGGAAGCTTGTAACTCAAAATGATATCGTATATGGCAAGTGTACAACTCTCGTCTACTTCAATCACCTCGTTATATTTAAATTTTTTACAAAAACGTAACAACCATCACCGTGAAATCATTGTATTTTATCATAAAAATAAGAGTAAACTAAAATTTTGGTCCCTGTGCTTTTTCGAAAATAACAATTTTTATTCTTGCAGTTTTGAAGTTACAAGATGGTCATCACAGTTCACAAAAAAGTCCAACCTTCTAATAGCCGTTAAAAGAAACTATTAAATAAGAGACATTTCGTTCTCTTGTTGATTTTTATCTTTTAATCAATCAAAATCAATTTTATAATTTAAGCCTTGTGGTTTGTGATTGGGTAAATAACAATAAGAAACCAATAAGAAGACAAAAGGATCCATCATTTTTTGACGTTAGAAGAAAGGACCAAACTCGGACGTCTTTTAGAACCATAATGATCATCTTATAATTTCAAAATTGCACGAACAAAAAGTGTTGTTTTTGACAAACCACAAAGGACCAAATTTGTAGTTTACTCTAAAAATAACAAATTAAATAAAATGACCATTGGTTTTCATATTCTTTTACAAGCATGCTTTAATAATATGAGTTATAAATCATCTCAAAAAAGAGAATAAATAACCTACTTTGCAGTATCCAATAAAAAAATCAATGCTAACAACTAATCTCATACGAGCCGACTAATCCCAGAACGACCACCTGTTTTACAGATATCTTAAAGTAATCATATTTGAACCTTCATGGCCATAAGATGATATTTATTTCTCCTTGAATTTGAACCTGCGACCTCCTCATACTTTTGACTTTTGAAGCCAAGCTCAAACCAATAAGGCACCACCCTTATAGTTCAATTTTGATTTTTTACTCAAAAAAATTGAATAAGAAGCTTGAAATTGAATGCCAAACAACATTTAATTCATGTATAACAACAATTTATAATTTGTTTCATTTCATTTGATTAATATATATTCATACACACAAAGGGTTTTAGTCCACATTCTGTTGCTCATGTTCACCAAAGAATACGAAAAAGCCAACCAATTGAAAAACTTACATGTCTTAACATTACAGATTTCATCAACAACCTAATATATTTACACTAAATCTTTCTTTCTAATACCTGTTGGAACACCATAACATACCGGTGCAGCTCCGATCAAAAATGGAAGCGTACAAGCTTCTCGAGCTTGTCCCATAAACGACCCAATCTTCGGTCTATGTTTACAACCGATTGTACAAATATCATCTTTACAAGGTTCAACAGACTTCTTTTTTGATGTTTTTTTCTTCCCCTTTCTTTTATCGTCATCTATCTTCAATTTTTCCAATTCCACTGAAATTTGAGAGCATTGCGCGCAACCTGCTGACGTAATTGAGCGTGTTCTTATACATGCATCAAGCATTGCCTTACCAAACCGGTCAATATCCTTGTCCGTTACTTCCCATAGGTTGGCAACTATGACAGGCGAACCTGCATGGAGATAATACAGCGGAGCACCTTTTGGGGTATAGCATCCATTCAAAGATATAGACCCACTGCTGCACCCCATTAAAAGAGTTGCCGCACACCTATCGAGTTTCTGGATCTCATCACCCGGAATATATTGTACCCCTAAATCACCATACAGAACAAAAATGTGTCAAAACTACATAAAAAATACCTCTGTTTTTTAAAATAATCATGTAAAGATGCATGGCATACCACTTCCATGGCCAAAGTACATGAAAAGGTCATGGCTTTTCAAGGCCACACTCAGTTCATCCACGGTAGGTGAGGTCCCAGTCGTCCCCTGAATAAAAATTAAAAATAAATGAACGCTCAATAACACACAAGTGTCGATATAAGTTATTTTCCTAGTTATAATTAGAGCGGATACAAAAAAAATCAAAACACTAGCCTGCAAATTTTGATCTTTGAACCAACTCCCAAATTCTGCTTCCGTGCTGCTGAGGTCACCGCCTGGATTCAGCAAATAATATGCATCGAGTGGATCGATCATAGGGAATACAGCAGAATCCGTTCCAACCTTTTCCTGATAATGGCAGCATCTATCATATGTGAAGGAAATGCTGGCAACGGATGGCATACGGTAGACCTCCTGGTTTCTCAATACGGGCAGATTTTCCCATGGTAGCATCTGGCAGACCCATCAGCAAGAAAACATGCTCATATTACTAAAAATTTGAAACTGAAAGCCATAGAAACAAATTTGATCCAGTTCCATCGAAACTAAAATAGAAGCTAGAAGGCTTATATCACAATGTAAATCCTGCCTTTCAGGACATTCTAAAAATATAAGTTGCAAAAAAATCACCTCGCTAGGGCCCTGTTTTAGGCATTTCCTTATAAGAAAGATGCAGTATACCTCAAAAGCAAGTGTTATTTTTCAAGTTTACCCTTAATTATAAGATAGAGAAATTCATCAATCCCTCTGTAATTAAGAGTAAAATTGTTATTTAGTTGATTAAAAGGTGTAATAGTTACATATTTCTAAAACAATGTGTCATTTTCATAGTGAACCTGTATTTTGGGACGGAGGGAGTACAAATTAATGAATAGGTGGTGCCCCATAGATGAACGTGCAAGACCAGGCAGAACTCCCAAACTACATTCAAGTTCATTTAAGGGGAGATGACAAGACTACCTGTATATCGAAGTCCGGCACCAATATAACAGGTTCTCTATCTGGGAAATCTTCCTCTTCAATTTCGTGGACTGCATTTATTATCAGTTCGGAAACTGACAAGGATAAGCTGTCAATACTGTCTTGCTTTCTAGAACATTCCCCAGGACTTCTGTCGTTGTTACATTCAATTCCACCAACATAGCATCCGTTGTTCAAAATTAGATCTGATAGGCATTCTGTTCGTTGAGAGGCATGTCGAGCACCTCCAAGTACTAATTTGAGAATACTCTCATGCACATCAACTTTACACTTGGATTTCAAATCTTTCTTTAGTTTCTTCTGTAGAGAATCAAGGTGCTTGGTGTCTAACCATTCTCCCAAAAGCAAGTGTTTCCAAGAGCCAAACCATATATCTTCAATGTCCCTGAGAAAAAGAGAAACTTATATTGTCATATCCAACTAAGATTGTATTCCGGAGTAAGAAAACACTGTAGATGGTAAAATTATGATTTAATGGCCTCTCTATTTCATGTAGGAAAAAATGTGCATATATTAACAAAAGGTGGAACAAAAATGAGCATCATAAACGAACTTTTATAACGATTTATATACATGTATACTCTTAACAAAAAACACAACAGAAGAACCACTAGTCCGTGATATGTGATTCTGTTCACGAACTATGCAGATGCAGATAATGATAAAATTAGCATAACCCTTACCTCAGAAAAACACTGAGGCATTCATCAAGTTTTCTCCTCTGAGTCCACCATAATAACCTGTTCTTTTTAGTATCCTCAAGAGGGTACGCCGACGATGATGTGTAATTTTCCTCTAAAATCATTTTGAACAGTGGTGCAACTTCATCTACGATAGTGTGGCCCCAAGGACAATGCCACGATTTGACAGAAGTCTTTTTGTTGAACAAGAAACTAGAACTTGAATCTTCACCTTCTTCTGAACTTTCTAAAGGTATCAAGAAAACATCAGATTAGAATACAATTGTAAACATGTTTCTCCAAAAGGGTCTGAATCGAGAAGGTTACCTGATAAGATGTAATCAATAGGCAGAACTATGACAACTGGTATGCTATCTGAATTGAAACGAGACAGCATGATCCATGCATGAGTAGAAGGATTATATGGCAATAATTCTCTCAGTAAGCTGGCAAAATCATCTCCAAGCATACTGATACAAACAATGGTCACGTGGGGAAGCCCTTGAAGAAACTTCAATACGAATCCTTCAAGATCCAGAACTGATTCGGGAGCCAACCTGCAGGGATGGGGATTAGAAAACCAGGCTGCGTGTGTGCTTAACACAGTCGGGGTGTATTTGGTACGCGAATGGGGCTGGACGAGCAAGACTGAGGTAGATGGGTGAAAGAATCGTGAAAGGTTTTAGAATTTTAATTTGACATGTGTAGTTTAGTAATTTACCAACCTTATCTCATCTCCCTTATTTTTGTTCCACCTATTTTGGTGAGGCAAAAAAAAATGCATTTTTGTCCCACTCCGTTTAATGTCATGTTAAACGTGGGACAACAAGTTTTTGTTCTGTTCTGTCCGGCATACCAAACACACCTTCATAGTTTTATGTGAAGAGGCACAATACCTACTGAGAGAGATTGAGCTGGGGAGACAAGAACCCTGAAAACCAAAAATACATGCACAAAATCATATGCAGAGTCTACATGTCCCAATAAACAAAAGCTGGTTGGCCATTTAATAATAGAATCCAGAATCACTATCCTAAATTCATGGATCATGAATTAAATTCACTTCAAGATTCTGTAAGAATTTATGTACTGTGTATAGGTTAAAAAAACGAAAGTGAGCATTCTAGTTTAAAAACGAAAATTTACCATATCAATCACAAGATGGTTGTCTATTTGTTTCAATTTTTACCAACTACCAACAAAAATTCATTTCTCTTCATGTGGCTACTAGTAAGTTTTGGATCAATAGACTCTAGATAGTTATCAACAAAAGGAAGTATAAAGTAAGAGACCCAGATTAAAACCTAGGAAATTGTATAATGTGTTCTGATACTATGAACACAAAGGCTATTTCAGATGAGTATGATTATAACTATATGTGATTCACATTGTTTGCTTCATCAACCGGACCCAAAAATCACAAGTGCTTGATTTTGACAACTATGCCAAAAAGAATGCTTATTGAATTACATAAGATAAATATTACTCGTCATTGAAGACGCATAATGTGCAAACACACGAGTATATCATTAAAATATTCAATGAAGCTTATATTGGCACAAAACACTTATAGTGGTAAGAGAAATCATACTTCATTTGCACCTCAAGCAACGTTAGTAATAATAGTCGTATCTTCCATAAAGTAAAGAATAAAATCAACAATGATATTAACAAAAATAAGAAAAATGAAAGGACTCCTTGTAACTCGATAAAAGGAAGAATTATTTTAATCTAATCAAAAGGTATCACCGGTTAAGCAAGATAGAAGAGGTTCATATCCAAAGTTAACAACAAGAAGTGTAAGCTAAATGCCTAACTAGAGAAAGGATATACTCCACCATAGATAAGTAACATCAATATAATTAATAAAATACTGCACCAACATATGGGAATTTCATAATTGCTTTAATAATGCAAGAAAAATAGTTACTTTTCCAAATACTTACATCAACATCTGTAGTTTTCTGATCTTTGTGCTTCTCAACAGAAGAAAACAGCTGGTGATTAAGATGAGTTCCAAGTGACGCTTGATGAAAATAGGATGCCCACTGACATTCAGATAGAACATTGCTAGAAGATGACAACATAGAAAATGCCTTGTTTGAGTGAGGAAGTGTATACAAAACAGCAAGCAACCGCGAAACCTGTGATGTAGTCATCAATGACCAAAATCAAACACAATTGGAATAAGGAAGTTCATGTAGTCAAACCATTGAATTCTCTAATAAGAACTCCCAAATCGCATGCATAAAAAATCAACATAGAAGAAGAAATCTCGGAGGATCTCTAGTGAGTAAGATATATAAAAAATATATCAAAAACCATAAGGGGGCATTTGGTTCGCAGAATGGAATTTAGTGAAAAATTGGATCAAAGGAATTTGACTTTGAAGCAATTGGAATCAAATTTGATGGAATTTGACACGTTTTTGGTTGGTAGGGAGGGTGGGGGTGGCAGCTGCAATGACGACAATAGTGGCCTGGTGGTATTGGTGGTTAGCGGTGGTTGGGGGTGTGAGGGGTGGAGCAGAGGTGGGTGTGGGTGTGGGGGTGGCAGTTGTGATGACAATAGGCCATTAGTGGTGGGGCGAGGGCGGTGGGTGGGCTAGGAGTGGGTGGCGGGGGGTGGTAGCAGTGACGACGATAGTAGTGTCAAGGTGGTCGGTTAGGTGGGGTTGGGGTTGGGGTTGTAGTTGTGACAACGACAGTAGTCACATGGTGGTGGCGTGGTGGTCAAGGGTGGGTGGCAGGATGGTAGTTGTGATGACAACAGTGGTGGCATGGTGGTTGGGTGGCGCGGGTTGGTTGTGATGACAACAATTGTGGATTGATGGTCAGTGGTGGGTTGGGGTAAGGTAGGGTGGGGGTGG
>NC_037535.1:18513424-18531976 GCF_001531365.2 Cynara cardunculus var. scolymus
ACAACAGCATGGTTAGGGGGGTCGTGACGGTGACAATGGTGACATGGTCATGGTTGGGACAGGGGGTGGCGGTGTTGGTTAATTTGGATGTAAATGGATGGAATTCAATTCCTTCACTTATGCCAGGAAATGATGAATTCATCAATTTGTGGAATTCAAAGGATTCCATCCATTTCAATATGTGAACCAAATGAAGGAATTGGAATTTGGTCCAATTCCTTTGAATTCTGCAAACCAAACAACACCTAAGATTCCGGTGTTCTAAAAGCGCTAGGCGGAAACACTAATCCTTAATTGGTTAAACAGGGAGTAAAAATGTGTTAGGCAAGCTTTATTCAAAATAATATAGTTTGAATAAAATAATATTTAGTGTTAGAGTTACCTATTTATCTCGTCACTGTTATGAAAAAAACATTAAGCAAAGCTAGACAATCAAGTAAACCTCCAAACCGCCTATGCTAGGTTAGGCAAACGCATAAGCAAAATAAGAATTCATTTAAATATATAAAAATACAATTTTGTCTATATTATGCAAACATCTGAGAACTAGAATGCTGATCACATGCTATATTGGAAGTTTCACTGATAAATTTACCAAGAAAGATTGGTAAGATTCTCTCCTAGTTGAGAGAAGTTGAAAAAAAGAACAATTGACCTTTGCTTGAACTTTTGAGATGAAGCAATATAGAAAACTCCTTAACAGCCGATTAAGTGTCCCTAACTAATCAATGCATGTAGGAAAGCTTAATCTTAGGTGGCCAATTACGTAGGCTTAGGAGGCAAAACGCTCAAACAAGCACTAGCTAATTGTCAATTCATGAACCAATACATCATTCTATAACTTCATGTTTATTTTTCAAAGAAGAGATGAATAAACCAGAAGTTTGGAGCTATAATAACCTTTTGAAAAAGCATTGGAACCTCCCGGCAAAGTATGAAAGCTAACTTCAAACCCGACACAACTACTGGAGCAGGAATGAATGAGTCACAATCATGGTTCCTAGAAACAAAGAGAAAAAAGATGGCGCATTAGTAGAATCAAAAGACGTGCAATTCTTCATAAAAATAAACTATTTAATTTTAACTAAAAAAAAGCTATTCCACAAATCAAAATGGAGAATGAATTATTTTCCAGTACAAGCTAGAGAAAACTTTACGAAGATTTATAATTTCAAGTTTACGATTTGAAACCAAGTCTTCATATTTTCGTGATTTGAGGTTAATATTTAATGCCATCAAATATAAGTCAAACAAATGCTTACTGGAATTACTTTAGTTAAATATCAAATCAAGGTGTCGTAATTGCGTGCTATAGCCGATACTTTTTAGTTGGCCTATTTCTTAGTAGGGCTTGTATTTTTGTTTTCTTGTTGTTAGGACATCAACTGATCTTCATTGTCTTTTACTCATCTTTACTCATCGTTTTCTTCTGCTTTCTTCTTCTACGATGCTTTCTTCGCCACTTTATAAGACTATGGTACAAAGCAAGCACCAAGCAGAAGGCTTTGGTCCTTCACTGTTGTCTACTTATTAGACAATTAAGTGTGATATATATATATATATATAATTATATTAGAGGGTCTAGAGTGTAAATGTATCTCTTATATATATATATATATATATATATATATACATATCCCTGATTGTAATCGTGATTTACATATACAATACACAAAATTACCAAGTTTATCTTGGTATAAGAGCCAGCCCTAGACACCCTACAGCTGCCACCCTACAGCTACCATCACAAGGCAACCCTAAAGCTACCGCACCTGTCTTCTACCCTACGGCTGCCACACCTTGTGCTGACCACCCTCTGCCATCACAAGGCAACCCTAAAACTACCGCACCCGTCTTCTACCCTACGGCTGTCGCACCTTCTGTCCAATGATAACTATTGCAGCTTTCACTCCAACCGAGAAAACCACCCATAACTCCCACAAGTTTGGTTTCACTTTATCACCAAACAACTATGGCTATTGGAAGGCAATGGTTCAACCGTTCCTTGTTACAAACAACCTGTTGGGCTATGTTGATGGCACCATTCGTTGTCCACCGATGACTATCTCATCATCATCATCTGGAAAAGATGCCGACGGCACCACAGTAAATGTATCTCTTATATATATCCCTTATTGTAATCGTGATTTACATATACAATACACAAAATTACCAAGTTTATCTTTACTACTTTGCTTTTTGACTTTTGACTATAGTATACAACTCTACATACTACTTGCTGGTAACTTGGTATTGACATTGATCTTTCTCGAGTTCTCTTTTCTTTTGTTCTCTTTGATCTTTATCAAGATTCCACAATTCTGATAATCATCCTTTTCCTCCTCTTTCAGGTCCAGTTCCCATATTAGCATATATTTAAGTTCTATAATATATATATATATATATATGAACCGTTGTTCTTTGTCCACTCCCATCGTGATAACCTCAATATGAAATAATGGTCCTGAACGCTATTTTAGATTTTGAATGCTACAAGACAGGACTGAGAAAAATCCTTAAAAACTTTCTCTATAAGATAAAGGCAAGCAGTAGAAATTTAAAGCATAGAATAAAGGGTAAATTTCTTCAAAGAATAGGATCCTAGAAATGAGGATCAGAGTGTTGTTGACCATTAAAAATTGAAGTATAACTGCTTTGAGGTATGATTAAAATTATTATTTATGTTTAGAGAACAATCTACCAAGCATAATTTTACATGCTAGAAGAAGATTTTATGAACTTTTTGACATGCATCCATCTTGGTACATGTAAATTATAGTAGAAAGCTAGAAATCTTTTTGAATCTTCATAATCTTCCTGGCATCCTAATGTAAAAGTACATTTGAGATCCTATTTCTCTAATCATGTGACTTAAAATGTAGAACTTCTATCACAGACATCCTATGAGTTAGAAGCCAAAATTTTGGACATGGAATTGTTTCGTATGTGGACTATGTATTAAAAATTATGTGTCAAGATACCAAGTAAAATGGTGGTTCTAGGCATTATTTCAAAAAGGGCAGTCTAAGCATAAAGAACACTACTAATGCCTCTGGCAACATATTTCAAATAAATCATGAGGTACAATTTTGTAAACTTCTATCATGAAAAGTGGCATGTTTAAGTCTGAGTTTAGTTACTATCGACTGGGTCTTTCTTCTTTGATGTACCTCTAGATTCCTGTTCTTTCGACTCTGCTTTTCAATTAATTTGGATTTAATATCTTTGCAATTAGCTCATGCAAATGGGCATGTTATAAGTCCACTAAGACCTTAAATCCTATTGAAACAAGTAGAATCAGATTAAATTGGATTTGGGGCTTTCTGTTTTTGGTAATACTATGAATCCAACAACTTTGGATCTAATTGGACAAATGCAACAATACAATCTGTAAGGATTAAATATAGCATTGCATACCTTGTATCGTTGTCACGAAAGCTTTTCAATGAAAACCAGCATATATTGTAGAGGATTGATGCGTGCTCTACCGCAAAGATATCTCCGGTTACATTTTTCTCAATTAACTCAGCCAGAAAAGTGAACGAGATTGAGAAATGTGATTGGTGAAATGTGCTTCTTCTAAGTAGCACGGATATGCTCTTCAAGAATACTTTATGAGCTTGCTGAATTTCGCCACGAACCCCAAAGCATTTTCCTGGTCATGTACAAGATTGTCAGATGGGGGAAGTGGGAAGTGGGAAGTGGGAAATCGATTCAACAAATGTCTAAACCAAATTGACAGTCCATTAGTGAGCGGTTTAGATTTTTATGTCCTAACAGAAGTTTCTTGATAGCACTATAATAAAATACAAGTATGCCAAATTAATATAGAACTCAGGATGCAGACAAGTTATACACCTATGATTTTCAAAAACAACTAAAAGAAAAATTAAGCATTCTCATGCATAGAAGGGGATCGACTGCAGGTATATATGTGGTAACACAAACAGAAACAGCGATTCAAGAACATACGAGTATTTAACTTCCTCAACCTGGCAAATTCTTGATTGATCTGAGTCATTGTATATAAATAACAAAACAATAGCCTGACATACTAACAACTAAATATGTTGAAATACAGCAAGTTCATGACCCAAATTTAAGTTGCCGATATCTTCATATATATATATATATATATATATATATTATTAGAGTAGATTAAATAATATTAACAACGTAAACTTTTTAAACATAAAACTATGCAAACATGACATACGGTGAGTCGGTGACTTAATGCAATTTACATGAATATTTTGTCCATATCTATAATGATAAACAGTAGGGTTTTCAATTTATTTTTTTCATACCTCTCCCGGTGAGTACTCTAAGCAAAAGACGCCTGCGAATGCACTCCCATTTCGTTTGTATAATATTTCTCAAAGACAACGATTTCATAACTTCAGAAGGAAGACAATGCCAACATTTTCCTTCGTCACAAACACATGTAGCTTCACATCCACAAGCAGCAACGTGGTCAACGTTCTGTGGCCCCTTCCCAATAAGTGCATCAGTGCAAGCATATACTTGCTTTCTATCTGAAAACTTGTAAACATCATCGTGCACCTCATTTAGAGCATATTCACTTCTTTGCTTAGAAGATCTAGTAATTCTTGAAGTCATCCGTTGCTCCTGTGGTAAAGGCTTGGTGGTTTTCTTATTCTTCCTGGTTACTTTGGATTGGATTGTTTCCTTCCCACTAATTTTGGAGAGAGAACTATGCTCGGCCTTATCTCCACAATTAGATGAAATGCCTACAGCTTTCCCAACAGACAAAAGAGCGTCACAGAACATTGTGTTCCTTGCACTTGCTTCCTCAGGATTACTAAGACAATTTCTCCATTCATAAAGTTTCAGATTCTCTTCAGCAGAACTATAAAAGAATTCAGCATTTGATAATCCCTCGTACAGTTTATTACCAGTGGTGCTATTGAAACGGCTTCGAAAGAGATCACCAAATTGTTGATCAACTGTAACTTCTAAAACCAATCTGCACTTCGAGCAAGAAATGAGACTGCAGTTATCAGCCAATATATGTTTAGCACTTTCTAGCTCCTTTTCAGCTAAATGCCAAAGTTGTTGCTTACGGTATAGTTTTCCTGGAAAGAACAAGCGAAAATTCAACTGGATACCTATTGACTTTAAAGCGACCAATGAAGCACAAACATAAATACAAAATACAAGTATGGGCATGAAACCCAAAATATGCCAAAAATCTTGGAAGAAAAAATAGGTTGGGATATACAACTAATATTTGATAAACTTGAAATAATTGGGGTGTATTCAGCAAAGCATTGTCCTAAATGTTTAAGGTTTTACTCATAATATCCTCAATGGTCAAGGTTTGACTGTATATATCTGGATCCACCAATCAGCTCAATCAAGGGGAAGTCTTCTAGTAACTCAAGGTTTAGTAAATGAGGTACTTTATAATCTTATAGAGTGGAAATGGATGAACATTGTAGTTCAAGTTGCTTCACGAAATGCCACACCGAACATACTGGGAATATGGTTTATTCACATGCAAATGGTAGGCCTACTCTCGATGATTACAGTTTTTTCTATAACAGTTACAAAAGACCACCAGCTTATTAAGATAAGACCATAACATAATGCAATCCAGAGAAATAGCAAGCCTGTTCTGAACTACTTTTGGTAGTTGTCTTAAAGCATTTCAAGAATATTTACAAGGTCAACTAGTGCGCTATTACAGGGTGAATAATCACCAAATCGCATTTATGAACTCATATTTGTAAAAATAGCAAACCTCATTTATCACATCAAAATAGCCAAATAACTTGATAAACACATTATGAATGAACTTGTTGCATCATATAGATGATTATATAACTTTCTCGCATCACATGAGTCAGACAACCTCATTTCCTCGCAACACACTGGTGCGAGGACCTCAACTCATCGCATCACACTGGTGTGATAAATCATTCTTTTCGCATCAATAGGATGCGATAAAACAACTTGTCGCATCACAAGGATGCGATAGAACTCACTCCTCGCATCATATAGATGTGATAACCACTTTTTATCGCATCAATAGGATGCGATAACTCTAAGTCATCGCATCACACAGATGCGAGAACTTCAAGTCCTCCCATCAAAGGGATTTCTCACTAGACCTCAAGGTCTAACCCTCATTTTGTGTTCTAAGAATGTGCATTACAAGTCATACTCAACCAAAGGACAAGGGAAAAGGGAGATTGTGAAGTGTTATATTTATACTTGCATGGGAGATTGGGCCTATTAAACTTGATATTGATTTGTATTGATTGAAAAATAATAATAATCTGATACACCTTATATAGGTAAAACTAATTACACTTTGGACCCTAGACAATATTAATAATATAAACTAGACTAGTTGACTTAGTCTAACAGGGCCAACATGTTATTCTTTTGTATCAGAATACTTGTTATGTATTGAAGTGTTGTATAGAGATATTGTGGAAAAATTCGGTAGCTACTTGTAATGTAGCCTTTGTAGTTAATGGGACGATTTGTGTAAATTATATTTCATCATATATGGAAATATATGTTTATATGCAAATGTGATCTTGGGGTGTTACAAGTTTGGTATCATCGTTCAACAAATAAAAATTATTTTTCTGGATACAAAATAATATTCACAAGTACTACCTAGGGTCTGAGAAGATGCAGTATTTCAATCACATATATTACATACAAGGCACCTTTAGGTATTCGTGCTTTGTAAGTGACCTCATTGGGCGAATAACAAATTTGGCTTGAACACACGTGGGAGAACATCAAAGTAGACAAAGTGCATTACCTAACGCAGCAGAAAAGGCGACTAAAAAGATTGGCAACGCTTGGAAAAAAGAGATGTCCTTCCCCCATCGTAAAAGAGTTTCAGCTTCAGAACCATTTCCAACAATATCTTGAAGGGTCCCTATCTGAATTATATTACCAAACATGTGACGGGAATTTAACAAAATAAAAAAGGTTGGAACTCAATGTAAAACGTAGAAATTGAAATTCCACCTGAAGGGTGCTTTCAAGATAGCATCGAAGTATATTCCATGGAGTCAGTATACCGTCATCAAAGTCGCTTGAACCCTTAACAGATGACCAAGCTGCTGTGGCCACTGAGGAATGCATGTGGAAAGTCTCAAGGCCGAATCTGCGTTTCTGAATGACTTCTCCATTAGCACCAACAGTATCATTTTGTTGCTCTATTGAGTACATAAACTTTTTATGAAAAAGTTTGCTACGCAGACGATGGGCTTCTTTTGCATGTGAAATAGCCTAAAGAGAAGAGATAACCCGTCAGAGAAAATTAAGTTCTAGGCGCATACAAGTAATCCACTAGGAGTAGAAGTTCAATACTAAAACAAGGATGATTGTCTCGATTGAATCAGCAAAACACTATTTTGAAGAAAGAATAAGTTAAGATGTGTGGTCGAATTTAAAAGAATTATTAACGACCAGTCACGAAGAATTATTAAACTCCCCTACGTGAAATATGTCGATTTTGCTCCTTTCCATTAGAGGTAAAAAGAATAGCAACAGATGTAACCATCAATAAGAGGATTTGCTACAACTAAAAAAATATAGATCCTTTCTGTTATAATTACCTTCAAGAAACATGTTTCAGAACAGCAGAAAGGTATATATGGTTTACAGAAGAAACATTGGATGCAACAAAACCAAGTCACTTTACAAAAAAGGGTGTCTTGGGTAACAAAAAATTATATAAATGTGAAAGGCAGGACCCCAAACTAAAGGCCACTGCTTTGAAACGTCTTTATTGCAACACATTATTTATCTTACGTGCAAAGTACTAAATAAGATTTTATTGCGTAAACGATTATCTATTTCCCAAGACCACCTCTCTGAAAAACTGCACGTTTCTTTTAGTATGCATGAAATTCACCCCAAAACAATATCAAAGAGCTGACTTAAGGAGAGCGAGGATGGATGATATTCGTGTCCCACAACCCACAAGGTTCACCACTTTACAATTTCTATCAAGTTCCATTTTCAAGCCTACACAAACCAGTCTTGTTGAAATCATTAAAGGCTTGTTGATGTTGAGATTCAGAAGTGGCAAAATGATGGTTGGATCAGATCGGGTTAGAAATAAAATCATTAAAGGATTGTTGATGTGGAGATTTAGAGGTTGCAAAATGACTGTTGGATTGGATTGGATTGGGTAATTGGTCAAACGGGCAATATGATTCTAGTACTAAGATCTACTCAACTTTGTCAACCAGAACTTCAGAGTCTATATGTCCCTAACTCATCCCTGGTAAAATAAAAATTCGAAGAGAAATCCTCACAACATTAATTCAGTAAAGATTAGTTATCATGATAAAGTGACAAATGAAACCGATAGGCAAATCAGTTCTAGAGGTATAATTTTGTAACCAATAAGTTTAAGAAATAAGACATACAGAAGCAAATAGTACTTCAATCTGCAAATAAAACATCTATGAACTACAAGATTTGAGAAAAAATTAAGTACCTCAACCATTAATCCCCTTGCAATCATGCTTTCACCCAAATCATAATATAGTTGTGAAGCAAGAAACAAAGAAGTGTTGGACAGAGGAACCTAAAACATAAAATCACGGTACATAAAAGATCAGCATATGTATGTGAATTCTGGATATAATCATAGAAACCAGGTTATACAATCAACCCAAAAAATCATACACTTTTAATGAGATCAGATGCAGACTGCTTGACTTCATCAATTGTTATGTCCGCTTTAGTAGCATGATCATGAATATAAGAATGTGAGGATGAAAGGGTAGAGATGACTATCAAACTCTGCCGAAATCCAACTTCTAATGATTTTGATCTCTTCATACAACTTGTCCAGAACTCCACCGAGTTGGACAAAGCACAATGCTTAGACAATGCCCTGATGAATTCATCATTAATAGGTGAAGCACAAAGGGCATGGCTAAGGCTCCTGAATTGCCAAAGCAAGGCCAACCAATCATTCAAAGGAACATTCTTCCACGAAGAAAACTTAATCATAGTTTCATATATCAGCAAATGATCTACCATGTATCCCTGTGGTAAAAAAACATTATAAAACAATGAGTCACTTCAACAAATAACATGTCCAAAAAAAACAAAGGCCAACAAGAAAAAGAACCTTCAGAGATATCAAATCAACAACATAATGCAGCAACGTAAGAGTCTTCTGAAACACCATATCTTCAGCAGATTGAGAACAATCTGGGCTCGACCATAGCTTTACGGCATTGTCAATATCTTGAATAAAATGCTGTTTGCACCATGAAAAGTAAATAGAAGAGAAAAAAATGTGATACAAGGATACATGAATGAAAATTTTACAATGTTTGTTTTTTTCCCATTAAAACATGTCAAGAAAAAGCTGTATGCTTGGTAAATGATTAATTGTTTGCTTGAGTGCTGAATAAACAGTCCTTTTTTTGGAAAGAGGACCGGACCTCTGGCAAAAAAATGACCATTTTAATCCATGGTTGGATTAAGTGTTAAATGAAAAATGAATGTTTGATAAACGTTCTAATAGAAAATTCCAAATGACAAAAAACCGTCAATTTGTGAAATGGTTGATTTAGTAATAAAATTGATAAATTCATTACTGATAGAATTCCTGCTTCCCATATATTATTTTAAATTTAACACGCAATATTTGAAGATGTGATCGTTTTTACTCTTACGACAAAGCTAACTGGTAAAAACTAAATCATATGTGTTATTTTTGTAAAAAGGTCATGTTGGTATCATCAAACTAATTTCAACACAAAAAATCAAATGGCCTAAATGTAAGAAGTTTTAGCTTAATGTGGAATGGTAACCAAGGTGGCTTAAAAATATTAAGCCACCCGTCATAAAAAAACATACTCATATGTCTAAACGAATAAGCCGCTCGGACAACTAACTCATGAAGTTGTAAACATACAACACCTTAGCTTTCTACGAAGTAGTACCTTTGAGTTTGGTTCCGCCTCCTGGGTGCACAATGCACGTAAGCAATAAGCCTCAGCTAATAGATAGCACATTGGACCACGGTCGTCCTTGCTCTTGTTATACAAGTCACTCTGGCTCAACAAGTATATAATTTCATAAGAAAATAAACAACGGGAAAGAGGGAGAAACAAAGAAGTGCAAAAAAAATTGTTGGAATCAAAGAAGCAACAAGAAGAAATAAAGAAAGTAGAATCCAAACTGAAGATAATTTACCAGTGTAGATATTGCTTCAGATAAATAATTAATACAACCATTCAGACCTTCAACTCCACATGCCCGTGATTCCATTCCCTTTGCAATGAGAATCCTAGATTTTTGTAAGCAGCTATCCTTTGTACTGTAGATCTCTTCTAAGAGGATGTTTGTGATAGTCGTTTGCATTGTTTTACTTAATTTTGGATTAAGAGACTTCATTTCCTTATACGCTTGAAGCTCCTAAACAAAAGAGCTACAGATCTCAACAATTATATTTATTAAAAAATAAGTTTTTGCAAAACTGCAATGAGTGCCATAAAGAGAGCATTAAAATGGGATTCTAAAAAAATACACAAAGGACACACACACACATATAGAGCGAGGAAGAGAGAGAGAGAGAGAGAACCTGCTCTAATAAACTACCAAGAGTTTCCTTTGACACTTCCGAAGATGACATTAGAGAATATAAGGTTGGAACCCTATGCTCAGCTTCTTCAGGGTCTTTTATTCGTTTACATTCTATCTGCAAGCAACAATAAATCCGATAGAAAACAATGTACATTAAATATACCAGAAGGAGATGTTTTTTTACTTACCTTCACCCATTGTTTAACCAAAGCTTCCGGGCTCGGAATCTTGGCAAACAAGCTTTGAGCAACAAACCAACTTCTAAGATAATGTGCAAGGATCTCACTTATCTCCTTGCTACCACATTGGTGAAGTATGTCCAACAGAAAAGCACTTTTTGCACATGCCTCGGTGACAAAACCAGCTATGACATCCTCCGAGACATCACTAGAACACCCATCTCTGCTTGAAGCAAACATCTTGCAAAAATGTAATACGCAGTTCCATGCTGCTTCGCAACATAATTTAAATGACTCTGTAGCCTACAGACAGAATGCATCACTATTGAGAACTCAAAACCATGGTGACAACTGACAAGAGAATAACAAATGGTGTGCCAGCGTCGACATATCCTATTAACAACATATGCCAACATTGGTATCTCGAAACCAAATACAATATTATCATAGGCAAAGTCAACACAGGAAAACTGAAAAGTGATTAATTCAGTTAGAAATATGGCTACTCGTCAACTGTACATGTGTTTTCCAGATTGTATTCATCCTTCTAGAATATATGCAATTTTACAGCATGTTGTGTTAAGTGCAAGTTCAGCATTCCACTCAAATATATGCAGTAACAACATCCCAAACAGTGTCTATAGACTTTCAGATTTAACAACACATGTAACAGTTCATAATCAATTCTTTGATATCCTTACTATTCACTTGAAATGATTTAGTGATCAACTCTTTGTGATATAAGCCACTGCTGTTTTACTTCGAAAGGTAGGAAAGCAATTTGAAACATTTTAAGCGGAAGTCCCAACCAACTTTCTTTCCCTTCTCTTCTTTTCTTGAAGTTACAAAGGGAACAGAACTTCATTAATAACTTCAGGTTAAACTACGGATATAAAAGTAGTATTGAATGGTTTGCTACTCTACCCAGCCCAAAAAGTGCATAAAAACACAGACCAAACAAAGAGCAGAAAGAAGACTCAGGCTTCTAATAAATTGGCTATAACCTATCCACCTTTTGTTTCATCTCCACAAATATTATAATACAGAAGTGGCAGGCCTTTACTGATAACTTGACAAGCAAAAGTGAAAGCTTATTACCCCCTCCTTCCCAAAATAAATGTCCACAATGAAAAAGACACACAATTTTAGACGTGTAACTGTAATTTTTAATTAACTAAATGACAACTTTACCCTTACTAATAGAAGTAATGAACTTTTTCAATCTCATAGTTAAGGGAAGAATTAGAAAGTAGGCATTTACTTCTGAAAGTGAACATTTATTTTGGGACGAACCAAAAGAGAAATGTGGGCTTATTTTAGGACAGAAAGAGTAATAAATGATGGCTAAAGATTACCGTAAATAACCAACTCTCACATAACAATAACGGAGACAAAAAAAAGTAAAGAAAAAAACGAGAGAGATGGTGGTATATTTATTCAACAAATTGTCAAGTCAAACTCACATAACTAAGACCAAACCAATGTCCCAAAATAGCAGGCTATGACTGATGTTGATGCATAATTAAAGATTTAGGTAGTAATACACAACGGTATATGTAGTACCTCTTTTAATCTGTTAGTTCTGTACAAAACTATACCAACATTGTGCAAAGAAGCAAAGAGAAATTTCAGCCCATTGGCGTGGACCCAATCAGCTTTGATAATATGTGTAAGAAAATTAGTACTCTCCTGCAATGAGTAACGACAAACATAAGGTTGATATATATTTTGGATATGCTACCATATTTGCTGCAACCATCAAGAATATGAACAACAAAATATATAATTGTGTTCATCAAGATACAACAATAAATATTAACCTCGGCATTTTGCTTTGTAGTATATGAGAGTGTGAAAGCAGCTGAAGCTACAGCGAGTACAGCTCGGCTGTTGTCCTCATATACATTTCTCTGCCTATCACTGCATCCGTAAATCAAAGAGATGAAACTATGTAAGTAGCTAAATCAGCATATAAGTGGTAAATAAACGTAACAGAATAAAAGAAGCACAGCAACACAGTTCAATTCTTGGCTTCCCATGTTGTTATGCTGACACATTAAAATTTAACTTTGGTGGAAGCCTTAATGAATCATGATAAAAGCAAACAAAAAAATTACATACATCAATATGCCATTGGCTTACCCGTAAGCAAGAAAAACAAGTCTGAACTGATGAAAAGCATCCTGAATATTAGGTAACGACACGTCTTCAAGTCCACAAAGTATATCTTTACGCTCAGAGTTTATTAGCTCAGAAAGTGGCTCACACAAAAAATTTAATGCAGTAAAGTACAAAGCCTTATAGGTGCTTTCAAGCTCTTCAGCACTAAGTTTATATGAGCCATGGGTGTTAATTAGCCTCTGTAGCTGATCCTCCATGCTAAGCAAAACCTTGGGGATAGAAATATCCTTTCCAGCTTTCGGCATTTTGGAGTTGCCCCCTCTTGAATGAGAATTCAAGTCATTGATGGACAGTATGATACTGTAAAGCCTCATGATTGATGATAAATTGACCTACAAACCGACTGTTACTAAAAACTGGATTCTTTTAATAATACTAGCAGGAAAAACATGCAAGCTAAAACACATATAAAAGTACCTGTTAACAAATACCTGAGAAAAGTCGTCTGCTAGTTTGTCGAAGTGAGTTGCAACTGCGCCACAAAAATCTACAGTTGCATTTCGACATTTGATGGCAGTGGCACAATAGTGGACAAGTTCCAGAAAATCTATAAGAGACTTCTCCTTACCGACCTGGCAAGCATAATTATAACCAATGAGGTATACCTGTCGATTATTGTGTTTGGCAGATTGGTAAGGAAAATCCGCAAGAGACGTTTCCTTAACATCACTTGTATGTGGGGCCAGCACAAGACCAGAAACAAAGAAAATGCAGCGGATCTAGACAACAACGTGTGAACTACAATACCTTGTTATCCTTGTTATATCATATAGAATTTTCATCCAACACAATGGTGAGTCTCATTTACTTTACAGTCAAAGTGAATGTTGGTCTTTAATACTGTTGATATTGCACTACCCACATGTATCTAACCTTTAAGAAGCAATTTGTTTTTATGTGTAACAAAGAGGTTAAAATATAAAGTCATAAAACCTAGTTATTCTAGGACACTTCCATATCAAACAAATGTTCCATTGAGAAAGAGAAAGAGAACAGAACTATAAGGAAAATTTTGGTGGGAGAACCTTTTCTAAGTTGAATAAATGTACGTAATTCTTCCTATGATTGCAAGTTCATCTTCTCCATGGATTAGTTTTTCAGAATCCTAGAATCTGTTAAAATAGAAGCCCAACACTGAATTGATAAGATTTGTAAGAATTTTAGTACTCTGTCAGGCACACACTCCTTTGATTCTCTCATTTGATTTTAATTCTCTTAAACTACATCCTATTCAGATGGGTTGTTAGTAAGAATAAATATTGTTTGGATATTAATAAAAAATAATGTAAAGAAGTAATGGAATTGAAAAAGCTTTTTTTATTATTTTCTTGCATAATAGATAATACATATTTGTAGTGCTAAGAGGAATAATTTACATAAATGCTAGAATAAAATCTAATCCTACAAACAAGGAAAGTATATACAATGGGAACAACTAATATCAAATCTTTTGTGATTTAATTTCATGTTCGTTTATGTTTTCTCACAAGATTCCTATATCTTCTTTTCCAAATTGTAGAGCATATTGTTAGATGCTCATAACAACCAAAAGAATCACAATATGCTGGTATGAAGCACTTGGCACGGCAGTATTAATAATGAACACCAAAATGTAACTTTGCTCCTTCAAACAAAATTTTTACACTATTGACATCCTTAACACAGTTTTTCGCATAATAAATTGCCACACTTCTCATTGGAAAATAGAACTTAAGAACATTTGGCTTTACTTGAGCACATGAATTGAGAAATGGAATGATTAGCCTAATTCCCAGCAAAATGTCATCGTGATTTTATAAGAAACTGCTTCATGTACATTTCTCTCAGATTGAAGAAAACACAACAAAAATTTAGATGATTACCTTGCATTCATGAGCCATAGCATCCAACACACAAGTAAGTATGCCTAGACTGAATGGAGGTTGATTGTCCAATTGTGAAAAAAGTGAAGAGCATATCCTGTGTCCAAACTGTATAGAGTATAAATAAGAAAATCCATGTAACAAACCCATTAACCTTCAATAAGGCATTAGTGGGGTGGACTTTAAGAATGGCGCTTCACCTTTTCCATTTGATCATTCATAGACGATCTTGTAAACTCTAAAAATGTTATAAGACAAAACTCATGGGCCAGCTTCCCGTCAAAGCTTGCAAGTTCCCCAACCAGAAACAAAGCACATTTACTCAGATATGTCGCAAGCATTCTGTGCAACTTCTCATGTGCATCCGCGTCTATAATCCTGTCATGTTTACAATTCAACATTTCAAATAAAGTCACCATAGTTGATGCACATGGATACCAGGATTTGTGCATGCACGTCCTAGAGTTTCTACGGTGGCTTTTAAGCAAATAATCATGTACTAGCCATTAATCATATAATGATATAATAATTAATTTCAAGGTTGCATCAAATCATGGTCACGTTGAAAGGTAATTATTGTTCAATCTTGCAATGAACAGAGCCGTTCCTCGGCAACCGCATGATGGGCACTTGCCCAAGGGCCAACAAGCAAGAATAGAGGCCCCAGTTTTTTTATTAGTACTATTTATTCAAAAAGTATATAAAAATTAATTAATTGAAAGTTCTATGACCCTTCACTTCACTGATTCTCTCTCCTAGAAAGCAAAAGAATGTCTATTTATTTTTTCTTGCAATGTCAATTTCTACAATATTCATAAAAGAGCTTACTTACATTTTGACAACATAAACGATGATCATATATTTGTCTCTTATTTTGTGATTCTAATATGAATGGACTGTAAAGTTCAATTGATGTTCTTAATGGCTTTTTATTGGTGAGTTTTTGTTGTTGTGCAAGTACTTACCCTAAAAGTTAATTTCATTTGTATCAAGAACAAGTCATTTGGTTGGTAAAATGCTACTTGTTTTCTAGCTATTGGTTTGGTTGTGTAGGGTTGTATAAGCAATGCACTTGTGAGCCACTAGTTATGATCTCTCTTTGTGAGCTATGTGAGTCCAAAAGCTAAAAAATCCCATTTTGGAGGGTACTCAACTATCCAAGGACTTTCTAATTAAATGAGAATAGTGAGAGCATAGGATTAATTGTCTAAGCTTGCACAAAATTAAAAGGTCTTAGAGCATCTCCAACATATTTACTATAATTTCTCCAAAACAGAGGGGAAAAATCAATATCTTTAAAAAGAATTGCATTCAACTCCAATAGTTTCTCTATTTTGAAGATTACAGTCTTAAAATATTCAATGCATTTAATATCACTATAGAATTTTAAACATTTATACGAAAGCGCAAAAAGTTATTGCTATTATGTTTGGAGGTTACTTCAAATATGAAGAATTCTACCTTCTCTCTCACCCACCTTCTCCATTTTGAAGATGCATTTGGAGAATCTATAGGAGCCAAATTCCACCTAAAAATCTAAAAGATATCTATTCTCTCCATTATAACAAATCTATTGGAGATGTTCTTAACATCTAGGGTATCACACTGGTCTTCAGACAAGCTTTTATTCTAATATTAAGATGCAAGTCTAAACACTAAACCAATATCTCCAAGTATATAACAGATTAAAACAAAACCTTCTAGGAAATTGAGGTTTTAATGATCAAGTATAACAGCATAAAATCTTTAAGAGGCATATGATTATGTAATTTGCTGTTGCTGCATTACGCAACACAACACTCAAAACAACAAAGCAAAATAAAGTTTCTACTGCAAATCATTATATTTCTACAAGATTTCTATTGCATTTGCTATTAGTAGATATATGTTCATATTCTAACATACACATATCTATTTGCTAACAGCTACATATATATATCATGTGTTGTTATTACTTATGTAGTAAAAAATGAAACATATGAATTAACATATGCTATATATCGATAGGTTTATATGGTGGCACTTGAACTATGTTAATACTAATGCAATATTTTTTGTATTTAATATGATTTTTGATAATCAGAACATCCCAACACCATGCTGCCAGCTACTTTTGATGCAATTATAAACAGAAAATGCAAGTATGCAAGACTATACCTCAATTCTTGGATTTCCTTAACAATGGACAATACTCTATGGAAACTTTCCTCATTTTTGCTTCGAGCATTTGAAACACACTTGACAAGTGTCACAACGACCTCTAGGATCAACATCGCGACATCCTTGTCATCATTATCTTTCCCTAATTCTGGAAGAAGCCGTCCCCTTAGCTTTCCACTTTTTTTACCCGATAATTTCCCAATAAACTCGAGCACCGAAAACCCTTCATCTTGCGCATCTTCATATTTCCCCCAATTTTCATAGCAATGTATCAACCGAACCCGCTGGATCTGAACCGAGTGGGGTTTACACGATAGCTGCGACGAAACAGCGTCCAAACAACTGAGACAAAGTCTGTAGGTTTCAAAGAGTTCCGAAGCATAAGAAGAATCGATTTTGGGTGTTTCATTGAGGCGTTTCGGAAGGATAGATAGGGATTTGCTAAGAAAAGGAAGGAACTTCTTAGCTAAGGAGCGGATAATAGTTGATGCTTCGGCTTCAATTTTTGAAGATTTGGAGTGTTTCTTGGGTTTATTTAGGACGGCGGAGAAGGGGTCGAGGTAGGAGGAGAAGCGGTGGTGGATGGAGGAGAGATCAGTGGAGAATTGGAGTTCCGAGAGCAGTGAGGATTCGGTGATGGTGGCGGAATCCTCCATTAGCGTGTGAGAGAAGGGAGTGGTCGAGAGAGGAAGAAGGAGAAATGTTGAAAGAGGCGGGAAAGAAACAGGGATTTTCGAAGGCGAAGGAGACCTGCCAAATTAACTTACAAAATTAGTCCCTCTATTTTCAATTCATCACACCATCTCTCTTCTTATAGTTATTTCTTATGATAGTTGCCGAATGATTTAGGGGCTGTTTGGCAGTTGCTGAATGATTTAGTGCAGAATAGTTAAGAGGTCAGAATGGTTAAGAGGGTAAGAATGGTTAAGTGCTGAATAAAATAATGTTGTTTGGTAACTGTTCTCTGAATGACAATAAATTACCATTTTAACCCTCATATAACAAAAACCCATTATTCGTATTCGATTCAACTTCATCCAAATCATGGGAAGCCTCATGAACACCTTCTTCTTCTTGATCTTCAAAATCATCTTTTTCATACTTAAAAACTCTGGAAAAAAAACATGGGTTCTGATTCAAACTCCCTTCAATGGCTTCCATTAATCCAACCCTAGAATCATTTAATACCCCCTTTGAAGAAGAACTGCCATGGTGAACAAAAGACGACACCATTTCCCACGCCATCAAACCTGTGAGGAGATCGACAGGTACACTCGATTTCTTTTTAGGGTTTAATTTTGAAAGGAAGGGAAGCGACGACGATGAATTGAACGAGGGATTTTGGTGGGTAAAGTGGGCTGTGATTTTGGTGGGTAAAGTGGGCTGTGATTTTGGTGGATAAAGTGGGCTGTGATTTTGGTGGATAAGGTGGCGACGGGATGGTGAAGGCAGATGAGAGGTGGGGAAAAGATGGTGAGAAGGTAGAAGATGGGGAGGAGGGAGATGAGTCTGTAAAAATGGGATGAGACGACGGGGAGAGCGACGGTGACCGGAGATGGCGACGG
>NC_037535.1:18532011-18536310 GCF_001531365.2 Cynara cardunculus var. scolymus
AAATCTGGAAAAGTTTAGATCTGAATGGTTGAGTGAAGGGTTTGACACAAAATGGTTAAGAGGTATATGTAACCATTAAGAGGTTTCATATTTTGTGCCAAACACTCCAAACCTCTGACCGATTAAGAGGCTCCCTCTTAATGTCACCATTAAGAGGGAAACAAACAGCCCCTTAGTCAGAATGATTAAGAGGCTCTCGTAATATAATGCAAAATGAAATATAATTGTTCGATAATTGTTTACAATGGAATTTGGGTGCTAAATGGTTAAGGGAGACCCATGATACAAAATCATTCAGAAAGTTTTAGAACCATTAAGAGATAGATCTTTTTTTTGTCAAACAAGATTCACCTCTTAGCGATTCAGAGACTGTCTCTTAATGGAACTATTAAGAGGTAAACAAACAACCCTTTTAATTTAATTTTTAATAATAATCATAATTAAATGCGTGTACTATATTTTTGTCAAAGTTTGTAGTATAAATGTATAACATTGTAACAAGAAAATGAGATTTTACATTGAAATTGATTAGAGAAACATTTTTTATTAACTTGGATATTTAACCCGCTATGTAAGCCGACTAATTCCAGGACAACCACATGTTTTACGGGTAACCTGGAGTCATCGCATTTGAACCTTCATGGCTATAATGGGATTTTTATTCCTCCTTGGATTTGTTCTAAGTTTAAGATATCAAATGGTCTTTGTTCTAGTGATATCGTAGCATTTGGCCTCCTAGGAAATCAAGGGTTCAAACTTCACCAAATGTAAGGAGGGTGTGTAAGTTTATTTGTTGCATTTGTCATACATAAATATTATATACTTAAAAAAAAACTAAGTTTAAGATAGGATTTAAATCAGATTGGTCCATCACTCAAATAAACAACTATAATTGATTTAAGTCAGATTTAACTAGTTCATTATTAGGCTTGGCTCGGTTCCAAACCCAGTCTCGAACCTAGATTCCTTGGTATAACTCTAATGTGGTTATGGTTGTCATAATGATGTTTGAGTATTGTTGTTTTAGAAAAGAATTGCATGTAGCACATGGGTATAGATCCTATTGGTATTTGGTAATCTTACTCTCTCTTTTTTTATTAACCTGGATATTTAACCCGCTATGCAAGCCGACTAATCCCAGGGCGACCACCTGTTTTGCAGATAGCCCGAAGTCATTGCATTTGAACCTCTGTGGCCACAATGGGATTTTCATTTCTCCTTGGATTTGAACCTGGGACCTCCTTGTACTTTTGACCTCTGGAGCCAAGCTCAAACCAATCAGGCACCACTCTTTGGTTGGTAATCTTACTCTTCCTATCATGGTTGGAGTCACATGGTTAATTTATGGTGAGCATAATAGCAATGTAAGAAAATTTCATGGTTGGAGTCCGACGGTTAACTTTCAATGTAAGAAAATTTCATTATCATAGTATCTAGGAGTCTTTATGGGTTGGATTGATCGGATTATAAGTATTTGAACAACCTAATCTAATGTTTGTGGTTTGAAAAATCTCAACTCAACCAAAACCATACAGGTTGGTCGGGTTGGTTGGATTGATACTTTGGTAAATCAAAATATTATCCTAACCTTAAATATGTTGTTTTATCTAGTTTACTTATAATTTCTTTTTCATCATCAATCATTTGGTATAAGTTATCCATACTTCTTAAATCTTAAGGTATATCACATTCAATTATTATTTTTTCAATTTGCACACACACACACATATATATACTAGATTCGGACCCGTGTATTACACGGGTTAATGACAAAAATTAAGCGAAACTGATATGTATTTTATAAAGAATTAATAATCGGAGGTAATTTATAAACTTAGACAAAGGTACAAGTCCGATTAATTTTTTTTATATAAAGATGCTTTTACTCGAAAATTAAATGTTACATATACAAAGGACGACATGTGCTTCGATGATCAGAAAAACTTCTAAATGAAGACGAACAATGTAGATCCAATATGCAGCGCTGCGTAGTACATTCAGAGCCTTTGTATACCTCTGTATGAGACAAGCAAAGGGAATCAAAGGCTCTGGGTAGTACATACAGAGATAGAACTCTTAATCAAGACAAGTACAGAGTCTCTATGAAGCTCTGTATGAAGGACGGAGGCAGGGTCAGAATGACCCCATAGCACCTGCAGAACCTCTGTTAAGCTCTGTATGAAGGACGGAGGCAGGGTCAGAATGACCCCGTAGTACTTGCAGAACATCTGTTAAGCTCTGTATGAAGAACGGAATCAGGCTTCAAGCACACAAGCATAAATAAAGTTTCCAGAGAATAAGATGGAAACTATTCAGAGTTACAAGTCAGAAGGCCATCTTCGGAGTAAGAGACAGAGCCTCGACGCATTACGTGAAGAGACATATCTCTTTCTCAAGAGTTAAATTCAGACGTGAATTTTTTCAGAGTTATGTTGTAAGTCTAGGGGCCGTAAGTGAAAATTGTGTCTAGATACATGTTTAGGCGAGAAAAATCAATAATTGTCGCACGAAAACATGACACGTGTTCCTAAAGTTACTTATTTATTAGGATTATAGATATATATAAGGGCTGGTTCAAATACAAACCAAGATTATCGTGTTAACTTTGTTAACCGATCTTGGCCGTTAATTTGAATAATAAACGGTTGTGATTTAATGATATTTAAAAATTAATTATTAAATTAATATTTTAAATTAACATATGTGAACAAAATATCAAAGGGTATTTAGGTAAAAAGTAATCTATCTTTGATACACGAGTTGTCAGACATATGAACAACTTGTGTATATCCTCAAAACACATCAAACAAAAAATATTAGACATATGATCAACATGTGAACCATATGAACATCTTCTGTATATTTAGGAGTCAATTCTGTTGTATGTACATGACCACCTACGAAGCTTGTGTTCACATGAATCACAGATACTGTTCATATTCATGTGATGTGATTGTGCATATGTATCGATATGAACATCTATTGCCTTTGATATGTGTTCATTTAAACGAATTCAAATGTCATGCTAATCACTTACAAATATGAACGTTTTGATCATTTTCTTCATTACCGGAATTCGAATTCCGAATGTAGTCGTAGACGATTTTAACTTTGTCATTTCCATTGTTGTCGATCTGTTTTACAATATGTTTATTCATATTACTCGGACGATATGAAAATCTTTTACACTTACGAAAACAATATCATTATATGGAGAACATCATTTGTAAATTATGATCATGAACACGTATGAAATCAAATACAATATTACATCATGATCAATTAGTTAGATTTTTTAGATTTGTAACTCCCAATTAATTATTTGGGAGTTACATAAATGTCAAATTATCTAATTACCCTTGTATTTAATATATGAGTTACATTTGAACATAAAGAAAAAGTGGAATATAATTTTTTGGTTAGTATTTGAACCAAGCTCTATATATATGTGTGTGTGTGTGTGTGCACGCGCGCTCACGGTTACTGAACATATATATAAGGAGTTATATATAGATGAAGAATAAATTAAAAAATATATGTATATGAAAAGGTTACGTGACAGTGTAATTGTCTAATGTACATGTTAATTATAAAAGTTCAATAATCATATTAAATTGATGGGCCGTGAAACCACAGACACAAACAACAATTAGGACCAAAAGCAAGTATACAAATAGTCTCAATATCGTCTTTCAAGTAATAAAAGTGGTACAAGTACCGGATATCGTCCACAGGGATCGTAGTAAAAGTTTAAAAGGAAGTAAAGTTAAGGAAATGATTTCAGAAGGCGAATTCGAAGACTTTGATTAGAACAGAGTTAACACAACTACAACAGGAGATAACAGGATAAAAAACAAGCTAGGGTGTATGACTTTTAGGGTGAGAAGTAAAAATTATTTCCAGTCGACCAATGCTGTCAAAATGCTACAGCATGAAACCATGCTGACAGATTGCTACAGCATGCAATCAGTAACAACTATTTTTACCAATTACTTTGAAGGTATTCCTCTCGGACTTCACCAATGCACTGATATTATARCTTTCAACCCATATCTCTATGAGGCATCCAGACCAGTGAAAGCGACAAATGGTGTCTTCAAAGTATATGGATAAACAAATCTCTTTGTTAAAAATCACCCTCTCGAGTGGATTCCCATATCATTCAAGTTGACGTGTTCTGAATGGTTCATCTCTGAATCCATTCCACTTTAACACTTCAGAGTGATCAACCCGTCGAGAATTAACAACTTAGAAAAAACGGACAACAAATCTCTTTGTTAGCAACTTTCTCAAGTCTAC
>NC_037535.1:18536410-18553993 GCF_001531365.2 Cynara cardunculus var. scolymus
GTTTAGTATTCTTGTAGACCCTTTTGGGACCAACAAATACAAATAAGATAATAACGATAATTTTATAATAATATAATTAAAAGAATTTTAAATTGATTATTATATATATTATCAATTTTGGATTTATTAAAACGATACATTAATTTATGATTTTAATAACCATTACATATAACATGAATAAGAATAAAATTGATCAACTTCACATATCCTTATTAATTAGTAATTTTTTAAAAACTATAATTAATATTTAAACTAAATATTTTACTAAAATTATTTAACACAATTTTATTATATATGAAACAAAATAAGTATGACTTAAATTTTTATCTAACTTACATAAACATTATTATTATTGCAATTTGATTTTAATAACCAAATATAAATAATAATCGAAAAGTAATAATATAAAAATAATTGTTATGATTACGGGTTGTTTGTTTACCTATTAATAGTTCCATTAAGAGGCAACTTCTGAAACGTTAATAGATGAATTTTGTTTGACAAAAAAAAAGTTTGCCTTGTAATAGTTCCATTAAGAAACAAAATCTGAATTATTAAGAGGTGAATTTTGTTTGGCAAAAAAAAAAGTTTGTCTTTTAATAGTTCTAAAAACCTCTGAATGATTTTGTATCTTGGCCCCCTTAACCATTCAACACTCTTATTTCATTGTAAACAATTATAATATTATATTTCATTTTGCACTATATCATGAGAGCCTCTCAATCATTGTGATCACTTAATTATTCAGCATCAAACCATTCAGCAATTGCCAAATTAAATTAATTACTATTAGTAACACTTAATTTTATTTATTAATAATTGATATTGGTTTATAACTAATAATAATAATTAATATTATTGAGGGTTATAAATAAATAAAAATGATAAAAATATTTATTATAAGCTATTTCGAATAACATTTAAGTTAGCTTATGTCCATCTAAACATATATTTAAATAATAAGTTAATTTATAAATTAAGTTGTATTTATTGTGAAAATCCAATAAAAACGTATTGCTTTGTTTTTTTTTAATGCAATTTGCGGTATTTAAATTCAAATGATGGGATTGTTGCTCTACAATCATGTTTTTATTTTAAATATTAATTTTTATTATTTAATTAATCGGTTTATTTAAACAAATAGAAAGCAAAGCATGGTGAAAAGGCCCATGCGGGGGGTGGAAAACAACAAAGCAATGATGTATTATGATACTCATGCACGTGCACCTCACGTGACCACTTCAATATTAAATTAAAAGAATTAAAAAAAGATTTAAAACCTAGTTCGGTAGTTTTTGTTGTTAGTCTTAGGGGTAGTTTATTAAACGAGTACTTATCGGGTAATTTTTTTTTCACCGGATGAACATGACAAATGTCAAAAAATTTACCTTGTAAGAGCAATGATAAGGATGGAGAGTCTTAACCGGTAAGTGAGGGTGACAACTCTTACCCGAATAAGTGCTTATCAGGTAAATTGTTATATATGATACGTTTTGATGTACTACAATTTTACCCAATTAAATAAATTATAGTATTGACTCCTAACGTTAAGCACTTACTGGATAAGCATTTAGGTAAACGGCCCCTTACATCGACGTAGATAATTTCACCTCTATATATGTTGGAATACATGTTTTCTTTCTAAAAGAACTGTAATTAAATAGGGTTTCAGGAACGTCTCTTCTTTCTTTAAAAGTTCCTTAAATCGTAATCAGATGAAGTTGTACAACTTATTACATTGATTAAAAGTTATATGAAACAAGAGGAATATTCAAAACGATAAGCGACAAAATATCTGGTCTTTAAAGCAACTACGTATTATCGATAAGAAAACAAGAGGTTTTCCATAATCAACATGTCACAACAAAATTAAAAGAACGACAATCAAATCAAGAAAATTTAATACATCTACCTGGTTGTTCCATTGTACCTGATGTGAAATTAATTTTTAGGCGCAATTTTCAAACTTGTGTTATCAGACAGTTCAATCAATCTACAAACATGTTCCCAGTTCTCAAGTTCTTCGATTCATTTTCCTCTTTTACCCCTTTTTGTACTGAATTTTATTACTTACTGATATATTGATATGACTTATTCTGTTTTTTAGCACATTTATTAATAAAAACTAAAAGGGTACTCGTGCAATGCATCGAGACACATTTCGATTTCAATGTTTCGTTTTATTTTTTACCTATGTCGAATAATACGATTTTATATGTTTTTATTTTTGAATAAAATATAAATTTGAAAATATCATTAAAATTTGCAAAAAGTATATCAATATTAGTATCAAATTACTATTTTTTTTAATTCAAAATTTTTATTATAATTTAATTTAACGTAACGAAGTAATATAATTTAGGTTTAATAATATTTTTAAAAAAAAATAATAATTAAGTATTATGTTAGAACTCAATAATTATCCTAATTATATTTTAGATTTTTTATATTTTAAAATAAGATGTTTATCCTCTATTTGATTATGTTTATCCGCAGTTAGTTACACAAATTCAAACATAGAGTTTTAATAAGTTGTACTTATGCACAATTTATTTGTAATATTTAAATTTTAAGTAATATGTTTCAATAAACAGTATTTTATGCATAAAAAATATTTTTAAGAGTTTTTGTCAAATGCTTTATAATATAGTATAAATATACTATACTTGAACAAAAAAGTATTGCATTGCATTGTCACAGTAATTTGTATTTTTTTATTAACCTGGATATCCAACCTGCTATGCGAGCCGACTAATATCAGGGCGACCACGTGCTTTGCAGATAGCCCAGAGTCACCGCATTTGAACCTCTGTAGCCACAAGGGGATTTTTATACCTTCTTGGATTTGAACCTGAGATTTCCTGGTACTTTTCATTTTTGGAGTCAAGCTCAAACCAATCAGGCATCACCCTTGTGGTTGTAATTTGTAAATTTAATTCTTAAATAACAAAGCTTTTGTCGATACTGAATCTGTAAGGTTTTTTTACGTTGTAATTTAAAGCGTTCGTTAAAAAACGAAACTATTAAACACATTAAAATCATTTAGAGTTAAATTCAAAATTATTGTAAATTATGTATGTATAGCTTGTTTCTATTATGATACTATACATCTTAATGTTAGAATTTTTGGACAAATAATGCCATGAAATTATTGGTTAATTTAATAAAAACATTAACTAAAATAATTAACTTTTAAATATTAGTGAAACCTTAATTAATGTTGGAAGACCATTAATAAAATACTATGACTTTTATTGAAAGCATTAATATTTAATAGAATACATTAGGTTGGTTTAACACTATACTAAATAAAGCTATTTAAATATATATATATATATATATATATATATAACTAAAAGTGACTTCATTTTAATAATCTTGAGCTTTGGTACTATTTTAGTTATGGGCACATTTGAACGGGGTGTTTGAGATTGTTTATAAAAACAACTTATTGGTTTATTCCGGTGTGGTACCGGTAATAAACACTTTTGAATATTTGGATAAACAACTCATACCGATGTTAAACTGGTGATAAAGAGTTTTTGAAGAAGTTAAATCATTTAACTTGTAATAAGTGAATAAGGGCTTTTGTTAAAAAGCATAAGTTGTTTCAAATAAGCAATCCCAAACACCCTCCAAGTAAGAATAGATTCGAGTTAGGGCCGGACCTATTAGGGGTTAAGCGGGCTTTTCGTGTACCAATTCATTTGATAATTTCAAGAGAGAGAAAAATTAGGTGTTTGAAAGGTGCATCCACTTGATTTTGAGAAGTGCTTTTAAATTGCTGTGAAACTATATTTATAATAGAAGTTAACCATCAGATATGTAGCTTAAAATAAAATATGGAGAATCTCGATCCGAAAGTAAGAATTTGACTGACCTATTTTCGTAGGTCAATCAATCTTGATTAAGAAGTCACATTTTATTCTAAAGTTATTGTAGCATATGATGTTTTAACTTCGTAATTGATAAAAATGTGTTTTTGATGTATCTGAAATATACATAGTATTTCAGATACCAAATCATCCTTTCAGATAGTATTTTAGATACCAAAGTTACAATAGGAATAATCAAATGATTACATAGGACTTACGGGGCAGGAATGGAATATAACAAGCATGTTTAACGTGTTGATTGAAATGTCAAAAGGATGTCATGGTCCCAGTGTGAACCTGATCACAAACGGTTGATCCAATAAACAAATATGAATTAAAGTAATTTGATATAACACTCAGTTATTTGTTGTAGAGCCTCTTAATGGTAGACTCTGGCTTGCAATTGATGATTCTAACCTATTATGTAACACATAAATGCGTGATGCGATTTTTTTCAAAGAATGACCAAATTTTATGACGCAATTTTTAAATTGATCATTGAAATGGAGAAGTCCAAGGGCAACAATTTATAGACAAGAATCGGAAAATTTAAGGTCAGAAGTCGACTTAAACTCGTGTTTTAGTGCTGATCAATAGCCTATGTTTGATATAGAAGTGTTCATCAACAAAATGGGACATAAATTACGAACCTTAACACATTATTTTGTCAAGAAACAGGACGTTTATTGTTTCTATTTACAGTCAGTGGGATAAAAACGAGTTAGCATAATACCAAATGCAGGTAAGGGAAAGCGACTTTTGTGCTCATTAAGCGAACTAGTAAAGGCGAAGTGAGGTGCGAGTTGGAACGTACCAAAGAACACATGCAAATAAAGCGATACGAGCTCATGGTTGTGCATAAGGGGCATATTGACAGATCAGAGCTAGTTGAGTCAGACAATCTGTCTAAACTTGCATAGTTATCAGCGAGTTAGTATGAGACTTTCAAATCAAACAGTCGCATCGACTTTTGAAGAGTTTGAGCTGACCAAATTAATAGTTGATTCTATTGCTTTATTCAAGCAACTTAAAATACATTCTCCAAAGTAAAAACTGTAATAAAACGTATTACATTATGATATTTTTTATACCTATTTAGGGGGTCTTTGGGATTGCTTATTTGAAACGACTTATGTTTTTCTACAAAAACACTTATCAACTTATTATAAATCAGAAATGTTTAATTTCATCAAAAACTCCTTGTTACCGGTTTGACACCCGTATAAGTTGTTTATCCAGACACTCAAAAGTGCTTATTACCGGTGACACACCGGAATAAGTCAATAAGTTATCTATACTATATTATAAAACATTTGATAAAATCTCTTAAAAATAATTTTTTATGCATAAAGTACCGTTTATTGATGCATATTACTAAAAATCAAGATTACAAGTAAATTTTGCATTAGTACAACTTATTAAAACTTCGTATTTGAATTCGTGTAACTAACTGCAGATAAACATAATTAAAGAGAGGATAAACATCTAATTTTGAATAAAAAATTAAAAATATAATTAGGATAATCATTGTGTTCTAACAAAATACTTAATTATTATCTTTATAAAAGATTATATTATTAAACCAAAAAAATGAATTAAATAAATACTCAAAAAAGAAGAAATTTTAAAGTAATTGTGATACTAATATCAATATTTTTTTTTCTATTTCTTATAACATCGATCGAGACAAAAAAACGAAACATTAAAATTGAGACGTATCTCGCTGCATTATGCAAATACTCTTCTAGTTTTTATAAGCAATCCTAAACACCCTTACAAAAAATTAAAGTCAAGCACCAAATAAAAAAAGAGAGTAGAATTAAAGATAAGTCTATGAAATGGAACTTATCTTTTTAATATTGATATATCTATACTATCTTATTAAACAAATTTAGCAAAAGTCTTAAAATCTTAAAGTTTTAAAATTCTAAATGACCAAAATACCCTTTCTATTCACTCCCTCCTCTCCTCACGTACACTCATCTTCTCACATACATTTTTTTTAAAATTATAATTTTAAATTTACATTTTATATCTCTATAATTAATTAATTAATTTTACGTCATTTACTTTTAAATGTTTCATTTTAAACTTTTATCAAATTAACATACATAATCGTATATTAATTAAAACATGTTTAAAAAATACAATTTTATTTTAACAAGTTACACCATTATAATCGTCTCGTTAATACCTTCGAAATGAGTCCAGTATTGAATAATTTTTTATTTAATTATATTATTATATATTATATATACTGTAAAAAATATTTTTAATATTTACGATTTATACTTTTATAGTTATTTATATATATATATATATATATATATATATTATATATTTTGGAGTTAGGCTGTCCAAATTGCACTGTATAATATGTTTTGAATTAATATGTTCTTGGGTTTTTTTGAAATATATATACATACATACATACATACATACATACATACATACATGTATTAATTCAACATTAATCTGAGTTTCTTGACAAGAAAGAGGATAAGCAGTTGAAATTTCATTCTAAAATTCATCTTTTTTTTGTCTTTTAATGACTTATGATCTGTCAAATTTGTAGTTTTTCTTATTGTTTTTGAGTGTTTATCTTAAAACTCAAGTTTTTTGGTTCTTTGCTTTTGGTGTAAATCGAATATATTTGTGGAGTCGTTTAAATATGTTGGATTTTAAATATATTGGATTTTAAATTGTTATACAATTTTTGTGATCGATAGTCTGTAATTGGAACCATAACTCTTATTTATTCAAATTGTATTAATATGTAAAGACCAAGTGTAACTTATATCATCGTTAAATCTTATCTTATAAAACCAGTGGAACTTCAAAATCGTTAAAATTCATCGCTCCCGCCGCATTGCACGGTTACACAACTAGTACATACAAATATATACATACAGGGCAATATATTTATATATGTGGGGTGCATTCAATTCTTCCCGTTGATTGTTGGACGTCATGGAAAGTACCCGTTGAAGCAAGGAAATGGCCAAATAACACACCAACCGACCTCTGGTCTTCTTCCTCAAGAAACTGCCAAGAAGAAACGCTTATTTGTTTATGATTTCATAAGCCTACATACGTGTTTTGATCGAATTTGCTATATATGTAGCAGTCATTGATTATTTCAAATTAAGTTTTAAAAAACCAATATTTAATATCCATAGACTTTTTTCTTACTTTTCCCCCTTGTTCCCCTTGTTAGTTGAGCTAGATTTAATGTTGGTTTTAAGTCCCATGAGGGTTTTCAGGGGAGGGAAGGATATGTGGTTCTTGGTCTGACTCAACTTCCCTTTTTGAGTCTGATTCTTCCACCTGTTTGTAGAAAGTCCTCACAGAAGATTTTCTTATAGACCCACACATCAAATTCCTCAAGAGTTTCAAGATTTACTTTTCTTTCAAGGTATAGTCGTATGGATCTCTGATCTTCCATTATTTGCTCGTATTTTTGGTCGTTATTTACTGTATGTATCCTATATGGGTTCTTTCGATATTGAATCTTGCACTTTCATGTCGTGTTGGCGAATTTTCTAGGATCTAATAACTCAAGAAAGACATAAAAAAAAACCAAAATTGCCCCCCCCCTTTTCTAATATACATTTATATTGTCTTACAGGCAAAGTTTGTGGCTTTGATTTGATGGGTTTTATGCTTGGGTTAACATTTTGCTTTGATTCGGACATGGGTTCTTCAGATCTTGGTTGCAATTCATAAGTGCTGACTTGATGCAGTTTTAGCTTATCATCATCAGGTTAGTTTTTCCTCTTTCTTTGTTTCTTTTTCTCTTGAGTTCACATTCTTTCTAAGATGAGAATCTAGTTTAGATGCTATGAAGAACCTGCTAATGGTTGCTGCTTATTTGATGAAACATGGTTAAGTAAATATAACCAAGAAAGGAAACTGATTTTCAAGATTCCTGATGGGGGAAATTTGACCGATTCTTAAGTTTACATTCTTAAATTCTTGAAATTTATGTCAACATCAGAGGAGTATAACTCATATAACCATGTGATTGGAAGATGTTATTTCTTGTTTTCTTCTGTCATATTTGCCATTTTTTTGAGATAAGTTCAAAAAGGGACAACTCGAAACTTTGCAAAGTGAAACACCTAAAACGTGGAGGCTTCGATCACTACACCTTCACTTTGGCCCGTTGAAGGCTGGGTACATTAGTTCTTAGGATTCTTTAGCTGATTAGTTTCATAAATCGGATTAGCTTTAGATTGAAACCTGAAAGTATGTTTTAAAAATGGGAAAAAGGTAGTCCCTGATAAAGGTATGCAACTTATTAGTCTTCTTTAAGGCCATGTGAAGCTGTCTTTTCTGCTTCTCTTTTCCTTTCTCCACTTTCTTTATTCCACTTGCACTTGTATGCTCTTGATCCCCTCTTACTAAAATCTGATTCCCAAACTTTTAATTGTTTTGCAGTCAGATTCAAATGTCAAGAATTTTGTGATCTCCATTTTCAGAGGTTCTATTTTGTTTCGTGTTTCTAAATGTCGTTCCGTAGTATAGTTCGTGATGTGAGAGATGGATTTGGGAGCTTATCAAGGCGTAGTTTTGATGTGAGGCTGTCGGGGCTTCATAGAAGAGGAAAATCTCAGGGTTCGGTGAATGATTTAAGCGACAATCCTGCATCTCTAGTAATCCAAAATAGTCGGTGGGCCAATCTACCTCCAGAGCTCCTTTGTGATGTGATAAAGAGGTTAGAAGAGAGTGAAAGCAGTTGGCCTGCCAGAAAACATGTGGTTGCTTGTGCTGCTGTTTGCAAGTCTTGGAGGAGTATGTGTAAGGAAATTGTTACAACTCCTGAATCCTGTGGGAAGCTTACTTTTCCTATTTCCCTGAAGCAGGTATGTACCATCTTTTTCTGTCTTTACACATAAATCTGTTTGATCACACTCTTGCACAAGCTGGTGGCCTTGGTCTTCATGGAAACAACCGCTCTACCTCTTAGGTAGTGGCCAAGTCTGTGTACATCAGACCTTCCCTAGACCCTACATTCTACCTAGTTGGGGTAGAGGCCAGATCTTCTTACATCCGTCCCACCCCAAGCCCTACTTTTAGATTATGTTATGGTAGAGGTTAGGTCTCTGTACATCTGACCCACTCCATACCCTACTTTGATAGAGGTTAGATCTGCGTATCTGACCCTCCCGTACCCTACTTCCTATCCTTTTTGGGTAGTGGTCAGATTTGGGGTAGGGGCCAGGTCTGTGTCCAGACCCTACTTTCTGCCTGGTGGTAGAGGTTAGGTCTGCATACATATGATCCTCCCCATACCCTACTTTCTACTCACTTCGAGGTAGAGGCAAGGTTTGCGTACATCTCAGCGTTCTAGACCCTACTTTCAAGTGGGATTTACCGGGTCGATATGGTTTGGTTGGTTTCTATCTTTACGTATAAACTATTAAATAGTTGTAATAGTTATTCATTTCATTATGCTTTCAGCCGGGACCACGTGACAGTACTATTCAATGTTTTATCAAGAGGGATAAATCCAACTTGACGTATCATCTTTTCTTGTGTCTTAGCCCAGGTGAGCATTTCGAAATTGCTCCTCTGCTCTATTTTTGGTCCGAATTCAGTGGTTTTGTTTTCTTGTTATACAGAGTGTACGAATGCCACTGGATGGTGTTACCAAATACATACTCTGATATTTATAAATCTTTATGTTTAAATTTGGTTGTGCAGCAGCTTTGCTGGTTGAGAATGGGAAGTTCTTGCTTTCTGCTAAAAGAACTCGGAGAACCACTTGCACCGAGTATGTGATCTCCATGAATGCTGATAACATTTCAAGATCAAGCAGCACTTATATTGGCAAACTCAGGTATATAACTTGCTTAGATTCAAATTCCCTTGTTCTCCTGTTTTTCAGTCTTTAGGTTGAAAATCCTGTTACTGAACGTCTTCTGTTGCTCGTGTTTCAGATCTAATTTTCTTGGAACAAAGTTCATTATATATGACACGCAACCTCCACATTCTGGCGCCCTTATCCCGGCACCAGGTCGATCGAGCCGAAGGTTTTATTCCAAGAAAGTCTCACCGAAAGTGCCTAACGGAAGCTACAGCATTGCCCATATCACGTACGAGCTCAACGTGCTCGGTACGCGGGGCCCACGTAGGATGCACTGCATCATGCACTCGATTCCCACCTCCGCACTCGAGCCAGGTGGTTTTGTGCCAGGTCAGCCTGAGGTCCTCCATCCTCCCCGCTCCCTTGAGGACTCTTTTCGCAGCATTTCCTTCTCCAAGTCGCTCGACCATTCCACCGATTTCAGTAGCTCTCGGTTTTCTGAAATCGTTGGTGCCGCCCTATCAAATGATATCCCAGATAGTGAAAAGTCAAAAATGCCCTTGGTCCTGAAAAACAAGGCACCTAGGTGGCATGAACAGCTCCAATGTTGGTGTTTGAATTTCAGGGGACGTGTGACAATTGCCTCTGTCAAGAACTTTCAGCTGATCGCCGCCCAACAGCCAGTTGCAGCAACTACGGCAGTGCCAGCACCACCATCATCATCTGCCGGAACTTCTCAGCCAGCCCAACCGGAGCATGATAAAGTGATCTTACAGTTTGGAAAAGTGGGAAAAGATATGTTCACGATGGATTACCGGTACCCTTTATCTGCATTTCAAGCTTTTGCTATCTGTTTAAGCAGCTTTGACACCAAATTAGCTTGTGAATAGAAGGAAAAAAAAAGAATGAATGAAGAAAAATTTAACATTAGAAGAATGGGTTAAAAAAGCAAATGGCAATGTCTTTTAATTGTTCCTTTGTTACTACAAGAGGGAGATTGATTGTTGTTGATGTTATACTGTTTTCCAAGTAAAAAACTCAAGAGATTTCACTCTTTCTTCGACTCCATTCACTAATGAATACTGTTCCATTGTTGTTTTCATCTTGGTAGGTTTAAATGAATCAGCATGCTGTTAGAGGATCATTGTCAGTGGGTTGGTGATCTTATCTTGTTTAGGCTGGGTTTGGTACAAATAGGGATCAATGCTGGATAAAAAAAGAAAGCCTCTAGGGATAAATTAGTCATTTTACTAGTCATGTCTTGCCATACTCTGAGCGGCTAACATGTCATGTTTTGTGCCGTTTTGTCCAAGTACCGAACACACTAGGACTGCATTTCGGATAGGATAGAACATGACAGGACAAAACTCACTGTCGCACATTTGGCTCGACGTGGGACAAGAACTCATTGTTTTACATTTGGTGCCACATGGAATAGGGATTAAAAAAGTTTTCTTGTTCCACCAGAATAGGTGGAATAAGGTGGGTCCAGAATGAGACAGAAACTAAAATATTACCAATTACCCTCGTTTGATATATAATATTAATATGGTATTTGTTTTAGTGGTCACCACCGCTAGTCGCAACTGCTGCCACCACCTGTAACCTGCCGGCCAACTATAACAACCTCCTCCACCACCTCCACAATCACCGTCGACCACCGATTACCGTCGTTCATCTCCATCGTCACTGGTACCGTCGGGCTACCACCACCTCCACCTCTACCATAACCAACACCACATCCACCGCTATCATTGGCTACCACTACCTCCACCACTGTCGATCGCTACCATTATCCACTATCTTCACGTCCTCCACAACCACCATCGTTCACGAATCACCGATGCATCTACCTCCTCAAACATTGTTGTTGCGACAATCTTTACCGTGCCTTTATCAATTGATAAGGATCTTCCAAACCGAATGAAACATAATTTCTACTTTGTATAAATCGGGGTTTTTCAAACTACCATAAATTATATCAAAATTGTCACTCAAATTTGGTACTATTATCTATGTATATGAAAACTGTATAAATATGTTTATAAATTAAAATTATTTAATTATTTACTTTATTTGTGTTAATTATAACTATTATATGACATATAAAATCATCAAATAATTTTGTCGGTAACTTGTCTAGTTCTGTCCTGTCCAATCCTAGTCGTACCAAATACCAGACAAACATTTGTTCTGTCCTGTCTAGTCTAGTCCTACTCTCTTGTCTTGTCCAGTCATCTCCACTTATGTCCTGTCTAATCATGAATGCATACTAAACGCCACCTAAGGGTGCTTTGATACGTAGACAAAACATGACATGACAAGGGAGAGTAAGGTGTGCAGATGAAAGAGTCGTTCAATTTAGCACATTTGTTATTTAGCACATTTGTTATTTATAATTCCTCCACCTATTTTGGAGGGTAAAAAACAAACACACTTTTGTCTGACTCAGTCCTATTCTAGTTTTAATGTCACACTAAATGTAAGGGGTCGTTTACTCAATTGCTTATCCGGTAAGCACTTACCGATAGAAGTCAACACCGTGATTTATTTTGATGCGTAAGATTTTAGTATATTAGAACATATCGAATGCAACAATTTAATGGGTAAACGTTTACCTGGGTAAGAGTCGTTATCCTCACTTACCGGGTAAAATTCTTTATCATTTACATCGCTCTTACCCGGTAAGATTCTTGACCCTTCTCATGTTGATTGTGAGTTATTTGAAAGAAAGAATCTTTGGTTATTAAAGAGGTGAAAGAATAGGGTAGGCCACTTAGAGAGGGCCTCTTCACCCATAAACATTAATCAAAATAAATATATGATATAATATAAAGTTTATTTGGTTTATATGAAAAAGACGTTTTATACGATTAATAAGATACAAGATATAACTGATTTGGTTCTCTTTTTGTACTGTTATATATTTTTAATATTTGTAATTCAGTTAGGGTTTTTACTCTAAACCAGTAACTGAATTACACCAAGTAAAATAAATATAATATTTTGTCTTACATATAAATTAAATAATTTTCTCAATTATTATTTAAATCTAAATAATTGAAATTAAAAGGAATTGTTTTATTGAATAGGTGGTGTGGTATCTCCATCCATAGTTGTGTGGAAAGCTACACGTAATAATAGTTTTGATATTTTGAATATCTGAATTTGATCCCACACATATAAATAAAATATTATTTTACAAAATATATAATTCTGGTTTTTTATTTTCGATAAACAATATTTATTTATATAGACAAATGATCATGTGAGAATGAGAGTTAATGTAATAAGCGTAAGAAGGGATCTGGACCCTTCATCACCTTTAATCTTAAACACACTCATGAATCGCGTTCAATACAAGATTAATCGAGTGCATCTAATCCTAATATCAGTCCAAGAGTGGAGATTCATTCTTATGCCTATTGCGTTCAACACATGATTAACTTTCCTTCTAACTGAAACTCAAACCTTAAGATATAAAACCTTGAAGTTTTAATGTTTATGTTTGGGAAAATTGCACCAAAATGGAACCAACTTTCACCTGATTCCTATTTTGGAGAACCAACTTTTAAAATTGTCATTTAGGGATTTCTATCAAACTTTTTGTTTATTTAAGGGTCATGTTAACCTGTTACTGCTGACATCATTCAGATCTTTTGTCAACTAAGATATTTCACGTCATATTAGTTTTTTATTTTAAAACTAATATTCCATGTCATATTAATTTTTTATTTTAAAACTAATATTCCACATCATATTTAAAATTGCAAAATAATTATAGAAAAATAACTAAAATTTGTTTTTTTTTTCAAAAATTATTGTTATAAAATCTATTTTTCATTCCAAATCTCGTTTTTTTTTAAAATTCAAATATCAAATTGTGAGTAAAGAAGTCCATTTTTGAAAAAAAAATCTTCAATTTGATATCTGATTTTTTTTTAATTTTATTACAATAATTTTCATAAAAAAACGAATTTTAGTTATTTTTCTATAATTATTTTGTAATTTTAAATAAGAAATGAAATATTAGTTTTAAAATAAAAAATTAATATGACGTGAAATATCTTAGTTGACAAAAGATTTGGATGATGTCAGCATTAACAGATCAACAGGTCAATCAGACCCTTAAATAAATAAAAAGTTTGATAGAGACCCCTAAATGACAATTTTACAAGTTGGTTCTCCAAAATAGAAATAAGGTGAATGTTGGTTCCATTTTGGTGCAATTTTTCTTTTATGTTTTCATCTAGAAAAACTTATTATTTATCATTTAGACATTATTTATCAGACATAAGCTAGCTTATTTTTTGTATACATATTTAAATGATAGACTAGCTTATGAACTAACTTATTGAAACGCTGGTTGTAGATTTTATTAGTTTATTGACACTTTTTTCAATTACACTCTCATTAATATTAATTGTTATTTATTATTATTGATTATTAACAAATCTTAATTATAAATTATAAATTATTATCATTCAATTTATTTATCAATTATAGTTATTAATTAAATATTAATTAATTATACCTATTAATTAATTATAATTAATAATTAATTTCAATTTATTAATCAATTATAATTACTAATTAATATTAATTTCACACTATTAATTAATTCTAAATGTAAATTATTCATAATACTAATTATTGATTATTTAAAATTACTATTAATTTTATGAAATTCTTTATATTATCATTATTTTTTCTATATATTTAGTCGTCAAAAATAAAAATAACATTTTTTGTGCTTATAGTTGTCATTGATTATCAACTATAATCTTCATTTCAAACTAAGTACACTTTTAATTATTATGATCATCATTTTATTTCATTTTCGGTCATTATGATCACCATTTTATTTCGTTTTCGATCATTATGATTACCATTTTATTTCGTTTTCGGTCATTATGATCGACATTTTTATTTTTATTTCGGTCTCTCTGACTAATTTTTATTAAAAACGTTTATCAACCGAGGGAAGTTTTGGGCCTTTCATAATTTTCTTTAATTTTCAGTTTAATAAATATAATATTATATATTATTATAATACATTTAATATATATATATATATATATATATATATGTATCCGTAGATTATTTTGAGAAGTGATAAATATTTGAAAAGGTAAAGAAGTGATCATATCTTTTCAAATGGTCAAGATCGAATTTGACTGGTTAAGAATTTTGTCTTTGACTGGTCAAAATTTGCGACTATATGAAAAATAGAGGGGGTAGTTTAATAACTTTTACAAATATGCGGCAAACGGGTTCATAAGTGAACTTATGTGATTCACATATGAACTATATGTTTATATGTGAACCCGTGTGATTCACTTTTCTCTAAAAAACATCCATGAATTACGCTTGATACGGAGATTGATCCGACCAAGGTGGAGATCATTTCTTTCGTTTCTTACATTAACTCTCATTCTCAACGGAACTCAACCCTATATATAGGGGTTAAATCAAATGAGAACCACAAATCTGTTACAAACTCTTGAGAATTGATACAAAAATATCTTTTGTAATGATATTTATTCATGAAATTATAGGATTTAAGATATTGCTTCACACATATTTGTTTCATAATATAATAGTTTGTACATGTATTTCGTTTCACCATGTGAATATTTTTTAATGCTTATTTTTCATTTCACTAGGTCAACCAATTTTTTTTTCTTCACATATAATCTTTCTCAAGATGAACACAAATATATCTAAAACAATATCTTAAATAATAGATTTTAATGAAAAGAAATAATGTAAAAAAATATTTTTATATCAATTCTCACGAACGTAACATATTTGTGGTTTTCATTTGATTATCATAATATATATATATATATATATATATGTGTGTGTGTGTGTACACAAAATTTTACTTTTTTTTATAGGAAAAAGACAAAAAATAATAGCAAAAAGGCAAAAATAGTCCTTGATTTAATGGTACTAAATCCACGATTGTCAGATGTTGTTATATGCACCCTTATTTATGTCATTATCAGATCAAATCATATGTTGAAAATGTAAAAAAAATAAGTCATGATATTGATGTATGTGAGAAGAAAAGTAATAGGCAGAATTACATATAAGGGTATTTGGTTTGACAGAATGATTTTGAGGGATTTGGATTTCGTAGAAGAATTTGGATTTAGAGGGATTTGGATTTGAAATCTTTCATATGTTTGGTTTATAGGATTTGGAATGTAATTGGATTTCATTATAATAAATAATTTATAAATAATTCTATTATCTTTTTATTAATTGATTGTTACAAAACAAATGTTTTTAACATATCCTAAAATATTTATGCATACAAATCCTACCAAATCCCTTGAAATACCAACCACCCCGTGTAATTTCAATGAAATCGGAGATTTCAAAAATCAAATCCAATCCTTCAAAGCAGACGTTGAATTGGAATATAATTCAATTCCAAATCAAATCCAATCCTGCAAACGAGTTCATAAGTGAATCGGTTAAAATAGTTCATATATGAATTACATGGGTTCACATATTAACATATAGTTCATATGTGAATCACAAAAGTTCACATATAAACCTATTTTCCGCCTATCTGAAAAAGTTACGAGACTACACATCTATTTTTCACATAACTGCAAATTTTGACCAGTGAAAGCCACAATTCTTGACCAGTGAAAGCCGTAATTCTTGACTAGTCAAATCTGATCTTGACCATATGAAGGGTTATGATAATTTATTACTTCTCAATTATTTACCACTTCTCAAAATAACCTATGACTATATTAATATAATAACAATATATTTGTTTATTTTTTAATTGAAAATAAAGAAATAGAGAAAAGACCAAAGTACCCCTGAAGTTAACAGACCTTTTTAACAGAAGTTAGTCTATGACCAAAAGTAAAGTAAAATGGCAACCACAATTACCAAAACTGCACTTTGTTCAAAAGAGGACTAGAATCAATAGTGGGTGAAAACTACAAGGATCAAAAGTGTAATTTACTCAAAAACATTTTTTTTTGAAAATTATTAAAGTTATACATTGATTTTGTTTTATTAAATAATAAAACCTTAATAAATATTTTAGTAAAATATTTAATTTAACTATTTTTCTGAGAAAATGTTAATTAACTAAAATAATATAAGGAACTGACTTTCTTTTATTTATATATATATATATATATATAGGTGGAGGTTCAAACGAGAACTCCTGTGATTTACGAAAACGCGAGAACAACTCAATAACCATAAACTTTTTTAATTAATAAATTAACTTTTATTATATATAAATAATTTAATAAGGGCAGTAATGTAATTAAGTAATTTTTATTTTATTTTAATTAACCATGTTTATCTTYACGTTTCCWCGTCTTCTTCTCCTTCATTGATCACGTCTTCTTCTCCTTCATTCATGCGTCTCCAAATCACACTCATATCACACCAAATCGGTAGTCGGTTTTTTAAGTTAACCCTAGCCGAACGGAATCCTTGTGATAATTGTGTGATAATCACATGATTATCACACCCAAATCACACCAAATCATGTTGATATAAACGATAATGTGATAATTGTATGATAAGCACATGATTATCACACCCATATCACACCAAATCGTGTGGATATAAGCGATAGTGTGATAATTGTGTGATAATCACATGATTATCACACCCATATCACACCAAATCGTGTGGATATAAGCGATAGTGTGATAATTGTGTGATAATCACATGATTATCACACTCATATCACATGATTATCACACCAAAAATTTAACTTATCAACTAAAACGATAACTCAAGTGATGTATAACGGTGATTATCACACTCATATCACATGATTACACCGAAAAATTTAACTTATCAACCAAAACGATAACCCAAGTGATGTATAACGGTGATTATCACACC
>NC_037535.1:18554768-18569455 GCF_001531365.2 Cynara cardunculus var. scolymus
TTATATTATTATTAAATTATTTTAAATATATTATGAAAGGTTAAAATTTAAGAATTCTTAAACATATTTTTTGGTCATTCTACATTTTTAAACTAGCTTATCAACTAATTTTTTTTTACCAAACATATTTAATTTATCAGATAGCTTATCTATTACCAACTATTTTATCAGTTATCAGCTAGTTTAGTAAACATAGCCTTTAAGAAACTAAAAAATTACATTTACCCCCTTGAATTTTATGGTTTCACTGACAAGCATACCCCTAAGGGTAAGTGTAATACCCTATTTCACATTTGCACATAACCCACATATTTCATATAATATGGAAATCAAATATTTACACAATGGTCCCAAATGTACAACTTGCTACATTACAAAAGTAACTATAATTTTTTTCCCCAAATAAACTAAATACAAGATTTGTAAACATAACAAGTTTCAAGTACAACAATATAACATCCAAAATCCATATATGTAAAACAATCATGATCCCTTTATAATTTCCCATTTCCCTTATCTTCCGATTATGCCCGACCTGCAATGCACATTTTAAAACACAAAATAAGGGTTAGACCACGAGGTATAGTGAGAAGTTTCTTTTTGATTGATATTACAAAGTGAAAATTACAAAAACGCTTTTAGAAAATCCCATATTTGTATAAAAATAAATAAATAGTGTTTTATCAAAACAAACCTTTTTGTCGCATCTTAAAGATGAAACAATCTTATTTTTATTGCATCAACCCAATCGTATTAAACATAAAGATATCATCTTGTCGCATCTTAATGACACAATCATATTTTTGTCGCACCATACCAACTTTGTCGCATCATATAGACGCGATATTCCATTTCCTTGCATCATATTGATACGATTACATACATTGTCGCATTTCAATGATACGATAACTGCACTTTGTCGCATCACAAGAATGCGATAATTCCATACCCTCGCATTACAAGGATGCGATAAAATACTGTTCTCGCATGTCATTGATGTGATATCCTTACTCCTCGCATCATACTCATGCGATAAAATTATCTCATTTTATCATAAAGGTGCGACAACCACACTCACCCTATCATGAAGATGCGATAACAGTTCCCATGTAATCAAAGTCTCATTTTTAACATACAAAAGGTTTTGCCACCCTTATCACAGTATACGTCTCTCCTGATTATGCCACCCTTATACCATTATACGTCTCTCCTGATTATGCCACCCTTATAGCAATATACGTCTCTCCTGATTATGTCACACTTATTCCAACCAGTTTATAATTACATATCAAAACACAAAATTATGCTAAAAATAGCATATAACATCTTCAAACTCATGTATGAAACCATACGGTTTCTTCATCAAAAACATATCAAATGATGTTTATAAAAATAAAATTCACCTTGTAATAACACAGTAGATGAAGATAATAAACTCAGTAGCAACGACGGTTAAGAGCAAATAGTCAGATTCTTCTTCCTCCCTTAGATTTCTGCTTCTGTTAAGAGCAAATGGTCAGATTCTTCAAACCATAGTAAAATACGCACACCTTCTTTTTCTCTTTTTAATTACTCCCAAAACAAAAGAAAATATCATGTCACATATAAACACATATATGCACTTTTTAAGTATGAGGCAGAGATGAGTTTTAAATATTTTTAAGCATATTTTTAAAACAACCCCTCAACTTTTTGTCATTAATCAAAATCAACCCCAAACTTTAATAACCTTTAACCCGGTTATCATAATAGGTTCCCCTAATAATTTTAGAGTAAACTACGATTTTCACTCTTATGGTTTGTTAAAAACTGCGATTTTCGTCCCTGTGGTTTTCAATTTTCGTTCCATGTGGTTTGTAATTTGTTGCCCATTATTTGTAATTTACTGATGTTTTCGTCTCCAAGATTAAATCTATTCAAAATCCTCCATTTAACTTAGGGGTATTTTAGTATTTTTGATTTTTTTTCCTTTTTGGTTTATTAAATATTTTTTGGTTTTTTCGGTATTTTAGTTTTTTTATTTAATCAAACTATACATTTGTTGAAAAGGAATTGATATATGAATTTTTTTTATTTTGCTATTTTTTATTATACAATAATTTTAAACAATTCGTTGTTTCGTATTTTTGATGATTATAGTTTTAGTTTATTATTAGTTTAATTTATGGTACTAACTTCATTCAAATGCAAGTCGTTGAATATCTCTCACATGATTAAAAGATTAAATTTTTATAGAACCAAACAATTAACTATATTAAAGTATTTTTAGCAAATAAATGTTTGCGATTTTATTATCATAAAAAAAATAAACAAATAATATAATTTTTTTATAAAAAAAAATAGTCTTATTAAATCAAAAATACAAAAATATCCGAAATATATTAAATAAACCAAAAGAGAAAAATAAATCAATAAGACTAAAATACCCCTAAGTTATTTGGTCTTCGTGATTGTCACCCACTCTCAAGTTTGGTACCTTTTTTAAACTAATTACAATTTTGATCATTGTGGTTGCGATTTTGTTTCACTTTTGGTCCATCTGACTAACTATCGTTAAATAAGTTAGCTAATTACAGTTTTAGTCCATGTGACATGTTTTCTTATACACTTATATTAAAACTATAGATCACCAGAAATGAGTAAAATAATTAATAAACAAAATAATATATAAAATTTCGTATCATATTAAAGATCTTACAGATCGTAACAACAAAAATGTTTAAAATAACAAAACGAGAAAAATATCACAAAATCATTTTTGTTTTCGATTGAAAATTCTGAAATTAAATATTTCTTTTTAATTTTGAAAGAAATTAAATGGGTCTTCATTGAAATAGATTGATAGGTTGGGTTAAATGAATCTGGACACCAATCACAAGTAAAATTGTGTCCCATTTAATAGACCACATTCATAATCTTTATAACGATTTTAAGTAATTAAGGGGTTGTTTGTTTACCTCTTAATATTTTTATTAAGAGACAGTCTTTGAATCATTAAGAGATAATCTTGTTTGACAAAAAAAAGTTTTTCTTAATGGTTCTAAAACGCTCTGAATGATTTTGTATTATAAACCCCTCTTAACCATTAACCGCTCTAATTTTATTGTATACAATTAACAAATAATTATATTTCGTTTTAGACTATATCATGAGAGCCTCTTAATCATTATATATATTTTTTAATCATTTAAATACATAAAACATGAATATATTAAAAAAAACAAAACAATACAAACGTGAAGGAAAAGACAAACACAAAAGATAAAAAGGAAATCTCTTTATAGGAGACCACGCTGCGTCTAGATATTATTTTTGGACACTATCATACACATTATTTATTATTGTATTTTAAAATTACATATAAAATTAATTAATATTTGTATTTAATCCTAATTGAATTTCAAAGCTAATGAGATGTATCAAGATCCATCAGATTAATTCTATTCTAAAACACAATTTATAATTGGGTATAAGATTAAAAATGATCAAAAGTTTAGATCTTTTCTTACGCTTATTACCATAACTTTTATTCTCACACGATTATTTGTCTTTATACATACATATATATATATATTTATTTATTTATAATCATTCAATTAGCATACGTGACATGAAAAAGTCGATTGCACTTATGAATACAACAAATGTTGATACAGGTTTTCACGTGGTCGTATGAACTTTTTTCGGATAATCATAATATTTTAACATCTGATCGATTAAGATTACATAAGAATAGACATATGTCGTAGTATTTTCACATGTTTTTGTCTTTTTGTGTATTATCATATTTAGGGGTGGAGCAAACCACCAAATGTTCATGAAAAAGTTGATCAACTTGGGTTTGACTTTTTTCTATTATTCCTTCCACTTAAAATATTAGTTTTTTCGACCATTTTTAATAATTATGTTAAAATGATGAAAAAATAGTAGGTTTTAGTAGTTTTTTTATTAATCTAGATATCCAACAAACTATATGAGTTGACTAATTTCAGGACGGCCACCTACTTTGTAGGTAGCTCGAAGTCATCACATTTGAATCTTCGTGGCCACAAGGGGATTTTTATTCCTTCTTGGATTTAAACCTAGGACCTCCAGACACTTTTGACATTTGAAACCAAGCTCAAACCAATTAAACACCACTCTTGTGGTTGGTTTTTTTTTTTTTTTTGTTCCTACAGTTGTGTCATTTTGTATGCTAAAATAGAGAAAATAGTAAAGAGATAGTAAAAATCTCTAAATTAAGAGAAATCTTTAAATAGAAGAAGAAGTTGTTATTTTAATATTTTCCACCAATAGGAGGTTTTAAAAAATAAATAAATATTTTATTAAATTTTATTGAATATTTTAATAACGTAATTAATGTTAGAATTACTAAAATAAAGTAATTATTTGAGTTGAATGTAATTGTTTTAGAAATTTTGACCTATAATATACAATTTTAGAGAAAATATAACATAACTATTGGAGATGCTCTAATAAAACCAATCTTTCGAGATTGATGTAAAATTACTACATTATTAAACAACATTTATAGACAACTTATTCAACAATGTCTTAATCGTTTCAAACATCATACAAACAATGGTATCAGAGGCAGGTTCAGTGGGTTCCCGGTGGGTACTCATGCAATCATAAAAGTTTTCAGACGTAGTGTCATTTTATTTATGATTCATAAAAATATCCTTCCGAATCCATCTCTGAGTAAAACATCAGTCCAATCATGTCTACGTACCAAATATTTTTAAAAGACTGATCCTAGTTATTTTAATTAAATTGTTGATTTATTTTATGAAACCATTAAATTATTAAATACTGAAAAACATGGTTCGCAAGTAATAATATATTAATCTGACAAAGAGTAGAAATGTTTCGTAGGGTTTTCCATGTTTGAAACGTTTACAGGTTTAATGTTTTTCCATCTCCATCTTCAGAAATCCAAACCATTTATGGGTATTTAAACCAACCAAGCGTAAATAGGGGCTTTCAGTTCCTTAGCAGCTAGGGTTCTTGAATCTTCCCTTTTCCTTCAACTTTGGAAACTTCGTCCCCTTTCTTCTAAAAGGTACTTCTCTCTTTCATCACATTTCTTCATCTAATCCACTTCATAACTGTGTGTTGAATTGAACTCAACGATTTGGTACTTCCATTTTGAAGTTATTTTGATCTGGGTTCTTCCAATTTCTTCCATTTTGGGAGTTTTTATGTACGAATTGCATGTGGGATATGAGCGATTCTGTGCAGGGGGTTTTTTTTGGATCTTAGGGTTTTGTGTGATAGTTTTGCTTGAATTGCAAGTTGAATGGATTTCTTAACAACTGTTGTGCTAACCTTATTGAATCCAGTTCCAAAATTTTGTCTCAGGGTTGCTTGAGCTTTGATTTGGAGATGATTTGAAGGAGGTTTTAGAGACTGTTTCATGTAGGTGTGATGTGATAATTTTGATTTCTAGAAGAGGGTTTTTTCTGTAATCGAAGAGAAGAACAGAACATGCCGTCGACAAATGGTTACACGATGCCATTTGGTACGTTTCGCCGATCCATTATGGGCATTGGAAACGATCATAATCAAGTTCATGATGTTAACAGTGATTCCACTTCTGAATTCCATTGTGAGCTTGGATCGTTTGAACACCAAGTCTTCCGACAGTTTCGCACCCTTTCAGCTGCTTCTGCTGATGAACTTCTGTCTCTCGATTGGGTGTCGAAACTATTAGACGCATTTATTGCTTGCCAAGAAGATTTCAAACTTATTCTATTGAAAAACGAACCAAATCTTTCGAAACCTCCGTTAGATAGGTTTGTAACAGAGTTCTTCGACAGGAGTATTCGGGCACTCGACATTTGTAACGCTGTTCGTGATGGGATTGAAAAGATTCGCCTTTGGAATCGACATTTAGAGATTGTTTCGAATGCTTTCGATTCAAAACATAGGAATCCGATGGTTGAAGGGCAGTTTAGGAGGGCAAAGAAAGCTTTAACTGATTTAGCTATAGTCATGCTTGATGATAACAAGGAATCGTCATCCGTTTTCTCGCAGAGAAACCGATCTTTTGGGCGTCCTAACAAAGGGAAAGATCATCAACAGAAGTCAGGACACTCGAGATCGCTTTCTTGGAGCGTACCCAATTCATGGTCAGCAAGTAAACAACTTCAATCGATCGCTAACGGGTTAGTCCCTCCACGAGCCCACGAAATTTCTGCCACTAATGGCTTAGCCAACATTGTTTACACAATGGGTTTCGTTCTTATGTTCGTATTATGGTGTCTGGTGGCTGCGATCCCCTGTCAAGACCGAAGTCTGCAAGTCAATTTCTCTGTTCCAAGACAATTCTCATGGGGAACTCCATTGAATCTGCTTCATATTCGGATTATGGACGAATCCAAGAAGCGTGAACGCAAGAATAGCGTTGGATTACTAAAGGAGATATACCAAATGGAAAAATCGATTCATTTGATCACGGATTTGATGGATTCTGTTAACCAATTTCCATTGACAGATGAACAGAAGGAAGAAGTGCAAACTGGTGTTCAAGAAGTGGGTCGCGTTTGTAACGGTTTTAAGCATGGATTGGATCCGTTGGAGCGGCAACTGAGAGAAGTATTCCGCAAGATCATGGCTTGTCGAACCGAGGGTCTTGAAGTTCTTGGAAAGGCACAATCTTGATGATGATCAAATATCAAAAAGGAAACAGAGGTAGAAACAAGAACACCTCAAGGGTATTATGAAGTTTGTTTTGATCAGTGGACAATAATAATGGATTCTGGGAAGGTAATCTGTGTAGTTTCATCATACATTTTATATGCTTATATCTTTATTCATGTTTCATATGTTCTTTTCATTGATCTTTCTTTCATTTTGTATAATTCTCTTGTTGCTTTTCATAATTCATTCTTTCTTGTCATATATATATATATATGTATGTATATATACACACACACCCTCTTATTTTTTGTATTTACAAGCCTGAGGGTCTTTACAGATACGGACTCTCTGCTTCGTTCTATGTGGGATTTACTGAGTTCGTTTGGTTTATTTTGCCAACCGAGTGTCTTCATTCCATTTTGTATGGGATTTAATAGGTTTTTTTTTAATTAACCTGGATATCCAACCCGCTATGCTAGCCGACTAATCCCAAGGCGACCACCTGCTTTGCAGATAGCCCTGAGTCACCGTATTTGAACCTCCGTGGCCACAAGGGGATTTTTATTCCTCCTTGGATTTGAACGTAAGATCTCCCGGTACTTTTGACCTTTGAAGCCAAGCTCAAACCAATCAGACACCATCTTTAATGGGTTTGTTTTAAGATGATGAACATGTAATGTTGGGTTGGAGGGGTGTTAATATTAATTATGGACGTATGGGTATGGTGATATTAATGTAATACATGTATGATCATGGAGGGGGGTGGATTAGGTGATGGTCACAGAAATAGACAGGTTTCAAGTAGTGGTTGATTTTGGATGAAATGAATTAAATGAGGAACAGGTTGACATGATTTCTGGTTAGGCATAAATGGTTGGGGTCAAGTCCACCAATAGATATAATTATACACACACACACACACTAAATTGTATGTTTTGCCCTTGTGGTTTATATGATATAACATATCAAGTCTCCTTTTTCGAATAATTGCGAATTTCAGTTATATGGTTTGCAATTTATAACGCGTTAGGTCCTCTCTCTAACTTCATTAAAAGTTTTCTGTTAATTAGGTCAATTCAACGGGTATTTTAGTCATTTTAATTAACTCTTATAGTTAAGATAGTTTTCTAAATACCAATTGAAATTTGCCACGTGTCCCTCTTCTTGACGCTTTTGTTACTCGCTCTAATATTTTCCGGCGTTCAGACCCACTGACAACCCTTTGTTTTCCTCAACACAAACCTTGAGAACCAGAATTGTTTCCAAATGAACACTGAGGATCGCACATCAACGATGATCATCATTAATGCAAGAACTTTATAGAACTTATGTCTAAAAAATTTGTGGTATAACTCCTATAAATTAAAAACCCTAAATCAATTCAAGAAAACTAAAAACATAAATTGTTTGAACAGTAAATCGTATAGGGCACTAACTTGGCTTATGGAATTTGAGATCTAGAGGCATAAAGCAAAAGAAGAAATTTGAGATGGCTGCTGAACTCAGATGAAGACTCGTAACACTATGCTTATAGAAACTCGAGTGGGTTTGGATTTGGAGGACAATGTAGCCGCTTCTAAATTAATTAAGGTTTGGTGGCAACACATATCTCTAGACGGTTTTTACATCTGGGTGACTCCAAAGACGTTGGGGGTGATTGGATATGGAGAAAGGATGGGAAGGATTAACGGTGGGGGCGGTTTCTCCGGCATGGTGGGTATTTCCAGAGCTGAAGGAGTAACAGTTTGGGTTTTTTCTTCGATCTGGTGGCATTGCCGGAGCAAGAGGAGAAGCATAGTGGAATCATGCTTGTGTTTGAAAAGAACACACACATGTATATAATATTTAATATTATTATATTATATTTTATTTTAATAAAAATTGACGAAAACAAGTAAAAATCAAACTTATATAAACCACAAGAACCAATCACATTATTTACTCAATTATATATGTTGGTCCCCTTCACCCTACTTAACCATCATGACCACCACCACCAAAGGCTAGAACCAGGGTCACAATGTCGATGCACCAGCCGTGTTTGACCTGAATCCAATCAATTATTCTTCGAATTAAAATAAACGAACCCAATAAATCTCATAATAATAGTCACTTTTATTATGAAAGAAGTTATGGTATTTGCGTTGGACCCACATAAAAATTTCAACGGGCTAAACATATAGACAAGCATGTTATCGTGGTTTTGGCCAACCGTTTAGCATTGTAGCTGCAAATATGAACTTTTCTCAAATTTCTAGATTTTCATTTTCCGCTCTAATCATTTTTTATTTTGAAAATTACGATATTTAATATATAATTGTATTATTAAAATATTTTATACATGACTAAAAAATTAGAGTAAACTACAAGTTTGGTCCCTGTGGTTCCTTGAAAGTAACATTTTTCATTTCTTTAGTTTCGAAATTAAAAGATGGTCATTGTGGTTTGTACAAACGATTGGATTTGGTCCCTCCCTCTAACGACCGTTAAAAAAACCCGTTAGTGAGGTGTAGTTTGATCTTTTTCCATTTTCTCACATTTTTCTTTAGAAAATAAATTGCATGTTTAAATTATAGAAACCAAAATGCAATTTCATTTACCTGAATGGTTACCCGGTAAATGCTTACTGTTAGAAGTCAACATTATAATTTATTTTATCGGGTAAAATTGTAATGCATCAAAACGTATTTTATGCAACTATTTACCTGGTAAACGCTTATCCAGGTAAGAGTCGTCATCCTCACTTACCGGGTAAGACTCTCCATTCTTATCATTGCTCTTACAGGGTAAGATTCCTGCCCCTTGCCATGTTCATCCGGTAAGAAAAATTATTGAGTAAATACTTACCGGTTAAGCGTTTAGTAAACTACCCTTAATATATAATTTTATATAAATATATACAGACAAACCACATGAAACCCCACTGCCTCCCTCTGCATAAGTGCATATAACCCCACCGCCTCCCCTTGTCACTTCTCACTCCGGTGACTCCTTTCTCTCTCCGGCGAATTCGCATCCCCTTGGAAGAATCACTTTTTTGTCAACACATCTCCACTTCTGCTATAGGAACACTGCACCAAGCCTTCCTCGATCTCCTTGTTCGTCGCCTGTAAATCGAAATTCTATAATGGATTTTGCATATCTTGAAGTCTGACTTCGCTTGGACTTTCTCCTCTGCTTCTCGTACACTGGTTCAAATGGAAAAAAAACTAATTTTTTTAACGAGGAAAGGACTAAAACTAGGGTCAGATGAAATGATTAAAGGGCAAAAAGATTAGAAAGGGGTTTGATGGTTTTGGAATAGGGAATGCACAATGATTACGAGGAAGGTGGTGGTGTAGGTCTGATCATGATCTTTGTTTTTATTTTCATTTTAGTTTGATTCAATTTGATTTTGGTTTGGATTTAGGTTTAGATTAGGGGTTTAATGTTGATTTTGATTTCAAGGTTTAGGTTTAAATTTGGGTTTGATTTTGGTGTTTGGATTCGATGTTGGTGCTTGGAATTTGGTTTGGCGGGAAGTTTTTGGCTGAAGAAGAAGACCGACGATTTTGCCGGAGAAGATGAACAGGGTATACGAAAGGAGTGAAACTTCTTTTTTTTAGGGGGCACGTGTCGTTGTTTTAGTGGAAGGGTTTAAAACATTTTTTTAAGTTTTACTAATAATTAAAACCAAAACATAAAAGACGAAAATGCCCTGCGTTTAACGGTTAAGAGTTAACAGTTGTTAAAGAGAGGGGCCAAAATTTAGTCTTTTTTCAACCCACAATGGTCATCTTGTATTTCAAAATTATAGAGACGGAAAATGTTAATTTTGAGAAACCACAGGGACCAAATTTGTAGTTTACTCAAAAAATTATTTAGAGTAAATTATGATTTCCTTCCCTCTAGTTTGGTATTTATAACTATTTTCGTTTTTATGGTTTAAAACTGCTTTTTTCGTCCCTAAGGATGCGTTTGGTACGTGGAACAGGGTGGAACAGGACAGGACATGACAGACTTGTCCCACGTTTGGTGTGTTTTTAAGTGGAACTAACTGGAACTAACTTGCACACACATGGGACACGGGTGTTCACCCTTTACCCCTGGAACTAAGTGGAACAAGCTTTTTTTTACTAATCTACCCTCCATCGCACTCGCTCCTTCTCCTCCATGCTCAGACTACCCTCCATCGCACTCGCTCCTCCATGCTCAAACTGCCTCCATCGCACCCTCATCGTGCGTCCTTCCCCATCGGCGACGGCGACGGGAGGTTTGAATCGATTTCCTTCTCCATCGCACCCTCCTTCTCCTTCATCAGGTACACGATTTCCTTGTCCATCGCTATGTTTGAATCGATTTAGGTTTTGCTAGGTTTGAATCGATTTAAGGTTTGCTAGGTTTGAATCGATTTAGGGTTTGCTTTGCTTGAATCGATTTAGGGTTTGCTGGTTGTAATGCTTGAATTGATTTAGGGTTTGAATCGATTTATGGATCTGTTTGCTGTGAAATTGGGTTTTGATCGAAATTTGTCACTGTAAAATTGATTGAAGTTGTATAAAATCGATTTAGGGTTTGAATAATTTAATAATTGATCTGTAAAATTGATTGTCACAGTCGAAATTTGTCACTATAAATTTGTCACTGTAAAATCGATTTAGGGTTTGAAATTTGTCATTGTAAAATTGGGTTTTGATCATGGTGGTTAGAATTCTAGGATTGACTCAGTAGGGGTAAATTGGTCATTTTAACCAGTTCTGTCCAGTCCTATCATGTCTTACCAAACGCTGAACAACTGTCCTGTCCTGTCCTTTCCTGTTCTGTCCCGTCCTGTCCTGTCCTGTCCTGTCTGCGTACCAAACGCACCCTAAGATTTGCATTTTCTTTCTTTTATATCCCTCAAACTAACTTTGTTAAAAAGTCAATTGAATAAAGAGTATTATTGTCTTTTTTACTGTTTTTGTTTTTCTATATTTTTTATTAAATAATTTTTATATTATATATCTTATATTCTTATTATATTATGTCCCTGCCAACTCTTCCCTCTCTCCACATCCGTCGTGACCCTCCCATTCATAATTTTAGGTATACTATTTTAAATGGGATTTTAATTAAATCCATTATCTCTTTATAAGTATAAATTTATATTTCCTTATATAAACAAGAAGATAATAAATATAATTAAAAACTAATTTAAGGTCATTTACCGTCTCACCTAGGAGTGTTTATGGGTTGGGTTGATCGGGTTGAAGATATTTGAACAACCCAACCTAATGTTTGTGGTTTGGAAAAATCTTAACCCAAACCAATCTAAACCAAAGTGCAACCCAAATCAACCCATAAGGTTTGGTCGGGTTGATAATTTGGTGCATTAAAATATGATATTTCTCTACTTATAGTTTCTTTTCATCATCAACCATTTAATACAACTTATCCATATCTCTTACGTATATAACATTCATTTAACTTTCTCAATTTACATATATATGTTCACAGTTACTGAACATATATACGAATGAGTTATATAGAGATGCGAATAGATTGAAAATATGTGTATATGAAAAACATACATGATAGTGTAATTATCTAATATATATATTAATAGAACTTCAACAATCATATTAAATCCAAGAAATAAAAGGATATCGGGTTGGGTTGGGTTCAAATAATAGTAACCCAATATCTACGGTATGAAAATTTTACAACTCGATTAGACATCGGGTTACTTCGGGTTGAGTTATTTCGCGTTGGGTTGGGTTGGGTTGATCGGGTTGGTCAGGTTTTTGAGCACCCTTAGTCTCACCCATCTGCTTCCCCCTTCCAATTCCCATCGACGCAACCAACTTCATTGGTGCAACCCACCAAAACCAACACCATTGTCCTTCTACATTCCCGATGCAACCAACTTCACCGGCGCAACCACACACACATCATTCCTAACCGGTTACTCCCGACAATTCTACTCCAATATCCTCATCTCGTTACCCATTGCTTGATTTCGTACCCACCATAACTTCATATCCTCCCTTTACCAACCTGCACCACCATAATAACCATTCACCTCACCTTCGGAAATTAAGTTTATCCGTCCTCCACCGTTCCTTTCTTTATTGCCTCTTCCATGCAAAAGCTGCAACAATAATGTAATTTGTTTAGCAGTTTATACACATGGGGACATGGTTGCTTGATTCTTGCAGGTTGGTGGAGGAGACCACTTGTGTTGCAGATAGTGCATCATATATATATATATATATATATATATATATATATATAATATAATATAATAGAGTAAATTACATGATTGGTCCCCGTGTTTTACACAAAATCACAATATGCATCCTCAAAATAATCATGGAAAACGTCCCGATGGTTTACATTTTCACACGCCTTTGGTCCCTGTGCTCTAACACTGTTAAATAATTCTATTAAGTGACTTAACTCTAAGAATGTAATTTACCTTATTATTATCATTAGAGTAAATAACGGATTTGGTCCCTATGCTTTGGTGCTTTTTACGAAAATGGTCCTTGAACTTCATTTATTACAGATTAAGACTTGTCTTATATCATTTTGTAATGAATTGGTCCCTCATTCTAACAGCCATCCAAAGCATTCGTTAGAATTAAAGGCAGTTCCATCATTGTACAATTTTCACCTTTTTGACATTAATTTATTTTTGTTTTGACTTTTGATCTTTTTTCTTATTTTTGTAAAACCCCCAAAATTTTAAGGACCAAAATAACTCTAAACTATCTCTCCCCCTCTCTTTCTCTCTCTTCTCCATCTCATTCATGACCCAGTTCTGACGAACCCCGTTCTGACGAATCCTGTTCCAACGAACCCAACTCCAACTTCACCTTCCAATTTTGATGTGACATCCACCAGCTCCGATGAACCCCACCATCATTATTCACCAGTCACCACCCCTTTCTTAGTTCTCCTTCCGACGATCATCACCAGCGTCTCACCTATTTTGTTGAACTCCCTCACGACAGTTCTGCATTCACGACCTCTATCTTCGGTGAGATCCCCATCCGTTGGTCACCGCCATCAATCTCCGATACATATACACACATACACAACACACACCCACACATAACAAACATATCCAACTCGATCCCATCTCCATCTCTGACATCTCTAGTCATCGGTGAAACCCTCCACACCCACTTCTCCATCTTTGTTAATGAAAGTGTTATGTTTTTTTATGTCTCTGTGTGATGGGGATGGTGCTGGTGGTTTGAGTTTGATCATTGCTTAGGTTAAGAAGCTGGTTGTCACCGGAGGAGGTCGCACCTATGGTTGTCATCAGGGGAGGTAACTAATGGGATAGGGACTAGGGAGGGTTGATGTTGCAACGAGATAGATAGATAGATAGAGAGAGAGAGAGAGAGAGAGAGAGAGAGAGTGTTAGACAACCATCGGTGCGACCTCCCCTCTCTACCTCCAATCATGTAATTTACTCAATATAATATAAAATATGATAGTATAATATTAAATACCAGAATGTAATATATTATTATTATTATTATTATTATTAGTAATAATAATAATATTATTATTTTTGAATCAATTATTAAATTATTTTTAATTGAAAATTAAATAAAATAAGAAAAGACAAAAACACCCTTAATTTAATGGCTGAAATTTTGTACGAGGGACAAAAACCGAAAGAAAATGCAACATACATGGACGAAAAAAACAGTTTTTAAACCATAGAAATGAAAATCGTTATACAAATCAAACCACAGGTATAAAATTCATAGTTTAGTCAATTAAGAAATCTCTAAAATTTGTCCAAAATATACAATCAAAATTCAAAATATCCAAAAAAAAAAACTACCTTCCAACTCTAATAAGTGCTTTGTTTCGAAGATTGCAACATTGATTATATTATTAAAATATTTTATAAATTTAATAAAATATTATTTTTTTCGGTGGAAATCTATACTATCTTATAAAACATTTGACTAAAACTCTTAAAAACTCTTAAAATTTCATCCATATCCGATTTCATCTCATATATGAATTCGTGTAACTAACTGCAGATAAACACAATCAAATAC
>NC_037535.1:18570850-18577643 GCF_001531365.2 Cynara cardunculus var. scolymus
AAAATATAATTAGAATAATTATCGAGTTCCAACAAAATAAATAATTATTATCTTTATAAAAAAATTATATTATTAAACCAAATATAAATTACTTCGTTATTATACATAAATTAAATTATAAAAAAACTGAATTAAAACATTACACAAAAAAATGAGGAATTTCAAATAGTTAATTTGATATTAATATCGATATATTTTTGTCAAAAAATATATATTTTATTCAAAAATAAAAACATCATCGCTTTCTCAAAATCACATATAACATCGACTGAGATAAAGAATAAAATGAAATATTAAAATCACGATGTATCTCGCTGCATTGTGCGAGTACGCTTTTAGTATAATAAAAATGTATTTATATTTCATTGTATTTATTTGTAACAAGAAGTTATCCAAAATTTGTCCGGGTTACTTGAAAAGAAATGAATAAACATTTTTGAAAAAAATAAAAAAATGTTGAATTAATTTTAATTTAATGGTAATATTTAATCACAGAGTTTGCAAGTTCGTTAGTTGTTACAACAGGAAATAAAATCCCGCCAAAACCATTTGAAATCCATAGAACAAAAGTCATCCTCCTCAACAATGGCGTCCAGTTTCAGCATCTCAACCCTCCTCCTCTTCATCGCCTTCATCAACACCGTCGTTGTTACTGGCGTACCTGACCTTGAATACTACTCCATGCTCGCTGCTCTCAGATTCAGAGGCTATCACCTCTTTGCCAACGCCATAACCACCACCGACCTCCACTACGATATCCTCGACGGCACTAACTTCACTTTCTTCGCTCCAATCGATTCCGCTCTCTATGATCTTGACATGACCATGTCCGCCGCCGATTACACCATGGCTCTGCGTTTCCACGGCGTTCCTCACCGTCTCTCTCTTCCCGACCTCCGGATGCTACCCTACGGTTTGAATTCTTTTCCTACGCTCGTACGTGGTCATGATATTCATATAGTCAATACTCTAGGACCGATTACGGTTGAAGGAGTTAATATCGCTTTTCCTGGTTTGTTCTACGGCACAAATATCGCTGCTCATGGTTTGGAAGGTATTATTGATTTCAGATCTCTGACGAATACGGGAAACTCGACTTCGGATTTAACAGGTAATCTAACGTCGAATTCATCAAATGATCATGCTTATCAATCAATAACGGCAAACGTCACAGATAATCATCGAGCTATCACGCCATCTCCATCTCCATCTCCATCTCCTCAACGGCCATTAGTTGATTATCAGTCGGTTGCGGTTCCGGTGGCTGCTCACTCTCCTCTGTCTTCCAATTTAACTAGAATTGATACGGTTGAATCTCCTGTGCCAGCGCCACGGACATCCTTCGTGTCCTCTCTGGATACAACTCCAGAAACGAACAGCATCTCTATTTTCGTGGATCCACGGGATCGTCAGCCTTTGACTTATTTCGAATCTACTACTCAGGGGCGTGAAGAACACATGACAATGGCAACGAGGCCTAGGTTGATTTCTCAGCAAATAAATGACGTCTCACGGGCTACAAGATCGACCGGTAATGATGTGGAGGAATTTACTCAGGTAGATGATAAGATCATTGATTGCCCTTTTACAGACGATGATGGCAAACAATTGAACAATATTGCTGACGTACGCCATGGCTATCCCTACACTCGGGAGCCCTATACTCCTTCCAACTTGACTTGTGCACAATGAATAAACACCTGGTAAGATCTTGGAATCATATATTGCTGTTCATATTATGCATGCGTCCATTGTTGAATTGTTGAGTTGGATAACATCAATTTTACTTGAAAATAATCTTAGGCATAGATTTTTCTCTTTCGCATTCATTGATACATTTGATTTTAATCTTCAATCAAAACAAAAATCAGTTTCAATTATTTTTTGAGCAGTTCATATATATATTTTTCGGTTTCAGTAATTTACTTATTTCCCATCTTGGTTCTTCCTGAAGACTGATTGTATGATGGTTGCTGATCAAATGGGCAGAAGATTGTGAATTTTACATTTATGAAAAAGACGAATAATTAAATTCATTAAAATTGATGTTCCATAAATGAGAAAAGCAGGTTAAAAAATCCTTATAAATGAGGTTGCATCTAAACCTGATGGGGCGAGAGTCTAACCTAACCCAACCCAAAAAATTGGCAGATTGAACCCAACTTGAACCAGGTTGAAGCCGAATCGGGTCCTAAACCTTAAAGCTGGTGTTAGAAATTACTAGAAGAGTACTCGAGTAATGCAGCAAGACACATTTCAATTTTAATTTTATATTTTATTATTTGTCTCTATTGATGTTATAATACGATTTTATGTGTTTTTAAGAAAACAATAATGATTTTATTTTTGAATAAGATATAAATTTGAAGATATTAGCCGGGGACAAAACGGCTGGGAGATTGTACCCTAGACGGCTGCGCCAAGGCCCATTTTATCTTGGGTCATGGGTCATAACTCATTAGGATTTGGGTCGGTTTAAATTTATTTTTATCATACGATATTTGTTCCAATTTTCGACAGTTTTATTTATGATATTTATTTAGACCAAGTATTTTATTTCATGCAAAAATAAATGAAATAAATAAGCCATCGAATTTTTAAAAATTGGTTAGTTGCATCTGATTAACAAAAACATTATGTATGATTGACTAGAAATATCTTAAAGTAAAAAAAGAAATCTGGATCAGTTCAGTTTTACTGTTTCAAAACACTACGCCCTTCAACCTTTTGCAAACAACGACATCACTCCCTCTTGCCACTCTTGTTGCCCCATCGTTGTTCATATCGGCTATCACACTGTTGGCCATTGTTGTCGATCTCCCTCTTTTTCATTTATTTTAGGGATTACATGTAGTTTTACTTTTAAGACTTTTCTAGTCAGTTAGAGGTAGTTTCTTTTTGGGTTAAAATGCTATAAGTAACCAATTTTTAAGTTTTCATGGTTTATTTTATTAAAAAAATATATACAGGGGCTTAATCATTCTTGATGAGAAATTTTATTGGGTTTTTTCATTTAATAAAATAGTTTAGAGACTTAATCATTAAAAATGATAAAATTTAATGGTTTTTCATTAAAAAAATAGTTTAGGGAGTTAATCATTCAAAATAGAATAGCTCGTTGGATTTTTCTGAACTTTTCTATATTTTAAATTGATATGATTATAAAAAAAAGCCCATTTTGGATAAGTTTTTAAAAACAAAAAAAAATTCAGATAAAAGCAAACGTTTTTAAAGGGATAGAATGTTTTTTTTTAAAAAATCAAACCTTCACAAATATGAATTAAATGCCGTCCAATTAAAGTACTTGTCAAGCCTTATAGATTCTGACATGGTCAGTGTCTAGCCAATCATGTCGGATAATTGTATGTAAGATAAGGCGCCAAGACAAGGATATTTAAGTGAACAAATGCATTGGTCTCTCGCTTAAATAGTCAATGTTTTGGACGATTCATCCTGGTAAATCCAAAGTCCAGTATTTTGGTTGGATCACGATGCCTTAGTTTCATTGGTTTACTTGGAAATATCACAGACAGTTGCATTGGCTATTTGTGAGTAATTTCAAGGCGTTAAAGTGGGATTAAACATGCCTATTTCGAAATATGATATATTGTAAAAGAATCTCAGGATTATCAAGAGTTATGTTGAACATAATTGGATCATTCCTACCTAAATAACATATTTCCATAGACAATGCATTTAGCCATTTAAGGAGATAGGTGAAACATGGATCTTAGCTTAAATTAAAGTGTTTTTGAAAGGTTAATTATTTAATTTGAGATTTTAAAATTTACTAAAATTAAATTTAAAATTTTGTAGATGTTTGCTTCCACTTTAAATACAAACACAAGCGTGGACAACCTATCCCGATTACATTGCGGTCTATCCTTGATAAGGAAAAACTGAAAGGGACGAACTTTCTCGAATTGTTTCGCTTTTTAAGGGTCGTCAGGCATGAAAAGAAGTTCTACGTTCCTGAAAACCCCCTCTAAATACTCCTGCCATAAATCCATCAGCTGAAGTCAGGGTTGTTTATGATAAATACCAGAATGACGCATTGGATGTTGGTTGTATGATGCTTGCCTCTATGACTCCCAAGTTATTGAGGGATTATGAAGACATGTCTGACTAAGATATGATATCCTCACTGAAATGTATGTTTCATTTACAGGTTAAGCATGAGATTTTTGAAACAGTCAAGGTATTGTGTGCCTGCATGATGACGGTAACCTACCAGAAAGTCGTAACAAATTTGGAATTTAAGTAATTGCATGACTCCATGAAAGCTGAAATACAGTCCATGTTAGATAACCAAGTTTGGAAATTGGTAGATGCACATATTGGCTGCAAAGTCGTCGGATGTAAGAGGGTATGCAAAAAGAAAACTGACATGGATATGATTGTACATAACTATAAAACTAGGTTGGTAGCAAAAAGTTTCACTAGACTCAAGGAGTAGATCATGATGAGACCTATTCTCCAGTTGCTATGATTAAATCTATCAGGGTTCTTCTGGCCATAGCCACGTATTATGATTACGAGATAAGGCAGATAGATGTTAAAATCCATACCCCTCGGGTCCTTTACAGAACTTTGAGTCCGAAGTATACGTGGTACAACCAGAATGTTTTAACGTCCAAAGTATCTTGATAAGGTATGAAAATTGCGGAGGTCTATTTATGGACTAAAGCATACGCCTCGTAGTTGGAATCTTCATTTTGACGAGAAAATCAAGGAGTTTGAATTTATAAAGAACGAAGATGAACCTTGTGTATATAAGAAGGTCAGTGGGAGCATAGTAATATTTCAGATCCTATATGTCGATAACATATTGATCATCGGGAACGACATCCCAACTCTTAAAGGGGTAAAAGCTTGGCTAGGGAAATGTTTCGCTATGAACGATCTTGGAGAGGTAGCATACATCATTGGCATAAAAACCTATCAAGATAGATTTAAGTGCTTAATTGGACTATACCAGAGTACATACATTGAAAAGATCTTAAAACGCTTCAAGATAGAGGGTTCCAAGAAAAGAAACTTGCCATGGTACATTGCATACAACTAAGCAAAACTCAGTGTCCTAGTACCAAAGAGGACATGAATCATATGAAGGGTGTTACCTACGCTTTGGCCATGATTCTATCATGTACACCATGTTTTACACTAGACAGGACGTCTTGTATATCCAAAGCATGACGAGCAGATTTCAGTCAAACTTAGGTGGCGCTCACTGGGTAGCAGTAAAGAATATACTAAAGTATCTGAGAAGAACTAATATGTTCTTACTATACGCCGTTTAGGAAAAATATATGTGTATCCAAGGGTATACATATGCTACATTCTAATCCGACCGTGATGACTTTAAATCGCAGTCGAGATATGTGTTTGTGTTAAACTAGTAGATCTATGAGCTAGAAGACTATAAAGAAAGAATGATAGCAAACTCAACTACATAATCAGAGTATATTGCAGCATCAGACGCCATGAAGGAAGTTCTTTGTATGAAGAAATCCATCTCAGACCAAGGAGTGGTTCTTAGCATACGTGACCTTGTCGAGATTTATTACGATAATAAGGGTGTCATAACTCAAGCAAAAGAACTAAGGTCACATCAACACTCCTAGCATATTCTGAGACGATTTTACCTAATTCGAGAGATCATTAATCTAGGTGACATGAAGAATGAAATTTTTGATCAGAAGACAATCCAGCAGACCCTCTAACCAAGCCTATGAGTCAAAGCAAACATGATGCTTATACTAGTTCGATAAGCTTGAGGTTGTAATACATTAGTCTGATCTATAATTTTAGTAAACATTAAATTATCTGAACAATAAAACAGTCACATTTCTATTTGTTTTGGCATATATTGGATATGAGTAATTACATTAAACATTTATATGTTCATTATTAGCATGTTTAAGTATCCTAAATAAATATTGTAACACCCTCATTTTCATCAAGAGAGATGTCACGTAATATGAAACATTTCTTTAATAAATACACCAAAGTAATGGCTAATTTAAAACCATTTAAACTATTACAGCGGAAGTCTTTGAATCGTCAAAATCTAATTTAAGTTCTAACCCACCTTCTCTTGGGGTTAAGTTACAAAAGATCATTACAGCGCATCTTAGACAAAAGACTAAAATGAGATGATAATAAGCAACACTCTAAGCATGTCCTTTGCCTTTATCCGTCCTCGAACTACCTGGGCCTGAGATGCATACTATAGTCAGCTTATAAAGCTCAGTGAGTTCATGGTTTCGTGTATAAAAACATTGTACGTTATGCATTTCAACTTGTAAACCTTGTACCAAGTAGCATGCAATTTCTGAAAACATGCAACACTGAAAGAAATGAGATCTCATAAATTATCTGTCTGGAATGGGTCATTTAGTCACAAACACACCATGGGTTGATACTTCATTCTCGATTGATCACCCACTTGTCCGGGTAGTGTTTTATACTGGTCGTGACTTATTAGTCACCAACACGTCATGGGTGTCACAATCTTAACTTATCACCCACTTGTCCGAGTAGTGTTTTATATTGGTCGTGACTTACTGGTCAAATGTCCACCCTTAAATCATCAAACTTTAGTATGGAAAAGCATGCTAGAGTTATTCGAATCGTGATTAAACACATAGCATGCAACTGATCATAAAACGTCATACATGTAAAACATATCATGTATGTAAACTGAAACATCATGCATTTGTACCATCATCATGTAAATCGTATAATGCTTGAAAATAAATTTATACATAGGTATGCATCCCATTGTAAGTCT
>NC_037535.1:18578453-18587485 GCF_001531365.2 Cynara cardunculus var. scolymus
CTTCTAGGGTTCTATACAGGACCGATGGCATAGCTAAACCTTGTATCAATATAAAATTTCGATCGAGTAATTACCTCTAAACGACGGGAAGCAGGGGGTTTCGTGCCTGGTCTGAACTCCGGTTCCTCCCTCTCTCAAGCTCGACGATTCCTTCTTCTTTAAAAAAGATAACTACTCTAGACCAGTACCCCTGATTTATACTCAAGCGGTTTGGCCTATTAGTTGACTAAATCGGCCAAATCCCGATTTTTAGGCTGCGAGACTGTCTTCTCCACAGCCTGCAACCATGCAGGTCGCAGTTTCCCCTTATGGGCCGGGCATCGCCTGCCCTCTCCTGCCTCTCCCAACGTCAACAGCTGACCCTCCTTTAATAAGAGCCTTCAGCCGAGCCCAAAACCAGCAAGATTTAACTTATTCAAATTTGAATTTGATTTAATATATATATATATATATATATAAAATCAAAGTAATAAAATACATTATTTATTCCTCGAAATTTTGGGTTTTACAAATACGATGATCATATTATTTAAAACTGTCATTGATCGGTTATTACTAGGGGACTGGTAATAAATAAAGATCATTTTGAAGTCTAGTTATAGTCCAAGTTAGAAGTACACTAGGTGCAACAGAAGTCACATGTGCTTGTCTAGGGGACAAACTTTGGACAAGATCCACAGTCAGGATCACCTCATAGATCGACTTCCTAAGGTGAGTTCAGAAAAGTTGCCAAGTTCATAAAAGAATTGATAGCTATAACTCATGGAATCCTTAGAGCCACTCTTTGGGCTGGAATGGTTGATTTTCATATTGCCATGGTATTGAAAAGAGAAAGGGTATTTCTACTACCCCCAATTATTCACTTAGATGGAATGGAAGGTCTCCACATAGGAACTGTAATTTGTGAACCAACTTAATACATTTGCAAGAATCTTCAAGGCAATTTCTTCTTCAGAATATTTGATTTACACAAGCATAGTTATGGAACATTAAAACTGATCAACAACTCCATGGAGAAAAGGTTATGCAAAAGACCAAGGATTGTCTCTCATGAAGATTGGCCCAAAGTCAAGAAGCTTATTATTTGGATGAAGAAAGATATTGAGTCACAACTAAACTACAGATCCATCATCCAAGATAAGTTCATTCTTATTCTGCTTAATAGAGGATTTGACATTTGAAGCAAAGGGGGAGATTGTAAAATCAAATATTAGTTTCTTCAAAATGTCTAAGTGTTAATTATGAAAACCCCTCTTCAGAATGCTGAAGGACAATAATCCATAGTTCATGTACAGAAAAGCATCCAAGTCTTAACTCTTAAGAGTTATCTTCAGAACTTTGAAAAGACAGATTCAGAGTTCGGCTACAGACTTTAGACTTCAATAAACAAATAAGTGTTAACTCTAAAGAGCAAATTTCAGAGTTCTGGAAGACAGACTTCAGACCTTCAAGCGACCAAGTGACAAAGTCTTAGGAAGAACAAGTCTGAAGAGATAAAGTCTGAAGACCAAAAGTTCAGAGTTAGAATAACTCTAAACTAGCCATACTTGGTGGATGTGCAAGAGAATGCTTCCAAGATTCGAACACTATCATAAATGGCAACTTGGCATGTGTAATAGATTGATAGGTCTATCTTTTATGCACTGTATTTATAATAGTTCTTTTTGTGTATAAATAGATAGCTTATTAGTCTTTGGCAATAAGATTTGCAATAGAGAAAAATAGTCGATTCTTGTAATTCTTTTCTTGATCAATAAAATCATGCTTTCTCAAAGCTTGTTCTTAATATTAGGGGTGAGCAGCGGAACCGGGTACTCACTTGCGGAACCGGAACCGCCTCGGAACTGCTGGTTCCAGAACCGGAACCGATATGCGTGGTTCCAGTTTCTAAATACAGAACCGATTGAGAATGGTTCCGGTTCTCAATTTTTCGGAATCGTTACCCGCCGGGTACCCGTCGTGATCGGTTCCGGGATCGGGTACCCTGAACCGGAACTGGTGGGTACCCGGTATTTTTCAATTAAAAAAAATTAAATTGTTTTTTAATACTCAATTTAAATTAGGTCAAGAACTTAGAACTCTAGATTAGATTTTTGAGATAAAATGATTCATATTTTTTCAAATTGTGTGTTCAATTGGATTCGTAGTATGTAATCGTTAAACTTTGAATATTTACAATTATAGCATGTAATCGTTAAACTTTCAACATTTTACTATTAGTATATTATGGTTTGTAATCGTTAAACAATATTTGTAACCATTATTCCGTATAATTTGTATTATTGTTTATTTATTTAGTGTTTTGGCAATATTTTATTTTTTATTTCTAAATAACAAAATTTTAATAATTTAGAAAGCGGGTACCCGGAACCGGTTCCCGGCGGTTCCGGTTCCGGTTCCAAAAATTTAAGAACCGCTCTAACCGGTTCCGGTTCCAATATCTCAAGAACCGCTGGTTCCGGTTCCTGTCAAATAGGGCGGGTACCCGCCTATGCTCACCCCTACTTATTATACATATTATTCTTGTGATATTTTGATACACTTACCGGAACTTTCAAGTACGCTTCATGGGTAAGTTTGAGATTAAAGATGATCAAGGCTCAAGATCTCTTTTTACACTTCTCATCTTAACTCTCTTCTCACACGACCCTTCACCTATCTGTAAATATGTATAATTATATTAATGTTGTGAGATAATTATATAATTATTACAGATAATCTCTAAACCTTATTTGAATTATGGACCAACTAAAAGATAATTCATATAAATAAGGTGAAAGGCTAAATCAATTCTAATGAATCAATTATATTTAGCCTTTCAGAAAATATACAGAAAATAAATATTTTCTTTATTTGTAATTCACGTATAGATCTAGGTTCTTGGGCTAGCACCTGATGGAAGATTTAGTCGTGTTCATGTGTGGATCACAAATAGAGGAAACTTGTTTCGGTTTCTAAATCCTTCATCAAATCCAAACCAAATTTTTGAAAGGTACAATTATAGAACAAGACTGGACTGGATAAGACTGGACTAAATTGTTTGTCATACGTTTGGTACGACTAGAATAAGACCGAACAAAACTGTTAAAATGACCAAATTGCCCCTAAATGTTGTTTAATGTTATTTTACATCATATAATGATTGTAAATGACACAAATCAACCAAAATATATTTAAATAATTATATCTATGATATTTATACTATTTTCTAAATCTGTATACATGATTGTGACACAACAATTGTAAAAAACTTACATAATTTAAAAATATTCCAACACAACAATTGTAAATGCGTACATAATTTAAAAAAGAGACTCTTTTAACTTCTATGATCAAATGGATGAAAAACTGATTTGCCAAATGTTTAAGTGATTATAAATAACACAAACTCATTAGCAACTGCCATAAATGGAAAATGTTGGTATTGCATTTGTAACACAATCTAAAAAAACCCAGCAAGAGATGATACAGAAGCAATGCTAGGTATTCATCAGTCAAAAATTGATACAAAAGTATAATCAACCCTAGAACAATGATATTCAACAGTCAAAAATCAATAACCACGGAATATTGAGGAGAAATCGATAACCATAGAAGATTGAGGATAAATCGTACGTGAAACGGAGGTTGGAATGAAGGGTTTTGACTGGAAGAAGAATCTCATGGAAATGGAGGTTGGAAGAAGAAAACTCGTGGAAATGGAGGCCGATAGAAAAGAGGAGGTTTTGTATTGATATGATATAATAAGGATAATATTGTAATCTCAAATTTAGTCCCATGTTGTTCCACTTTTTTTTGTGGAACAAAAAACCTCAACAAATCTTACTTTTGTCCCATGTTGTCCCCTCTCATTTTTGTCTCTGCCACACCAAACATGAGACTATTTATTTTTGTCCATCCCGTCACACCCAGTCTGCGTACCAAATGCACCCTAAAAGGTCTTAGAGTTCATTTGAATGATGCCAAAATATCAGTGTCCTTAATTTCATATTTAGGAATATAATAAATCAATATATCTATACTATACTATAAAAAATTTGACAAAAACTCTTGAAATTTTTTTTTTATGCGTAAAGTACTGTTTGCTAATGCATATTACTTAAAACTCAAGATTACAAATAAATTATTCGTAAGTACAACTTATTAAAGCTCCATATTTGAATTCGTATAACTAACTGCAGATAAACATGATCAAATACAGGATAAACATCTCATTTTAAATATAAAAAATCTAAAATATAATTAGGATAATCATTGAGTTTGTAACGCCCTAAAAAAGACTTGTAACGCCCTAAAAAAGATAGTATAGCGTTTACAAATCCGCTACTGAGAAGATAAATAATAACCTACTAATCTAGATTTTTTCTAGATTACAGACGGGTATTTCTATCAATCTCCAAAAATTTAAGCCGTAACATCAAAAACGCAACGTTCAAAGTAACAAGGCTATAATTACGAAAGAGCCTTTCACGAACCAACRCTCCTCTCAACCCTTTAGAGCCCCACCGTTAAWAGAACCTAAAAAGTAAATATAACAAGAAAGAGAGAGGGTTAGGCTTACGCCTAGTGAGTCCAAACAAAAGAGTTTACGTAAACATAAAGGAACATATATAAAAATATACATGCAAACAGTTGATGTAACTTTAAACAGGAATAGAGACAGAAAGACCTGAATAACTCGAAGTGGAACAATAAAACATCCGAAGATGACGGGGGAGACCCGATTTGCCGTTGATTATGACAGACATAAAGTAAATAATAAATCAACGTTATAGAGCATCATTTATCGGTATAAAACCTTCGACATCAACCTAAACCAATCATGTAGTCGGTCGTGATCATAAGCTCTTTACCTCGGTAATTACACAATAATCACAATGCCTATTACCGAGTGAAAGTGGGAGGATGAATTGGTGATTACATAATAATCACAATGCCTATCACCAACTTACACCATCATTCCCACGAATAAAATAGAACGATAAATATGCACTATATAAATACAAATAATGACGTAGTATCGTACGATATTTATATATATATATATATAAAATGAGTCATAAATAATACGTGGGAGTGTCAAGACACCCGAAAATGACGGGGGAGACCCGATTTACCATTTATTATGACGGAACACAAAATAAGTCATAGATCAACGTTATAGAGCATCACTTATCGGTATAAAACCTTCGACATCAACCTAAACCAGTCATGTAGTCGGTCGTGATCATAAGTTCTTTATCTCGGAAATTACACAATAATCGCAATGCCTATTTTGAGTGGTAGTGAGAGGATGATTTGGAGGTTACATAATAATCACAATGCCTACCGCCAACTTACATCATCCCTCACATAAATAAAATGAAACAACTACATATCCATAGGTTCGTCGCATTCTGTTTACATTCTTGGATAGTTGAAGTTGGGCTTATATATATATATCGTTGGTTCAACATTAACACTATGCGTGAGTCCACCTTTAAGGAAGTGCCCCTCTACTACCGCTAAGGATCACCGGTTATACGAAGTAAGAGTACTAGAGTCCCTTAGTATAAAGCACCTAAATTTTAAGCATTTACCAAGCGGTCGTAACCATTTTSTAAAATTTAATTCGTTTAGGCCTAGAGTAACCTCTTCCATCACAATCAGATTTAGAACACAAAGTTGGACTATAGGCTAAATTATCATAATCTCATTTTCTTGTATGTAACTTTGTAGGGAAATAGAGTGAACTCACCTTGCAGGATGGCAACACAGCAGCCTCGATACAGTAGTTACTGCTGCCGTTGTTTGGTCGAAAGAGGATGCAGAAACGCAGCAAGAGCTGCTATTGAGCGGAATGCTGGTGAAGAACAGCACGCAGGCTGCTGTTTTCGGCGGGAACGGGCAGAAAACGCAGCCGAAAACAGCAGCAAGAGATGCTGTCTGTGGCTCGGTGATGCACAGAACCTGCTGTTTGTTGTTTTATGCGGGGGATGGCACGACGATTCAGTGGGCTGAAGGTACCGTGCAGACCCGACCGGCGGTAAGGCCTCACCGGCGAACGTAGCTTCTTCCCGCGGGTTTTCCTGACCGCAAGAACCACAGCTTCCCCCCCTTTCACTCTCTCAAATAGCAACAACCGAAAGTTTGCTTCACTTGACCGATTTCTCCTTCAAGAAAGAAGGGTTCATCAGCTCTCCAATTGTTCCTCCCTTCTCTTCCCCAAACTCTCAAACAGTAGCCAAAACCCCCAAAAATAAAATAATGAATCTCCTTCTCTCTCTTTTCTTTTGCAGGTGTAAAAGGGAGGTCTAAGGGTAGGATAAGAAGGTAGTAGCTACCCTTTTTCCTGCCCTCTTGACTTTCTTACCCCAACACATCAATCATTAAGTTCACAATGCAAAAAGTACTTATATAATTATATATATACATGTATATATATATATATATATATATATTACTAAAGGGGGAAAACCGATAACAAGGAAATGTTCAGAGTTTTAAATAATAATAATAATAATAATAATAATAATAATAATAATAATAATAACAACAACAACAACAATAATAATAATTCATACATACATACATACATATCCATAAAAGAAACACATACCTCACCAACGAGACGAAAAATCTTGACGTGAACGAAGTAGAGAGCATAGAAAGAAATTAGGTGTTACAGATATATTAACATATATATAGATATGTATACTCAAATATTCACAAATGAGGATTCTCATAAAAATAAAGTGTTTTTAAACACGGAATAAGTACATGAAATTCCAGGTGTTACAATCCTCCCTACCTTGGATCAAATTTCGTCCTCGAATTTTTTTTTTAACTTACGAGAAGAGATGGGGGTAGCGCTTCTTCCAGTCTTCTTCCGCTTCCCATGTCACATTGAACCCTCGATGATGTTTCCACTTCACCTTGACCAGGACAATCTCTCTGTGCCTTAATACCTTGGTTTTGTTTTCTAAGATGGCTTCTGGTTCTTCTACGCATTGGTTGTTCTCATCTACACGAATTCCCGAAAGTGGTATTACACTTTCTTCTTCTGCCAAGTACTTACGAAGGTAATACACATGGAATGTGTCATGTATTCCGGCCATCTCTGGTGGTAGTTCTAATTTATATGTCTGAAGGCCCACTCTAGCCCAGACTTTAAACGGTCCAAGGAGACAGGGACTTAGYTTCTCACGTTTTTCCAAAGCGGATAATATCTTTCCATGGGGACACTTTTATCATTACACGGTCGTCCACTTGGAATTCCATAGGTCGGYTCCTCTTATTTGCATAACTCCTTTGTCGATCTTGAGTTGCCTTTAAGCGCTCCCGCATACACTTTACCTTATCGGCCGTTTTCTGTAAATTTCGGGACCGGCGAATTTCTTCTCACCCGCTTCTAACCAACATACCGGAGTCCTACATTTYCGTTCGTACAACGCCTCGAAAGGTGYCATTCCTATGCTGGAATGATAACTATTGTTATAGGCAAACTCCACCAGGGGTAGGTGAGAATCCCAATTCAAGAAATGTTACGTAATCTAAAACAAATTCTCCAAAAGTACTCCAAAAATAATGGCTAAATTAAAAMTTTAGACCGTTTACAGCGGAAAACTTTAAAAGAATAAATATATAACTTAAAGTCAGYCCGTCCCATACCGGGTTGCTTTACAAATTTATATACCATAGATTATTGCACCTAAATATTGAACTTAAATGGACTAGACAAATCTCTATGTATTCCCTTCTTTTTCTTTGTCCAACCTGAAACCTTCTGTCCCTGATTGCGTATAGATTGACTACCGATAACTCTAGACCAAATGCCTACACATTTCATACATAACATCTCATTAACATCTTAATTTCTTAAAAAGTCAACAAAAATCAACTAAAGTCAAACTTCGTATCCGAGCATCTTAATATGCCTCAAACAACTCTATTTGACCCATCATTAAAATCCWCATGGATCAAACGTGCCAAAAGTCAACCCTTGGTTAACTCGATCAACCCCGACTAACTTTAGTCAAGCCCCACATCTAAAACCTCGATGGCATCCCAAAAACATTTTAATATCTTATAATTTCATCTCTCTAAATTAAAACGTCACCATAATTACTTTACTCAAATTACGACGCTCAAATCGTAAAAAAGAAAATTTACCGATTCATATAAGCATCATTCTTAGAAAATAAATAAACTAATATTAATTAAATACTAATTCAATTTAATATATTAACTAATTTAAAAATTAAATTAATTAGTTAATATAAACTAATTAACTAAATCTGAAATTTATTAACTATAAATTAACAAAACTCTTATACCTTAAGTACCTAATTAAATCCAAAAATTTAAGGGCCTAAAATATAGTCTCATCTTTGGCCCAACATCAATGAAATAAAATAGAAAGTCCAACAGAAATCGTGGCCCAACAAAATCGTGGCCCAACAGTCAGCCTGCTGCAACTATCACGCCGGCAGCCAGAAAAACAGGTAGTTTGGCCTCGTTTCATCGTCGTTTCGATGATTCTTTTTGCAAAATCTCTAGAAAATGATTTTCCTCAACCATAGAAATAAAAATCAACGAAAACCATTAAGTATTGAGTCTCACACGCTCGATTAAAGTTAAGGTTTTAAAACCACTCGAAAATCAGTAAAAACTCAAAATCGAACATTCAAAACTAAAATCTGAGGCCTAATGCTACTAAGGTTTTATAGAGGACCTAAAACGAAATCGTCCATATAAAGAACTCGAATTTTGGAGCTTTCTCTGACTTATTATCACTTAATTGACATCTTAACGTCCCTTTTTTTATAGCTAATCTCTATCAGTGCGTTCTAGGCACAAGGATTTACATAATCCTTATTACATTACTTTTCAGACCTACCATGCTAGAGTCCATATTTTGYTCCCAAGCTACAAGATTTCATCTGACTTTACGAATAGCAACTCAAGGTGGTAAATCATTATTTATTTCTTAGCACTCTCTGATCAAAGAGTTTCTTACCATATTGTTTGAGTTTTATCTTTTAAACTCAATC
>NC_037535.1:18588085-18601714 GCF_001531365.2 Cynara cardunculus var. scolymus
ACTTGTAACGCCCTAAAAAAGATAGTATAGCGTTTACAAATCCGCTACTGAGAAGATAAATAATAACCTACTAATCTAGATTTTTTCTAGATTACAGACGGGTATTTCTATCAATCTCCAAAAATTTAAGCCGTAACATCAAAAACGCAACGTTCAAAGTAACAAGGCTATAATTACGAAAGAGCCTTTCACGAACCAACRCTCCTCTCAACCCTTTAGAGCCCCACCGTTAAARGAACCTAAAAAGTAAATATAACAAGAAAGAGAGAGGGTTAGGCTTACGCCTAGTGAGTCCAAACAAMAGAGTTTACRTAAACATAAAGGAACATATATAAAAATATACATGCAAACARTTGATGTAACTTTAAACAGGAATAGAGACAGAAAGACCTGAATAACTCGAAGTGRAACAATAAAACATCCGAAGATGACGGGGGAGACCCGATTTGCCGTTGATTATGACAGACAYAAAGTAARTMATARATCAACGTTATAGAGCATCAYTTATCRGTATAAAACCTTCGACATCAACCTAAACCARTCATGTAGTCGGTCGTGATCATAAGCTCTTTACCTCGGTAATTACACAATAATCACAATGCCTATTACCGAGTGAAAGTGGGAGGATGAATTGGTGATTACATAATAATCACAATGCCTATCACCAACTTACACCATCATTCCCACGAATAAAAATAGAACGATAAATATGCACTATATAAATACAAATAATGACGTAGTATCGTACGATATTTATATATATAGAAAATGAGTCATAAATAATACGTGGGAGTGTCAAGACACCCGAAGATGACGGGGGATACCCGATTTACCATTTATTATGACGGAACACAAAATAAGTCATAGATCAACGTTATAGAGCATCACTTATCGGTATAAAACCTTCGACATCAACCTAAACCAGTCATGTAGTCGGTCGTGATCATAAGTTCTTTATCTCGGAAATTACACAATAATCGCAATGCCTATTTTCGAGTGGTAGTGAGAGGATGATTTGGAGGTTACATAATAATCACAATGTCTACCGCCAACTTACATCATCCCTCACATAAATAAAATGAAACAACTACGTATCCATAGGTTCGTCGCATTCTGTTTACATTCTTGGATAGTTGAAGTTGGGCTTATATATATATATATCGTTGATTCGTCGTTGAAAGTTTTGTAGCTAATAGCATCACCTACGAGCTTTTGACCGACAGACTATCAGCGACGGAAGACCCTTTTAGCGATGTATTTGCGAGGGAATTTTCCCTCGCGTATACTCTTCATTTTTGTAGTGAATTTTTGGTCCTATGAAGTGGTATATTAAAATGCTTAGAAATTAGTGGTGTCTTATAAATCCAGTTTTGTTATAGTGTTGGTACCGATTATTGTCGGTTGGTAGTATCATACCAAGTATGCAAACTTAGTTGGTACACGGTATTGAAAGTTGCATATTATGGCAGTATCATGGTGCCAACTTATTTATTTATTTAGTTTTTTTGTATTTTATGTATTTGATATTAAATCTTATAATTATAATAGTTTTATTTGAACATTTAAACGTTTGCAAATTATATTCCTTGCAATTAAAACCCATTAAACATCACATGTGTTACCTGAAAACTCAAAATTTACTCAAATTTTGAATAAAATTGGCAAGCTTTCATACATGAAGTTAGTAGGAAACCAATACCAACATGTACCGACCGAAAAAGGTTGGTATCAATTAAGCCAGTACAAAATACAGTTGGTTAGTACACAATATATGATTTCACGTACTAATTATGATTGGTTGGTATACAGTATTAGAGAAAAAAAAACTTGATATAGTAACAATCCCGACCCCTAATAAAAAGTTGTTGTTTTATTAAGGGCAAATTGCATGAAAAAGTAACGTACTTTAGCTTAATTCCTATTTTGGGTAACGTACTTTCAAAACTTTCATTTTGGTACCTAAGATGTAAAGTTTTAAACATTTAAGTACCCGGGTAACCCAGTGAAGACTAATTTTAAACTAAAAAAAAAGACTAATTTTAAATTAAAAAAAATTCACGTCACTGACTAGGTCAACAAATAATACCGAGTTGGATACCACATCAGTATGATAACCGTTTAATACTTCAACCAATTACCCGGTTACTTAAATGTTTAAAATTTTACATCTAAGGTACCAAAATGAAAGTTTTGAAAATACGTTACCCAAAATAAGAATAAAGTTAAAGTATTTTACTTTTTCATGCAATTTGTCTTTTTATTAATTCTATAAAAGAAGGACGCGTATAGTTTAAAGTAACACAAACTATGGAAGAAAGAGGAAGTCAAGACGACTCCTTCGTGACAAACCCCTCTTTCCTCCTGCTTTCTTCTCTATTTCCTCTTGATTAATTTAATAATTTGCATTGCTTACACAAACAAACACACACACACACACACATATATATATATATATACACACACACATATTCATTGCCATATATATATATATACACACACACACAGAGAGATTCATAATTAAACATTATGGAGTACCCCCCAGCAGTAGTATTTCCAGATGATATTCAAGAGGTGAATAAGAAGAAAAAGAAGAGATTAAAATCGGAGGAAATGGGTGAATACTGTCTGGTATCAGATATGGAAGAAGAAATGAAAGCAGCTGCTTTGCATTTGATTTTACTCAGTCAACAATCTTATAATAATCACCATCATCATCATGATGATGATGAGGATGAGGATGAGGATGAGGATGAGGATGGTGATGATGATGATGGTGATGATGGTGGTTGGATGGTGGTGAAGAAGAAGAAGAAGAAGAAAAAGAAAGAAAATGATGATGAAGCTGCGTTAAGTTCAGTGGTCACTTCTTCATCATCTTCAAGCGGTGCAGAAACAACATTAAGATGTGCAGGTTTATTAATGGAGGAGGAACCACTTCCAAGACACCATAACCTTCCACTTCGACTACGATCCCTTCTTCATCTTTACAGCATTACCAGCCCACTTTGATAGTTAGTTACATACATACATGTATGATGAATATATATATATATTCATTTTCTCTTCATTTTATTATTCTAAGAAGAAGATACTGTCTACCACTTCAATTATGCATAGCTTTTAACGAAAAGGGTGGTGGTGTATGATTGGTTTGAGTTTGACTTCAAAGGTCAAAAGTATTATGATCTCAGGTTCAAATCCAAGGAGAAATAAAAATCCTCTTGTAGCCACGGAGGTTCAAATGCGGTGACTCCGGGCTATCTGCAAAACAGGTGGTCGCCCTGAGATTAGTCGGCTCGCATAGCGGGTTGGATATCAAGATTAATAAAAAAAATTATGCATATCTTTTAACAAACATTACAGCAAAATTCTCTTGTTAAGACCAATAATTTAGTTTATTGGAATAACAACAATGGATTCATATGGGCATTTTTAGAAGGAAAAATCCTTACAAAATATGGGTTTTCGACAAAAACTCTAGTCGATAATAATTTGCTCAAATTATGATGGTTTTCGATGGATTTTCTACCGAACATTTGGCCAATTCCAAGGGACTTCAACAGAACATTTGGCAACATTTTCGACGGAATTTCAAGGGGTTTTTTCGAGAGATTTTCGACGGATTAATTTTTCATGGAAAATTCGACCGAATTTTGGCCAATTGTAGTTGACCATTTTAATGCAATGGGAGAAATCGATAAAAGCTAAATCAAAACATTACATATATCCATAACTCCAATACATGTTTTTTTATTAACGTGAATATCCAACCTGGTATGTGAGCCGACTAATCTCAGGTCTGCTTTGCAGATAGTCCGAAGTCATCGCATTTGAACCTCCATGACCACAAGGGGATTTTTATTCCTCCTAAAGGTTTTGGCACTACAAGAAAATTGAGTGAGAATATGTTCTTGTCACTACCAATATAAAAATTGGTGATTATAAGGCCCTTTAGTGACCAAAATTTGGGTGGTCACTTTTCGTCACTAAAGGTCCGTCACTAATTTACGTTAGTGACCAAATTAAAAAATGGTCACAAATTAGTGACAAAACTAGAGTGGTCAGTGTGTTCACCGATTAACCTGATCATTAAATGTTGTCACTAAATCAGTGAAAGTCGTCACTAATTTCTCATAATAACGACCAAAGTTAATGACCACCATAAAGTAGTAGGTCACTAGTTAGGTTCAAGATAACGGATCCGTTAGTTGGTGTTGACGTCCATTAGAGACTCAAATATGTGGTCACTAACCATTAATGGCTTCTAGTGACCGAATAAGTAGTCATTGACTAAAATGATATGAACAAAAATTATGCTAATTTCTACCTCGATTGTATTGCAATAAAATTTAAACCTACTAATTTGTAGTAATTCAAAAATAATAATTCCATTTTCATAACGTAAAATTCTTTGATCCGAACAAAAACAAACACGTCAATATTATATATCATCAACATATGTCTATTTGTACATCCTAAGAGATATTAGTATCAACATTTAGGGGTTGTTTGGCAATTGCTGAATGGTTTAGTGCAGAATGATTAAATGGTCAGAATGATTAAGAGGCTCTCATGATATAGTACAAAATGAAATATAATTGTTTGATAATTGTGTACAATGAAATTAGGGCTCTTAATGGTTAAGGGAGATCCAAGATACAAAAATCATTCAGATGATTTTTGAATCATTAAGAGACAGACTTTTTTTTTTTCCAAACAAGATTCACCTCTTAATGAACTATTAAGAGGTTGCCTCTTAATGAACTATTAAAAGGTAAACAAACAACCCCTTACACTACATCTTCTAGCAACTTAAGCACATACAAGCTTCCACTTACAGCTAATTTCATGAGACTCGCCTGGATTCATTCCTTCTTCAACACCCGTACTAAGATTTCTTGATGGTGTTTCTATGGTGGTCCTTGTAGCTCGATCATTGTCTGCTTCTTAATATGATTTTCATTGATAACCACTAAAAGATTTCAACTTAATTCACACAAATATATATATGTGAAAGAAGGTGTGAAATAATTAAGGTATAATTGTATGAAGTAAAATGTAAGAACCCCAAAGTATGTAAATTTACTATCCTTGACCCTGAGTATTTGACCGTTTCTCTTCCTTTCAGGTGACTTATTACAATTCTTGCACCTGCCCACCGATTATATAAACTTAAATAAAAGTACCATCTTCGTGTTTACACAGTACAAAAACTTATATTTGGCATAACATCATATGGGACAAGACCTGACCTAAGTGGGATAAAAATGTATTTTTTTTTCTTTCCATGTAGAAAAAAAAACTCAAGGAGATGAGACAAGATTGAAGAACCTTTACAAATTGTAGTTCTATGCTACGGTGATTATAGGACGAAAACTCTTACCACATTGTCCAGATGTTGAAGGATTGAATTTAACTATTTGGGTTGATGTCAGGTTCCTCTTTTAACAATAACTATATCATCAAGATTCAACAATTCAAGAGAAGTCAACCTGACAATCACAAACAGTCCCCCACCTTTGTTTTTATCTATGTGCACATATCGAACATCATAAATAAATGAAGCATATAAACCTACCTCTTTATGTTTGGAAGGCCGTACAGAGTCTGGCAGTAACTTGGTTGGCCGATATTGATTTTCCCGTATAAAGGTTAGCCAAACAATTGGAATCCCAATAAAAACAACAAAGTTAGAACAACTCTATTTGAACCATTATTAAAATCCACATAGGTCAAACGTGTCAAAAGTCAACCATTGGTCAACTCGGTCAACCCCGACTAACTTTAGACAAACCACAACTTTAAAACTAGATGACATCCTAAAACATAAAAAAAAACATTCTATAAACTAATAAATTCATCTCTCCAAATTAAAGCGCCCCAATAAATGCTCAATTCAAATACGATGCTTTAAGTAATTTAATAATTTATTACAAACTTTTCTCCTTAGAAATAAATAATCAATTAATATTAATATTCTAAAATAATTAATATATCAATTAAATAATAATTTAAATTAATATATTAATTAATTTAGAAATTAAATTAATTAACTAACATAATCTAAATAATTATAATGTAATCAATCTAAGTCCAAAATAAAATAAATATCCAATATGAATAAATATGATATCTTATGAGACACAAAATAATTTTGTTGGTTAAATTAATTATCTAAATAACTCAAAGATATATGGGCCTAAATGCTAGTAAAAAAAGGGCCCAAAAGAGCGAAGATCTCAGCCCAGAAAGCATCTGGCCCAATATTCATTTTAACCGGATCCAAGTCAGACCCAAGACCCAACCGTCTAACCTAGATCAGAGATTTTGACCTGACGCAGGGTTGTCGATGACAAGTGACAACCACGTTTTCAGGCTATATGGCCTCATCTTTTTTATTGTTTTCGCTGATTCTTTTTGCTAAAATGCTAGAAAATGATTTTCCTCAACCATAAAAACTAGAATCAACGAAAACCATCAGGTATTGAGTCTCATTTACTCATTTAAAGTTTAGGTTCTAAATCAACTCGAAAATCAGTAAAAACGCAAAAGGGGACCTCCCAAACTAAAATCTGAAACATAAGATTATTAAGGTTCGATAGAGAATTTAAAAACAAAGCTAACCATATAAAGAACTCGAAATTTGGTTGAGCATTATACCTCCAATCGTCAATAAACGGAGTTTTTCGAACTCGAACTTTAACCTCCGATTTCTCTCTCAAAACTCGGCGAAATACTGATCTTCTTGAAGCAAAAGTGTAGAGGAAAGTATTGGATATGTATATCTGAAACTTTTTTGTCTTAATAGTTGAAATTTCGAACCAATAGGAAGCTTCAAAAGGATTGTCGTTTTCAAAATTCTGAAAATAATCAGAGATGTCCTTTTGTCATAACAGGTCCTCATGTATGAGAAATTCGCTATCTGACCATGCTCCCAAACTTTCAAAAAATGACACTCGGCCCTCTGACTTCAATACTTTGGCCAACTTTACACTTTTCACTCTCAATCAGACGTTTTCTTTCATTTTTAGTCTGATTAAACATGAACTCTTTTCTTTTCACTTCTCACTTTCATTAAATAACATTATTGACCTCTTTTCACATTTTTCTTCACATTTTTGACTCACAAAAATAAAAACCAATTATATTTTATTTTCGTTTTTTTTTATATTTATTTATTGACCCCTTTTTAGTGTCACACCTGTTATTGTGGCCTGAGATGATGGCCGATTTTGGATAACCGGAGAAAGACTAGAAGGGGAAGGTGGGATGTGGGGTCACACTTAACATGTGGCATTGCCTCATTGAAAGCTATAATATTCTTTTGTTTTTTTAATAGAAAATAAGTAAAAGACTAAAATACCCTTTATTAGGGTGCGTTTGGTTTGCAAGAATGTTTCTGAGGGATTTGGATTCCATGGGATTTGGATTGGATTGGATTTAAAATCCATTCATGTGTTTGATTTGCAGGATTTGGATTTGATTTGAAATTCATTCCTCTGTTTGGTTTGTAGGATTTGGATTTAGATTTTTTTTGTAATTATTTTAATCACCAAATCTCTTTCATTTTCTTAAATCTATCTATTTAACCAACAAACCTAAAAATTTAACAATCAAACCTTTTCATCCATAATGCATATTTAATCACCAAAATTTACCCATATTTAACTACCAACTTGTTCTTTCAAAAGCACACATTTACCCACCAAAATTTACCCATATTTAACTACCAACTTGTTCTTTCAAAAGCACACATTTACCCACCAAAATTTACCCATATTTAACTACCAACTTATTCTTTCAAAACCACATATTTGCAAAAATCCATTGTGTTCTTTCAAACTTAACAACATGACTATTCTGTGCATAGTGAGTGCTCCAAAGGGAATGGTGGGAGACTACAGGGGTGTATTTTGTTTACTTTTTCCAGATTTTTGGCATAGGTTCTAATAATGGATGAGATTACAGCCAACTTTAGAGGCACTCAAATTGTATTGAGAATTGGTATTACCAATTTAACAATGAAATCTCACTTGTAGCTATAAATAGCTAAGCTAAAGCAGGAGCAGTATTCAAGCTGGAGAATCATCATTTATAAAAGATAACATTCTAGTATTCAGACTTAGACTAGTTGCCTTAGAATACAAAAGATAACATTCTAAAAATTGAATGTAAAGACATCAATGAGAGAAAGAGTATAACAGGAAAACCCAAACACAAGGTAGCATCTTCCCGGGAGGCATGTTCTTTACACAACAGTCCACACACGCATATATGCATATCTATGTATCTATATCTACAGATATGTATGTGTATCGATGCATGACAGCAAATTAGCTAAAATGGATTGGTTGTTTCTCAATAGAATGTTTGACAAAGTTCTTTCCAATTTTCAACAGGGAGAACCCTTGTGCATTTTCTATTCTCGTTATGGAATATGCATTTTCAAATTAAAACCCCCAAAATGCAGATCATAATCGAGCATGTCTAATGCTATACAAAAGAGGTTATATGATTTACCTGCTGAGTGATGAGAGAAGGCGGCAAACAGGAAGGGCGGTTTAGGGAGCAGCTTCGCGAGGGGAAAGGAAGACAGCACCAGCGAGGAGGCAAACCGATTAGGGCACAGCTTCGCAAAGGACGGGACGGGAAGGGAGCACCGGCGAGGAGGATTGATTAGGACGGGAGGAAGCGATGGGAGGGAATCTGGGCGAAGGAAGCGAGAGGAAGGTGGGTGAAGCAATCGACAGGAATCGATGGGAAGGAGAAGCCCGGATTTGGATTTCAAATCCCGCTAGTTTGCAATGGATTTCCAAATCCCGCGTCTATGGATTTTAATGAAATCCCAGGATTCCAAATCCCTCCAATTTGGCAAATCAAACACAGGATTGGAATGGATTTCAAATCCAAATCCCCCCAATTCCATTTCAATCCTACAAACCAAACGCACCCTTTAAGTTCACTAAGCTGACATAACATTTTAGACTGTGCCAGGGCAAAGGGACCAAATGCGTGTGAAAATATAAACCATTTGGACATTTTCTATAATTATTTCAAATTAGGGACGCGTAGTGTGATTTAATGTAAACCATAAGGATGAAATTCGTAATTTACTCATATCTATATCTATACTGTATTATTAAGCATTTGGCAAGAACACTTAAAAATCATTTTTTATACATGAAGTAGTATTTATTGATGCATATTATTTAAAATTCAAGATTACAAGTAAATAATGCATAAGTACAACTTATTAAAGCTCAATACTTGAATTTGTGTAACTAACTACAGATAAACATAATCAAATATTGATAAACATTTCATTGTAAATATAAAAATCCTAAAAAATAATTAGGATAATCATCGTCTTCTAACAGAATACTTAATTATTATCTTTATAAAAAATTATATTATTAAATAAAAAATAAATTACTTTCTTTATAAATTGTATATGTCTTGAGTCCAACTAGATGTTTTAGTCAATTTAATAAGAGATAAAGACTTGATAATATAAGGTATACTTTGTTTTGAAATTTGGTCTATTTGGGACAAAACGAAATCCCCAACAGGTGAAACATGGCCAAAAATGAGGGTTTAAAACCATTAGAAATTGTATATTATTGTTAAGAAGGTGATATGGTTTCTGAATCCACGTAGGCATTGAGTATCCGCGTCCTGGAGGTTTAGTCCAGGAAGTCAAGACTGCTACGCGCTTTCCTCTTACTTTCTTCTCACAATCCCACCACCAACGCCTGCAATTCTCTCTCTCTCTCTCTCTCTCTCTCTCTCTCTCTCTCTCTTCTGCTTAATTTTGCCTCCACTCCAAATATATATATATTAGGGTGTTGGTCCTTCAATTGTTTTGGGTTGGTCAGAAGAGACGTATGATAGGTGATATACATGGAGAATCCAAGAATAACGACCGACAATCAACACCTGGAGAAGAAGAGGAAAACTCAAGAACATTGTCTCATGGAATCATCCAAGGAACAGGAAATACTGGAAACAGCTGCTTTCCATTTGATTCTACTCAGCCAACCATCTTCTTCTAATTCCAGACCAAATCATCACCAATCTGATCATCATGGTGATGGTGATCATGATCATGATCATGATCATGGTGGTTTCAGGATGATGATGAAAAAGAAGAAGCAAGATGATGCAATATTAGTAGAAGGTATTAATGCTACTCAAATTAGTGATAAGGATGCAAACTCAATTTGTACCACTTTTTCTTCATCTTCATCTTCATCTTCATCTGCTGAAACAACAAAATCTGGGATATCAGTATTGGAGGATGATCAGGAAGTGCAACATCAACATGAGGTTCCAACAACTCCAAGACAGCCAAAACCTCGATTTAGATCTTTAGTTGATATTTACAGTGTTACTAGGCCACTTTGATCTATATATATACATATATATATATATATATATATATATTCATCTAATAAACCAATAATCTGCATATGTATATATATTGCGTCTTCAATCAATGCAATTTTTCTTTTCTCATATTAGGAATTAACACAGGATGAATGCAGTCTCTACTACCACTTGACTTTTGCATATATATTTCTACCCTTGTTATGTTGACATATTTTCCTTGAATTTAGGGTTTAAGCTTTGATGAAAATGCAATATACAGGATAAGAAAGACCATCAAGACATGCATGCACATCTACATACATCTCCAAATATATATATATATATATATATATATATATATATATATATAGATTGTAAGGGGTCGTTTATTAAACACTTATCCGGTAAGTGATTATAGGGTAATTCTCTTTACCGGACGAAATGACAAGAGTCAAAAATCTTACCCTGTAAGAGCAATGATAAAGATAGAGAGTCTTATTCGGTAAGTGAAAGTAACAACTCTTACCCGGGTAAGTGCTTACCGGGTAAATTGTTGCATACGATACCATTTTAATGTACAATCTAACCCGCTAAAATAAATTATATTGTTAATTAACTCCTAACATTCAACGCTTACCGGGTAAGCATTTAGGTAAAAGGCCCCTAAACATACATATTTTAATGCAGACCTATTAAATATTTTAAATATAAAATAATAACATTTATTTTAAAAAATAAGTTATACACAAATATGATGAATGGTTAGGTGAATTAATATTTCCTTTTACACGCTCTAAGCATAATAATAAAATATTATATAAAAATAGAATTGAATCTTGGTTGACTCAAAATTAAATGTTTAAGAAACCATAAAACCCAAAGTTGATCAAAGTCTTGAAAACGACCGATTAATATTGTAAACCCTTCTTGGCTGCATGGTCAAATGGTCAACTCTTTGCTTCTTAAATTCCGATCGAATAATTTCGCGTTTAAACCGTTTTCGGATACGGAAGACTTGATTCATTGAACTTATACCAACATATAACGTTGAGTTGAGCAAGAGCTCTACCGAGTTTGAACTCTGCTTTGCTTCGTTGAAGTCAAACCCATAAAGAACGTAGTAGAATTTATTTTCAAATAATTGAATGAAAATGAACAAATTAAAGTCATATATTTCTCTTAGAAGAAACTTACGCTCACAATCGAATGGTGATATATAGACTCACTTGGTAACGTTGTGCTAAACGCTTCTTGGAATGTGACGGAATTTGGAAGTATATGTATTATATATTTTGATACAATTTCAACACTGATTTATTTATTTGTATATAGCGTATGTCTTCTTGTATTATATTAAAATTAAAAAAAAATTAAATACATTTATAGGGTATATTTCAAATGCAACCATATCCATTTGTACAACCAATGTAACCCAATTAATTGAGATATTTATAGAAATGATGAGAGTTAATTTATTATGATTTGAAACAATCAAAACTTCTATGAAATCACATATTTATCAAATTAAATGGACGGTTGAGATTGAGTTGTATTGGTTGTACAAATGTAAAGGGTTGTATAATAACCAACCTCTACATTTATATTGATTTTGAACTATAAATAAACATGTTATAGCAATTATAAGCTAATTTATCTTTTGAGTTTATTTGAATAGTTTTGTCTGGAAAGCAATAAACTTAGGTGTTTTTTTGACAAAAATAAGCTAGTTTATTTTTTAGGTACACATTTGAATGCATATAAGCTAACTTTCCTAACTAAATTAAGTCAAAGTAACGGGTTTTTGTTTACCCCTTAATAGTTCCATTAAGAGATAACCTTTGAATAGTTCGGAAGTGAATCTTGTTTAACAAAAAAAAAAATCTGCCTCTTAATGGTTCTAAAATCATCTGAATGATTTTGCATCCTGGACATCTCTTAACCATTCAACGCCCTAATTTCATTGTAAATAATTACCAAACAATATATTTCATTTTACATTAAATCATGAGAGTCTTTTAATCGTTCCGACTACTTAATCATTTTACACCAAATCATTAAGTAATTATCAAACAATGAAATTTGAAGATATAATATTATCCATAAGTCTCATCAATGAATCCAATAGTTAGAAATTAGGTCTTGAACTACTTTCTTATTAATTTATCCGGTAAACTACTAGGGGCTCCTGTAGCCCATGCCGGATTAATCGTATTTTGTGCCGGAGCAATGAATCTATTTGAAGCGGCTCATTTCGTACCAGAGAAGCCTATGTATGAACAAGACTAAATTATTCAAACAAATTTATTAATCAAAACAATAAGTAATGCAAATTTCACTTCAAATATATTTAAAACAAGCGTGTTTAGTTTTCATTTAAAGAGTTTATTTATTTTTTATTTAAGTCAATTTCTAAAAATTACAATTTTCGTTAAAATCACAATTAATTATTATTTTTAAATGTTTTCTAAATCATATATGATTTCCTAATCATATGTGATTTAAATTTTGAAAAATAATGATTCATATTAAATTGAAAAAGAAAAGATACTAAAAAAACAGAATCACATGTGATGTGTGATAAAACACATATAAAATGTATAAGATTGCATGCATTTCAAAACGTAATTCATAATTCATGCATATCACAAGTAATGTTATAGATAATTTACATTTCTTTTTTATTATGATCAATATTATATATGATACATTGACGAAAATTAACAACTCTTTTGTAGGAAAGAAACTTCGATTACTTGTGGATTTTCACATGTGATTTTTATGAAAATTTTAAAAAGAAAATCTCAAATAACTACTTTAATAAAAATAAACATTTTAAATTAAAAACTAAATCATGCTTATTTAAATGTTGTAAAAAATAATAAATAAAAGATAATAATGCTTTAATCACAAAAATAATAATAAAAAATCATGAATAAATACCTTATTTAAATTTATTAAATAATCTTAATATAAATAAATAAATTTTCAGATATGATCTATATACAACAAACGATAGATATTCCTTTTTGGACGATTTATAAGAAAGTTTTATTTAAGGTATTGTTTAATGAAATAATAGGCCCATAATTATTATTTTATTCTTTTAGATAGATATCATTCTCGATTGATCATCTCTCTCTATACATACATATATCTATACTATATTATAAAGCATTTGGCTAAAACTCTTAAAATCTCTTAAACTCTTAAAACTCTTAAACCCGTTCATCCCTAAACAATTTCATCCCTATCCGATTTCAT
>NC_037535.1:18603564-18605573 GCF_001531365.2 Cynara cardunculus var. scolymus
ATATTTTATTCAAAACTAAAAACATCATCGCTTTCTCAAAATCACATAAAGCCATATTATAACATCGACTGAGATAAAGAATAAAATGAAATATTAAAAACACGATGTATCTCGCTGCATTGCGCGAGTACGCTTCTAGTATATATATATATATATATATATATATATTTCTTTTCAATTATTAAATCTATTTTCTAACCACAAGGATGGTGTCTGATTGGTTTAAGCTTGACTCCAAAGGTCAAAAGTACCAGGAGGTCACAGGTTCAAATCCAAGCAGGAATAAAAATCCTCTTGTGGCCACGGAGGTTCAAATGAGGTGACTCCGGGCTATCTGCAAAGTAGGTGGTCGCCCTGGAATTAGTCGGCTCGCATAACGGACTGAATATCCAAGTTAATAAAAAAAATTATTTTCAAATTTTTGATCAATAATTTATTTACTACATAGCAAAACGTTCACCTCATATTATCAAAAATATTTTAAAATTCAAGATTACAACTTATTCTACAAATGTACAACTTTTTAAAATTCCACATTTTGACTCAAGACTCCGTAATATTAAATGACAACTAACTGATAAACATGTTCAAATAAAATATACACGTTGAACTCTCATAATACGTTGCAATACTTCATAAAACGGATAATCAACTGAATACCTAGCTCTATAAATAATACTTTGAGAAAAATAAAACGAAACATGAATTAGGAATTTATAATTGAGGGTTCGGGTTCTCAATTTAAATATCGAGATGTATTACGTGAATACAATTATAATATATGTACAAGCACTACATTTATCCCAAAATAAAGACATAAATAAAAACAACTTACGTAAACCTTATCGCTTTCTGATAATTTAAATCTTGCAACGCAGATATTTGCATGACTATAAATATTTTCTCTTCATGTGAATAAGCATAAACAACCAGTACATAAAAGTAGTTATATGTCCATAAAGTTGAGTATATAAAATTAAACAACGTTGTTTTAGTCTTAACAACCAATATGACGCATGACCTGTAACAACCCTCTTTCTATATTTATGTATGTGTGAAAAGTATTTCATCGTACGGCTTGTTTTTTATTCGTTACACTCGTGTTGGAGGTACAAACATGTTCACAACCAGGGGCGGATCTACCTTATAAAAGGTGGGGGGAAAGGCCCCCATTAAAAAATTAAAAAAATGAATTTTCTAAGGGTAAAAGTTGTTTTTTTTTAATTTCTACCATGGTTTTCCTCCGTAATTTCTTGTTAGGCCCCCACCAACTAAAGAAAGTATCTTGAAATCAACCAAAAAACTGAAAAGTTCCTCGAAATTGATAAAAAAAACCCCTTAAAAATCCCTCGAAATAATCCAAAAAACTTCAAAAATCTCTTGGAATAGTGGAATAAAGCTAAAAACACATCGGACAACTTTGTGGGCGTTTAAGCTACCTTAAAGGTGCCCCCACTAGACCAAAATCCTGGATCCGCCACTGTTCACAACATAACAAAAGGTAAAGAAAAACACAAATATTCAATAATTTGGTAACTTCGTTGACTGTGTGTTTTGATTGTTTAATACATGGAACTTTTTTCATTCATGATCATGTTTGAACGTCGACTGATTGAATCATCGAGCTATGAATTTTAAACTGGTTTTCCAAAATCGAGTTTTTGGGATTGATCGAAACAATGTTTCTAGTTTGCATGGGTCATTAATTTCATATGTTACATGTATTATCTATACTATTTATAGAACATTTGACAGAAATTTTTAAAAACCATCTTTTATACATGAAGTACTACTTATTGATGCATATTACTTAAAATTCAAGATTACAAGTAAAGTGTACATAAGTACAACTTATTAAACTCCATATTTGAATTTGTATAACTAACTATAGATAAATATAATCAAATATAAGATAAAAATTCTCATTTTAAGTATATCAAAACATAATTAGAATAATTATTGAGTTTTAACAAAATACTTAGTTATTATCTTTATAAAAATTATACTAT
>NC_037535.1:18605643-18629267 GCF_001531365.2 Cynara cardunculus var. scolymus
ACTATTAAATCAAAAATAAATTATTTCGTCATTAAACCTAAATTAAATTATAATAAAAAATTGAATTAAAGAAATTAAACAAAAAATGAGTAACTTTTATAATTTTTTTAGTTTTTATTATATCTTCAAATTTATATTTTATTAGGAAAAACATTATTTCTTTCTCAAAACCACATAAATTCGTATTATAACGTCGACAAAGACCAAAAAAATAAAATCAAACATTGAAATCAAGATATATATCGTCGTATTGCGCAAGTACATTTCTAGTGATATTTTTATAGAGAGAGGTTCAAACGAGAACGATAACTAAATAAAAAAACTTTAAAATAGTCAAATCACATACAAAATCAAATGTAATTTTAAACTAACGATCAATATAAAGGTATACGGACGACGTGACTTATAGGCTACGACCTCTGGTCACGGCCAAAGTTACATGAATTACATATTATTTTACACATGATTTAAATATGAATCACATGTAATTTAACCGTTATATACATGCTATTAACGTATTCTGTTATATAGATGCTATTTTCGTGTCAACCCGAGTTAATGGGTCGAGGAGACGCTCATGATCCAGAAACCCGGAGTATGGATCCGGATAAAAAAAGTAGCCGCCTTATGGATTTAAATAAATTTAAACTTACACTTGCAGGACACGTAACCCTGTTGGGCCCACCTCCATTAACCCTAGGTCGGTGCTTCTGCTGACGTGTCTTCTCCTTTTATACGAAGTTTAGCGTTACTTGATTCCCTCCGCCAATCCAACACCACTACACCACCAAAAAAAATCTTCCATGGCCAAATCTAAACAAGAACATTCCAGATTCACGGAGCCGGAGATGGAGGCGGCGTTGCAGCTTATTCAACTCAGCGGTGAATCCGACGTCGATGTTCACGATCACGGATTCAGTCATTCCTCCGGCGAGGTTTTAGCAACAACGATGGAGAGAAGGAGAAAAAAAGTCGTCGGAGATGATGATGAAAGCCAAGGGAGTAGTACCTCTGATATAACCTCCGCGCCGAGGAGATTTGAGGCGGAAGACGACGATGAGGATGTAGGTGGAAGCAGGCGGCGAAAGAGGAGGAAGTTTCGATCGGTTTCCGAGATCTACAAGATAACCAGTACGTAATGGTTTCGATTATGTTGCTAACACTTGTAAATTATCGTCGATTAATCGAGATGAACAGTACGTGTATAGGTAGAGAGATGTTAACTTGAAGGAATCCATGTGTATATATTCTATTTTTTGGTGATCCGATCCGATCCTATCGGTTGTTGAAGTTTTCAAATATGTTAGCGTCCAAAAAAAGCTAACAGATTTGCTTACATGAACTGACATCAACTTTTCAAATATGTTATCAATAACGCACGAAGGTTTGAAACAACTTACAATTTTAAATTGTTATTGGTGTCGTTTACCTATAAAACACCTACCTTAAGCGTTTAACGGTATAATTCAACTCCATCGCTTACTTACCAGGTAAGATTTTAGTTTACCAAAACGACATTATATATAACAATTTATCTGGTGGTAAGAGTCTACTTATCACGTAATTAAGACTCTTCGTTCTTACCATGTAAGAGAATATTACTTGATAAATGCTTATCGAAAGCATTTGGTAAATGACTGATAACAATCTATTTGTAATTAATTTATATTACTTTTTCTATAAATATTACATTCAATTTGATATACAATCTATTTGGATGTCCCTTTTTGATCACCCGCTAGCCGTTAGGTAGTGACCAAAATTTTGAGGATTAGTAGTTGGTCGAGATTGTAGAGGCGGATATCGTGTTTGACTCGTTCAACCCGTCTCTCGACCCCTTGAAATTGACGTCCTCGCACACCACAGATTTTGTCGTCCATCATTTGTTGCTAGGTCACCTAGTCCCTATTGAATTTATTGTTCCATTTGCAAGTATTTCTTAGGTTTTAAGTATTAGTGTAAAGTAAAAATGATGGAAGCTTCAGGTCACTTTTAAATAATGTAAGTGCTTACCTCATTTGCAAGGGACTCGGGGAAGTAGTTTATAAAAACTTGTTTGAGATTCGTATCATCGACACCATTAAGGCGATACTTTTTATTTTTACCACATTCTCAGAAAAGCAAGAGTAAAGCCTAAATACATTTTGTGTGTGTGTATATATATACTATACATATATGTAAGTAGCGGTACGGTCGGTTAAACCACCTATATACAATTCTCAAACCATTGGCCAGGTCTTGCTAGCTACCCTACCAAACTGCCGTAAATGGTCCGGTTTGGTTTGGCCCAACCAGTTTCATGGCCTATCGATTTTTCGAACTCCTTTAGTCTTCCATTTTTTGTTTTATAGTGAATTTTGTGTCGACCAAAAATAGAATACCGAGGGGTTGAAATAAAAGTTTGAGAGCTGATAAGCAAAACCGAAACACTGACCATGATGGAGTTGTGTCCAAGCACACTCTGGGTAAGTGCTTACCAAGTCACTTTACCTTAACATATGAATATGACAAAGACTAAAAATCTTATCCGGTAAGAACGAAACAAAGAACAAGAGTTTTACCCGGTAAGTGAAGGCGACGACGACTCTTATCATGGTAAGAGCTTACTAGGTAAATTATTGCATGCAATGCTGTTTTCGTGAAATAAAATCTTACCCGATAAGTAAGTAATAGTGTTGAATTTTACCAGTAAGCATTTACCGGATTTGTTTTTGAATTTTATCTCTTAATTACCACTTATACGTACGTTATCAGATAAAAAGTTACAGTTATCACATTGTTTATTTCTCTGTAATAAGATATTAAAAACCGTTAGGGGCTGTTTGGTAGGCTCTTAATGGTTACATTAAGAGCCAATCGCTGAATCGGTAAGAGGTTGCAAGTGTTTGGCAAAAAAAAAACCACCTCTTAATGGTTACAAACACCTCTTAACCATTTTGCATATGGTACCTCATTCAACCATTCAGATCCTTCTTTTTCCAATTTTACCCCCTTCCTCGTCGCTCACAGCTCCTCCCCCACCCTCTCCTTCCTCTCGTCGCCGGTTACCCTTCCCCCCATCTCCATCGCCGGCGACCTTCCACAGCTTCCATCGTCGGCGACCGTCCACAGCTTCCGTCGCCTTCACTGAGTTCACGTCGCCTTCCCAGCTTCCACCATCTCCGTCCCCGTCTTCGGTTGTCGCTCGACCGATGATAGCCTGTGAGACTCCACAGCTTCCATCGCCGGCGACCTTCCACAGCTTCGATTAGGTTTTCGCCATCGCCCCTCGCCATCGCCGGTCACCTGTGGCCTTCACGAACTCGTCGCCCAGCGTTCGGGAGCCCCAAATTGGACCCAACGTACACACCCAGTTGAATCCAACCAGATTTTGGTTAGGGTTTTGGTTTTTWTTGTTTATGATTAATGAAGCAGATTGGCAATCRATGAAGCAGATTTTGGTTAGGGTTTTCGTTCTTGATTCTTGAATCGATGAAGCAGATTGGTTAGGGTTTTCGTTCTTGATTCTTGAATCGATRAAGCAGATTGGTTAATCGGCCCTAACACATTATCCAACTTCAACTTCAAAGAAAATGTGAATGAGGGTTAAAATGGTAATTTACTGTCATTCAGATAACAATTACCAAACATTATTATTTCATTCAGTACTTAACCATTCTGGCCCTCTTAACCATTCTGACCACTTAACCATTCTGCACCAAACCATTCAGTAACTGCCAAACAGCCCCTTAATCTTCCAAATATCGAACATTGTCTTCCTCTTATGACTTTCATCTTTCTTCAATTTTTTATTCCTTTTCCATAGACAATTAATTTTCAGTAATATTTTTCTTATCATAAATAGTATTATAAAAAACAACACACTCATTTGAGGCGTTAATTTACCTACTATTTTGAGAGTAAGGGCCGTTTATCCAAATGTTTACCCGGTAAGCGCTTACTAATATGATTCAACACTATAATTTATTTAGATGCGTAAGATTTTAGTATATCAAAGCATATCGAAAGCAACAATTTAATAGGTAAGCGCTTATTTGGGTAAGAGTCGTCATCCTCACTTACCGGGTAAGACTCTCCGTCATTCTCATCGTTCTTACCCGGTAAGATTTTTGGCCCTTCTCATGTTCATCCGATGCGGAAATTTATACGTTAAGCACTTATCAAGTAAGTGTTTAGTAAACGACCCCTAAAATAAACAATTACGCTCATTCAGACATTTTTCAATTTATAAAGTCTTTTTGATTCCGTTTGGAGACATTAACACCATCTCTTATCAATAAGAATTGAAATAACTCTTCACATTTCGACATCACAAACACCACTTAATTTACCAAGCACACCCAATCGAAAAACATATTGTTTCTCGACAAAATGATTTTCTTCGGTTCATGTTGAAACTTCAAATTTGGTGACAAATATTCGGAAATTTTCCAAATATTTATGTTATATTTGCCATTACTCAACCACTTATGTCATTATCGTTACATAACTATCTAAAACGTGAGTTTACCACATCTTGTTAACGTAACTCAGGGATCACACATCAATTTAAATCCAATGCACATTTAAGACCTCTAACTATTGTCTTGTTGCGTCGAGACTGTCTTGTTGCGTCGAGACAAAAGAGCAGGGGCATGTGAACACCTACCTAGCTCATACCGAGGTTCGCCCCTGTCAAAATCTACCATATAGGGTCATTCTTCAAAAAAATATCCGTTCAAAAAGTTATTCTCCTAAATAATACCCAACTGATTTACGTTGGTTAACACCGAACATACACACGGAGAACACAGGATTTTAATTTCACTCACTGCTAAATAAAGTTCAAAACTTCATACAACAAAAACTAATGTGGATGCCTGCTTGAATCATATGTTCTTAGAAGCTCCACATCCACAACAAATAGCGAAAGTTTTCTTATTTATATTTTTGTGATTGGCTAGGCTAGCGAAACGCATACCCCTCCCACACACACACAACAAACGAGGCTTCAACCATAAAGTTCGAGATCAAGCGTTACTTTCAGAATCGAGCTGCTAGTATATGTGTTATGTCTCTTTTAGAAGTAAAGGCTCAACAAGTGCCCTCTGCAACATTGACGACGTAGAATCATCCTCAATCGGCTTCTTTCCACTTTGCCCTTGCTTATTTTGGCCTCCCTGCTGTGTTTAACAACAAGAATATAATCACCAACTCAAAACATCGAGTAAATTAAACAAAATGAAAATAAGAATGCCTGCAAAGCAAAAGACAAGTGTTGAGAAAAAAAAAGCAAAATGAGCCACGATGTGTTTTCCTGGTAACGATGAGTGTCCTGACCGGTTTGTGTTCATTTTTAATATTTAATCGTTTTGCAGAACATGGAAAAGGAAATGAGAGAAGGGTGACATGATCCAACAGGTCAACCCAAATCATTTTAGATGTGTTCATTTGACCCATAATTCATTTGCCACCAACACTAACATGTAATAAACCAAACCATACAAACACAGTATATCTCACTCGATATATGCTTATGCCTATACATATACATATCAAGGTGGGAAAATTGAATTTACAGTTTCACGTTTTACTTCCAAACATCATTACCACTAACCCAAAGTTTGACCACGATATGGCATCATTAAATTCTTGATATGAAGTTGTGCTAAAATTCAAAATGTCATAAATGTGTGATTTTGTCACTAGGATTGGTTTTTATTCAGGATCGGGGTTGTATATCTCATTTGCCTAGGTTTTTACATCAATGGTTGCTATGCTTTACTCTGTTACTGGTTTTTAACGAATAATTTTGCATACCACTCAAAACATCAGAGAAACAAAAGCTCCAGCTGAACCTCTAGTCATAACACATTTCATAACTGGTGATGCGGAAAAATGTTGAAATTGTCATTAATATTTTAGCATGACAAAATAGTATGTGAACAAAATCATAATAATGCACAATTGAATGAAGTCGTGTCTAAAAAAGGATAAGTAAGCAGAGAAGATAACTACTTACAGCGATAGTTGATCTCCGAAAAGAGGGAGTACGGGCTATGTATGAAGCAGCTGCAGCTGCTGCTACACGTATCCTGTGGAAGGCAAACATTGGTTGGTTTTGTCTTGCCATCAATATGCATCAAAATCCTAGAATTTTAATGTACCTTTTGTGAACATCAACAAATTCATCAGTCTCATCTACAATCTCCTCCTGCATTGATAGACCAATTTTATCATATTAAGTCCTCTTTTCCAAAAGACCTCACCCATGTACACAAAAGTTAGGCTTGGTCACCAAAAGACCATCATACATTTATAAATTTGTTTTTGGGAAGTTAGACTCAAATCCTCAATTGAAAAAACCGAAGTAAAGATATTGGGGTAATGGATAATGGTATGTTTGAATAAATATTTCCATGGGGTTCTGTCCCCTTTATCAAAAAGAAGTTATGAGAGAACCAAGAAAACCTGAAGAAGTTCTTCAAATACATCTTCCAAGGTGATTATACCAATCACTTCACCTTCTTCAATGTCCTCTGTTGAGTAAGGCACTCCGTTTGGTGCAGTATCACCCAGCTTTGAGAATGTTTGTGTGGTCGTTCTTGCAGCCTTTTCCACATCAATAACAATATTTTCTGCTTTTTCACCCTGCTTTGATGGCGATCGAGTTGTAGATTGAAAATATTTACCAATGACTGTTCCTTGATTCGGTTCTTCGTCAAGTGTAGGAGGTTTTCTGCCTTTCCCTTTAGTTTTGACTACAGCTGCCATATGACTGCCTCCCTTTTGAAACTCATTCAGTATGTCATATAGAGGCATGTCAGCTGGAACCCTGGCAAAAAATATTGTAAATGAATCATAAAACTATATACAATTCATATTGCCTCCCTATTTTGCGGATCAAAGAGTGATAATTTGAAGAGAAGAAGAACAAGAAAACAGAAGTAACCTTGGAATTCTCCTGATGGACACTGCACTTACTGGAGTCTCTGTTTCTGCTCGTACAGTAAGAAGACTTTTCACCTACAATTCAGCAAGAACAGAATTAGGAGACGTCATTGTTCACAGATAAATACCATATAGAAGTAACTGAAAACTTTTGTGACAGCCTACCAACAGAAGTCCAATGACATTTCTTGGGTTTCCTGAGTATACAGGGACTCTACTATGACCTCTTGCAAGGATCTCTCCCATTGCTTCCCTGACATATTACAAGCAGAAGAGGAATGCATAGAGTTACAATTTCTCACCAAGATTTTGTGAAGCATTAGCAATAAAAATAGCAGCCTTTCGTACCATCGTAACTGCTTGGGAGGAGCAGTTAAAATGGCAACCATCAGAAATTAGAGTGTCATGACAGAGTTGTACAATGACTCAAGATTATGACTCACATCCATCCATGATCCTGTATCTAAGATCTGCTCTTTATGGAATATTGAATTGGTTAGAACTCTGTAAAGTTTGGCCAACTCTAAAACAAACCAAACCAACCCGGTATGTTCCACGAAAGTAAAGGCCAGGACTGTTTCCATAAAAACCTTCTTATGCAAAAGTTTGACATGCTCTAGTTTCATCATTCTAAGAACTCTTAACCAGAATTTCAAAAATTGCAGCAACACAAACTAAAACACAACCCAAAAAGATCAAGAAATATGTCATTCTTTTGAGGAGTTATTAGCATAACAAAAGGTCTTGTCGGAGAAGTAGAAAATTTGATTGAGGAAGGGGTGCCAGGACAAAGATGTGATGGTGACGGGGAATTGTAGGGGCACGGGTGGTGGTATCGGCATATGGATGAGTTGAGGTGCAAAGTGTTAGGAAATCTGGAGTTGAGGCCCAAAAGTCGATAATCGCTCAAAATGTCGAGAAGCCCACAATCTGCAAAATGTACACCAGGAGAGAGAAAGTGGCAGGTTGTTGGTGAGGGGGATAAAGTTAGTCCGGGGGAGGGAATTGGAGGTCATTCAGTTACTTTGTCAATTCTGTTTTAGGAGAGAATTCTCTGGAAAGGAGTCCTCGACTCTGGTTATTTTCTCGGTTATTGTAGAGTTCATCTCCTTTTCCCTTCAATTTATCCAATTATCTCTTTCAATTTCACTGGTTCTAACATAGAACCACTCAAACATAGAATTCTTTTAAAACATGAAGACCTCAGAGAGAATTAGAGCTCCAACTTTTGAATGTGCCCTTCAAATCCAGTAAAAAAACACCAAACTATTCCCTCTACGCAAAAACCTGCAGCATTTTTCGTTTTCCAGACGTTCGCTATAATTTTTTTTACTTCACTAGTCTAATGACCTATACGATCTGTAGCAATCGTTATAAAAGTAGATTGATACAACAATGCATATGTAGAGCTCGGGGTATATGACACTGCCTCTGATGGAAAACACAAATTGATTATCAAATTAAGAAGGATAATGGAGGAAAGTGGATATCTATGATTGAAATTGAAATTGGAAAGAAATACAATAACGGAAACGAACCAGGGAATCCTCCCTCTCTCTGTGCACTAAAGCGAGAGCCAATAGAAAAACTTGGAAAACATTCTCTAATCCAAAATACGCTTTACCTCCTCCCTATTTAAAGGTACACTCTCTCCTCTAATCAACTATTAGCCACTTTCCTTTTATGCCTTTTTGGGTCTTCTAGAATATACTTTAAGAATACTTGGTTTATTCTTATTATGGTCCAGTCCAACCGTCATGGGTGCAAAACAATGCTATCCAGCTGTATCCGCCACGATTGATCCTTCTTTTTGATCAAAATGACTGGGCTGGAAAATACGCTCTTACTTGGTCGAATCATACCAAGATTCAAAAGTTCCTCAACTTGCTTCTCAGTTTCAGCCTTTTGGATGTGGGGATATCTATACGGTCGAACACAAATTGGTTCATGAGACTTGATTAAGGAAATTCTGTGATCGTGAGCACGCCGTGGAGGTAATCTTGTTGGATCCCGAAATACATCTAAAAAACGATCAAATAAGGATTGTAAATCCTGTTGTTGTGCTAAAGATAACTCCTCCTGTTCGTTTTGACCCGACGAAACACTAATCGGAAGACGGGTCTGAGAAGGATTGTCTAGTGACAACCACAATTGAAGAGAAGCTTGGGAAACTTGAACTTTAGATAAACCTTGGATGCCCACTGACTTCCCTTGAAATACAAATTTCATGGAAGATTGTTCTCAGTTATGGATCACTTCTCCCAAGGTCTTAAGCCATTCCATGCCTAAAACCATGTCCAAATATCCCATTTCAAAAACCAGTGCCTCCACCTCGAAGTCACATGTCCCCACTTGTACTTTAAGGCGCGTACAACGTTGGTTAATAAAGATTTTATTGCCATCACCTAGCTGGATGTTGATGCCGTTGAAAAATTCGGAAGATAACCCTAGCGCGGTCACCAATTTCCGAAAGATAAAATTATGCGAGGCTCCACTGTCCACCAAAATCACCACCGGAATACCTGCTATTGCCCCCTCAAACTTTAAGGTTTTGCCACCAGAGGACGAGTCAACAGTAGCTCCCAAGAATTTCAAGGCCATACATAATCCAATTGGAGGAATTTCCTTCTCTTTAGTGACTGGTTCCTCTATTGTTTCGACGACTGAAGCTCACCGTCCCCATCTGCAGATTCATCGTCGCCCAAGAGAAGAATCGGTAATTTCCCTTCAGAGCATTTGTGAGCTGACCGAATTGCTACCCACAACGGAAACACAGCCCTTTCTTACGACGCTCCTCCCATTCTGTATGAGTTAGAGACCGAATACCCCGATTGCGATTGATCAATTGGCCATAGTCTGTTGACTGAATCCCGACAGTACGTGGATTCGGAGGCATACGACCTGCATCATTACGTGTAGTTGGGCTCTTCTCACTGGAAAGAGAACTATTGGGCCCTTTGTTCTCATATCGGCCCAAAAGATTGGATTTGAAATCCCCTTCGAAAGAGAAGCCCAACCCACCTCCTGCCTGATATCGAAATCGAGACGGGGATTCCAGGAAGAAGAACGAAGCATCTCTTCGATATCTTTAGCGAGATACATGGCATCGAGACGAGACTGAGGTCAATGGAGACGTACCCATCGTTTCACGTCATCTCTTAAACCTACAATAAAGTACCCGAGTGTCTGTGTCTCGGGTAATCGAGGTATCAAGGACAACAGATATTCAAAATTGTCTATATAATCGTGAATAGAAGCTACCTGTTTCATCGTCGCCAATTGTTCGAAAGGATTATGAATCTCTAATCCCAAAAATCGTTGGAAAAGCTCGGCGGACAATTGTTCCCACGTAAGGGTATCGTAAATCTGTTTCACAATCGTGAACCAATGTTGAGCCACCCCTACCACACTTAATTGAGCAAGACGAATTCGAAGGTGAGCTGGTGTACCATGAATGTCAAAGTATAATTCAGCTTTCTGAATCCATCTTTGAGGATCGAACCCATAGAATTCAGGCAATTTTACTTTCTTTGCTGCCGATGGTAACATATCGGAAGAACCCAATCGTGGACCAGAACTGAGTGAGGTGTCTCCTTGCAGCGGTGGTGACATCCCTTGAGGATTATGTGGAATTGGGGATCCATTGGAGGCCCCACACGGTCCTCCACTTTCGAGGTCGGGTTGAACACCCTGTTGTTTCACCCACACCATAAGCATCTTACGAAATTCAGCTTCCTCCGCTCGCTCTGATTCCCACGCTTGCATCCCCACTTTGATTTCTTGAATATCCGATTGCAACCTCTGAATTTGTTCTTCATGTTGCTCCAAACGGTTCAGTTGAGATCGAGTTTCCATGGATTCCACACAGCAGGTCAAGATAGGTCGGACCAATGATGGAAAACACAAATTGATTATCAAATTAAGAAGGATAATGGAGGAAAGTGGATATCTATGATTGAAACTGAAATTGGAAAGAAATACAATAACAGGAAATGAACCAGGGAATCCTCCCTCTCTCTGCGCACTAAAGTGAGAGCCAATAGAAAAACTTGGAAAAATTCTCTAATCCAAAATACGCTTTACCTCCTCCCTATTTAGAGGCAGACACTCTCTCCTCTAACCAACTATTAGCCACTTTCCTTTTCTGCCTTTTTGGGCCTTCTAGAATATACTTTAAGAATACTTGGTTTATTATGGTCCAATCCAACCAAATCCGTAACAGCCTCCTTTTTAACTTTTGTTTTATCTAGAAGTCCAAGTTCAAGGTGCCACAACAACAGCTTTTAGGAGTAATAGAAATGCATTGACCAGTTTAGGAATAAGGTGCTGATTGGCTCTGATCAAAGTCCATCTACTCGCTTATTTGAAGTACAGATCTCCATTAAGGATTTAGAAAGATGTAAAGAAAAATTGTAATGTCCTTTTACGGGTAAGCTTATTAATTGTCAAAAGAAGACCAAATGATATGATGCAAATATGACTATGTACAATAATCAAACTCACCAATCTAACTTTGAATTGGCATCCAAGGAAAATGTTGACTCAATTGGTGTCATAGCCTCCTCTGCAGTCTGATCAGATAAAACAATGATGATTATTTTAAGAAATTTCCCACCATTGACAACAAAGTAATAATCTATATCATGAAGATAAGATAATTGCAGGGAAAATCACAGAGCCATAGAGTTGATCATGTATGAAAAATCACTTATAAATAGGTGTGTAGCATTGAACAATAATCATCTATCTTACTAAAGGTTGAAAACAACTTCTTTTACTTCTAATCCTCTTCTTCCACGTAACTTTTGACTGCCCATCAGTATGACACATTAACCCTATTGAGCTCATTGCTTCAAAACCCTAAGGGTCCGTTTGGTTTGCAAGATTGTTTTCCAGGGATTTGAATTTCATGGAGGGAATTGAATTGGAATGGATTTGAAATCATTGGTGTGTTTGGTTTGTAGAATTTGGAATGGAATTGGATTCCATTATTTATAAATACTTTATAAAAAATCATAAAAATAATTAAGTTACATTTTTATTAATTGTCATTACAAAACAAATGTTTTTAACATTTTTTAAAACCTTATTGCATATAATCCGGTGAAATCCCGAGCACCCCTAAGGATTTCAAAATCCTATGTTTGTAGGATTTCAATTAAATCCTAGAATTCAAATCCAAACAATCCAACAAACCAAACATGGGATTGGAATGGTCCGAATGGATTTGAAATCCAAATCCCCACAAATTCATTCCATTCCTACAAACCAAACGGGATCTAAGAGATGAGGATTTGCATTCTTTTAACAACTGAAACCACCAATTCATAAAAGATAAACAACAACTTTCATTTGGAGAAAGTACATATGCACCTTCATTTCCGGGGTGAGGAAGAGGGGAAGGCCAAGGAGACATAGGATGAGCAATTGAGGTTGGACATGATAGCCTTAGATACTTCCAAGGACATAACTTGTGATAGAAGTGCTTGAAGGGGCAGAGGGCTGGAAGTTTAGTACAGGAATGTGTTTTCTTTTACTTGTTCCGTGTGGGTATCGCCTTTTCTTACCTTTTACATGTGTCCATTGTACCTATTATTTACTTTTTCTTACTTACTTTTCTCATGCTCTGTTCACCATACGCTAATTTTTTTTGTTAACCTGGATATCCAACCCGCAATGCGAGCCAACTAATCCCAGGGCGACCACCTGCTTTGCAGATAGCCCGGAGTCACCGCATTTGAACCTCCATGGCCACAAGGGGATTTTTATTCCTCCTTGGATTTGAACCTGGGACCTACAAGTACTTTTAACCTTTGGAGTCAAGCTCAAACCAATCAGGCACCACCCTTGTGGTTAATCTTTATTAATGCTACCAAGTTGCTCACACTTGATGTAATTAGATTATGTAATGTAAGCATACAAACTTGTGTCATGTTAAACCACATAACTAAGAATTCTTAAAGTATTTGCATGGACGGATCCAACATGGTGCCACACGTGCCACCGTATTATTCCTCCGTCGAAGGATAAAAAAAATTAGGTTTGTTGAAGGTGCAACCGTATGTATTTTGAAACTACAACGAGAACAAGTTTTCTTTGGTAGAGTTGGTTTGCAAGGCTTTTGTTCCACCCTAGACCCGAGTTTGAATCCTGTTAGTGTCATTTTCTTAGTCAAATGGTGCCACCTTTTGAATTATTTTCCCTATATCTGTTTCTTATAGACAAACGGTGCCACCATTTCAAATTTTTTTCCCTATACTTATTTCTTATAGTCAAATGGTGCCGCCATTGGAAATCATTTTTGGGTCCGTCTGTAAGATCCCACATTGGTTGGAGAGAAGAACAAAGGTTGCGTTATAAAGGGGCTTGATACCTCCTCTATTAGACACGTTTTAAAACCATGAGTCCAGGTGTGCAGACAAAGCGGACAATATCTGATAGGTTGGCCTGAGATGTTACAGATGGTATCGGAGCTGGGAACTAGACTAGTATGCCAGCGAGGGACTTGGCTCCCAAGGGGGGTAGATTGTAAGATCCCACATTGGTTGGGGAGAAGAACAAAGGTTGCCTTATAAAAGGTCATGATACTTCCTCTATCAGACGTGTTTTAAAACCGTTAGTCCAAGTGTGTGGACAAAGCGAACAATATCTGGTAGGCCTGGGATGTTACACCGTCCCTGAGTGTTGGGTGGTATACCGGAATTTGGTAGAACATCCTCAACCAAGTCAAGAACACAAATAACTTGTTGCTTGCAAAACAACAATCTTATAGTTGGTATATAACCAATTGCACAATGTTGCCCATAAAGGTTGATTAAGCAACAACAATGGAAAACAAAATTATTAACAAGGAAGCATCTAATAAATGAAGCAAAATGTAAGTATATACTCCCAATATATTGCAAGTTTACAGTTAATACCTTTGCAGTTAAATCTAATGCTCCACTAATAATTGTTGTCTCGTCGTGAGTGAGTTCACCTCCTTTACCGGCCTGGTAATGATTGAGGATGTCATTAATTGCAGAAAATACGACAAATGGATGTCAGTCTAGAGTTCGTTACTATGTATAAAAGAAAGAATATAAATGCAACATGCTTATATCACATAAGAAATTAACCTCCTGACCGTGGATGGAAACAAGGACCTTCAACTGAGCTCGCCTAAATAAAGCATCATTATGTCCTAACACCAAATCAAGCATCTGGAATCACAAAATTATGTGTACATAAGCTGCAATATTTGGCCAATTCTTTGTAGTATAAAACTAGAATGTATTTACCTCTTTGTAAACAAAATACTACTAAATAGAATGACATATTCATGATGAACTAGAAGGAAAAGTAATATTTCTATGGAAGCTATGACTTTATTTGTTCAAATTACAAAGATAAAGCATCTGGAATCACAAAATTATGTATACATAAGTTGCAATATAAGGCCAATTCTTTGTAGTATAAAACTAGAATGTATTTTCCTCTTTGTAAACAAAATACGACTAAATAGAATGACATACTCATGATGAACTAGAAGGAAAAGTAATATTTCAATGGAAGCTATGACTTTATTTGTTCAAATTACAAGGATATGTTACAATAGGATAGATGAGACAAAGGCTTTAGTTTGACTTTATTTCGTCTTTATGAAAATAGTACAATCTCGGTCAAAGTAGCCTCCTTACTATAGCATAGTGGCGGTGCATGTTTTTATCTTGGTAAATGCCTCCAGCTAAACCATCCAAGATTAACTAAGAAGATATTTTTTACCAGGTAGTTTACAAATTTGGTGCTCCTAGAAAATCATATCCCGGTACTTTCAAATTAAGAAACAAGTACTCCTTTAAAACATATACAATCAATGAAAAATGCAGGTGACTCAGGAAAGCACTATTTTGTATTATTTGTATTGTCCATTGCAAGGTTAAATAAATCATTTGATCACTCAGGTACTAGAATCTAACTAAACTTCTGATGCTTTCACAAGTTTTATTTAAAAATGAACTAAAAAGAACGCATTATCAAATGGAATATCCCATAATTTTATTTATCTATCTGAAGATAACTTCTTGATTCTGAACCTTAGTTTTAAGCAATCACTAGAAAAAGTGCCACAAAGCATCATTCTTCTGCCCCGTTCACCCTTTCTTCTCCCTCAACAGAATTTACCTTGCCAATAGGATAAGCAATCGGATAGCAAACTATCATCAGTATACGCACAAGCCAAATAAAACTAGAACCTATAGCGAGTCCATATCTGGTAGATAATGCTTGTGGGATCACCTACAAGGCAAAAACAATTGTTACAAAGAGTGATACATATGCATGAAGTAATAAAGAAAAAAAGAAATCTCATATTTCCAACCTACCTCTCCGAAAAACAGGACAAAAGTTACAGAAAGCACAATTGCGACAACTTGATTGAAAATCTTGTCCAAGTATAATGGCAGGGCCTGCAGATTTGCAAGAGCATAAACCATGTATACGAAAAAATTTATATTTATATACAAAAAAAATATGGTGAAAATATAATAAATGTTAATAACAAAGTTAGAGAAAAAAGATCTGCATCCTCTCACATACAGTGATATATCTATTGTCATTTAAATGTATCATGCATGATCAGTCAACCACTATAGTGACTGTATGTCCAAAAAGGAACGAGATGATGAATTGAATTTCTTAGTTGTTTAAAAACTTAATGTGTGTAGTTCTATGAAATGATTGATGAATGTTAATGTACCAATGAGCTTATAGAAAACCTATCAAGAAAATAAAGAAATAAGAATAGACCTCAAAGAACAATGATTATAGTTGCAATCCATGATCTATAGTTATGACTTTGTATATGTTCTTCTAGGCATCTCCTATTCAATAGGTTTTAGATCACATAAGCATTGTGTATGCCTTGCAACCGAAACCAAATATCAACATTGTTGATAAGCATTCTTCCATTTTTCTTCTTATCTTACCCAATACCTTCTAATTATCTCTGGCAAGCACAAACATAAGGGTGAACTTATCTATCCTGCCTTACACTACCCCAAGCTAGAATAAAGGAGGAAGGTGCATTACTCTTTGCAAGTTGCCAACCTGGCATTCAAAAAATAAAAGAAAAAGAAGCTATTCGTTTGAAAATTATCCTACATTTTTTAAGAAAAAGGGCTAAACTAAAGTTGCACAGACCATCTATAAAAGCTATAAATTCCAATACTTTACCTCCATGGAAGCTGCATTGCATAGCAGCAATGTTACAAGAAGTTGATGTTGTTTCTGAACCACAGGAAATATGACAGCTGAAGACAATGATATTGCATAAAACCAACTACCCAAGATATAAAATCAATTAATACAATTGCTCTGTAAGGAAAGAAACAGGTCCTACTTTTTTGGGGATATTTCCAAAAGCATCGTGTTGGTGTCAATAATGTATATAACTGATACAAATATATAATAAATCCAACATGACTGAACATTGATGCATCACATCTAATTGAGGTCATGCTGTCTCTATCTTCCAACTTCATAATGAATAATATTGTTTTGATTTCCAAAGTATTTCAACACTAATTCTTCTACCAAAACATGGTTAGAACTTCTGATAAAGAGTCTTGAACACAAAAGGTACAGAACCGTGCATTTGTGAGCTATCATGCCTTAGAGTTAGCATGATCAAATACTTGTGTTCACTGTTATACTTGTTTAACAAAATAAAAAAGGCACCCTTTGTTCATGATGAGCCCCCATTTCTCGTCCACAGAAATTAAGATAAACACTATATTGCCATCTACCACAAGAAGTTGACAGAATAAGATGAGAGCATCATAACCTTTAAGGATTTGGTGAAGTTTTAGATAGAGTTAACCACTTAATGGTCAGTTCAGCAAATGATTGGACTTGTTTGTTTAACAAAATGATGTTTATTGCCGTTTTCAATCAAACAGAATTAGAAAAGAAATATTCTCAGCCATTTAGCTTATCGAAGTAGGAAATGAATTATCATATTTAAATTAGGATCAATCTTTGATCTTTGAGGTCAAGACAACTTTTTTCGTATCAAAGATAAATTGTTTAATAGGATAGGATACCCAAAGACGTATGTGTCAGGTGCATAAGGTCTGGATCCAGAATCATCAGCCTAATCGCTCCAAATCAGTGTTATGTCCAAATAGGGTAAATAAGAGAGCCTATTGAACACAGACTTGAACTGGCCAAATGAACAACAAACCCACAACTCTAACAACCTAAGTGTAAAAACAGCAATGAACCATAACATGCAATGTGATCCTTGACGAACCCCCATCAGGTGTTTTTGGGTTTTATAAATAAAGCTTTAACCAAGCTTTATTTATAAATAGAAGGTGTGCATATTTGCAGATTGAGTAGGAGGTGCACTACTCACCAGCCCCTAGGAGGGATGATTTACCTCCCCATGATGGTCGAGGAAATGGTATCGCTGTACCCTTTTTGAAGAACAAAACTGAAATCAACAGGAAAATAGGAGGGTACACACAGATAGTGAAGGACTCTCAACCATTATCTTCACTTAAACTCTCTCTTAGCCAAGGTTTTATCATTTCCAAGTTGTGCTAACACTCATGCCAAAGGTGGTTCAGAGCACCCAATGAAGCTTCGAATTGTAGTGTTTATGATGGACTAAGGATTCAAAGCTATGAGTTAATATAATAACCATATCTTGTTCAACATAAACCAACTCTTCCTGCTCCCATTCACCAAGTGCAGAAGTCATATTGGATCAAAGACAGCCTGATGAGTGACATTCATTTCAAAATACCCATAAAAGACTTTGTGTGCTTGCAGGGAAAATCAATGACATCAAATTCAATCATAGAAGCTCAGATCCAAAAATCAGACTTCTTTGAAAAGCCAAATACCGTAATCCTATTAGTCAACAAAAACGATTTTACAATTCCTTTTCCCTAGAAATAGAACAATATCTAATGTAAGCCATCTAGAAATTAATCCTAACCATTCTTTCGTAATATTATATATGTATTCATTAACAGATTGGGTTCCTAAATTGAGTTGTAAATGTCAGAAAAGCATCATGAATTGGAAGAAGGATACAATAAAATACATAATAAGCGTCGATTAGGTTGCGTATATCAAGAATTAAGTGTGTATTAGAAAAAATTGGAGACCTGCTTGTCTTTTCTCGGTCGGAGTGCCACTGCTCTGGAGGATTTCGAGCTCGACGAGGCCAAGAGACATCAATCCTAAGGTAAGGCCAGACATGATACCAGCAAAGGTTACTAGGAGGCATGAGATTCCAACGTAAAGGTAAAACTTCGCCGATCCAAATTCAATCTCTGCTCCAAGCATGGAATTACTACTGCTACTCATCACCGTTCGTATAATCTGCAGTGCATTTATCGTATGCATCCTGTAGAGATTGAATCTGCAACCAGAAGTCGTTCAGTCTCTCAATGATTTCCTTATCAATAGTCAATGGTGTACTAACTAGTTTGAATGAAGGTACCTGTGCAAGAAACAATGGCGACTTGCAGTTAATTCTAGGGAAATATCTTAACGAAACAATATTCAATCAAGAATCGGAACCGATTTCATATGGGAGTAAATTACAATTTTGGTCCCTGTAGTATGTTTAAAACCATGAATCTCGTCCCTCGAATATAGAAACCATAAGAGAATTACGGATTTGGCCTCTTGGTTTACACTTTCTACCTATAATCGTCCCAAATTCATGATAAATATAGATATGATACTTCTTGTTGACATTTTCACACTCATTGACTCTTCCTTCTAACAAAATCAAAAAAAATTCGTTAACTCAATTACATTTAGGGGCATTTTGGTCTTTCAATCTCTTTTTAATCTTTATCCTATTAAAATTTTAAAATAATTATTAATTTATATTATATAATACTAGAAGGGTGTCTCGTGCGATGCATCGAGACACATTTCCATTTCAATGTTCCATTTTATTTTTTTATCCATGTCGATATAATACGATTTTATGTGGTTTTGAGAAAGCGATAATTTTTTATTTTTGAATAAAATATAAATTTGAAAATATCATATAAAATTTGCAAAAAAATATATCAATATTAGTACAAATTAACTATTTAAAAGTTCTTATTTGTATATTTTTTTTAATTCAAATTTTTTTATTATAATTTAATTACTTCGTTAGGTTTAATAATATATATTTTTTATAAAGATAATAATTAAGTATTCTGTTAGAACTCGATAATTATTCTAATTATATTTTTATTTTTTTATATTTTAAAATAAGATGTTTATTCTCTATTTGATTATGTTTATCTGCAGTTAGTTATACTATTTCAAACATAGAGTTTTAATAAGTTGTACTTATACACAATATACTTGTAATCTTGAATTTTAAGTAATATGCATCAATAAATATTATTTTTTGTATAAAAAATAATTTTTAAAAATTTTTGTCAAATGGTTTATAATATAATATAGATTTCATCCCTATGATTATTCAAAATTTTGGATTACAGATTTCATCCCTATGGTTTATAATATAACAAAGAGTAAATTACAGATTTCATCCCTATGATTATTCAAAATTTTGGATTGAATCCCTAAAATGAAATAATTACATGTATAGTCGACATGGTTTCACTAACCAATAATCGTGTTACGTTAGGGGTAATGTCATCTTCTTACAAATTTATTTTTCCTTTTTTGAAAATTATATTTATTATGTTTAATAATAAAAACATATTCATGATCCTGTCATCAAACCCTCCCCACCTTAATCCGGCGTCGGTGACCCAGTTTTCCGGCAGCATCTGCCACCGTCGGTTTCCCCGCTTTGGCCACATGTTCCAGACAAACATCATCCTCCCCCTCCTTCCCGCTGTTAATAACATCTAAAAAACTCAACTAGGCTAATAAACACAAAATCTTTACCGTCTATGGTGGTTAAAATTTCATTATTACTGTGAATATTTTCATCCTCTACGAGTGAAATCAAAGAAGTGGAATAAATAATAGCCTTCGATGGTACCTAATTTGGAGAAGTTGGTAGTGAAATTGGATGCAAGAATGGGTTGTACACAGAGAGTTTATCATAGTCAAGATTATTATTAGACAAAACTGATTGGGGAACAACGACGGCAACCAGAATCTTCTATACATTGATCGGAACAACTAGTGGAAGATGATGATGAGACATCGAAAGACCTTCATATTCTAAAGCAAAAGAGTAAGGCACACTTTCATCGTTGATAACCACGGCGGGACCTTCTACGACCATTGTTTCTCGTCAAACGGAAAGCCAAGTCCCTAATAATAAGTTATATCACCAACACACGTGAATTCAAACCCCTCTCTTAAACGAGAACTTTGGTGAAAGAGTACGAGTGAAATTTTGTGTTGGAGTGGCATCTTTCTTGTTTGAGTTGATGTAAATATGTAATCCACGTCTCTTTCTATTACCTTTTGTAAAGCATGGTGTCCACATCTCGGGTCGTTTACTTAAATGTTTACCTAGTAAGTACTTATCGGTAGGAGTCATCACTATAATTTATTTTGCTGGGTAAGATTATAGTGCATCAAAAAGATATAGTATGCAATAATAATCCAGTAAGCACTTACCCGAGTAAGAGTCGTCACTCTCACTTACCGGGTAAAACTCTCTATTCTTTTACCACTCTTACCGGATAAGCCTCACCATCCTTTTACCACTCTAACCGGGTAAGATTATAAACTCTTACCATATTCATCCGGTAAAGAAAATTACCTGATAAGCACTTATGAATAAATAAACGGCCCCTTATTCTTGTTGGTAGAGATCAGCTAGGGAGGTCGTACAAACTTGAATGAGGGAATTGAGGGCAGATGAAGTTTTGTGTACTTTTATTGTGCAAAAAGCAAGAGCATTGGTACTTTGTACGGTACTGTTGAAAAAATTATAAAAATAATAAGAAAATTAACATCAAATAAAGATTTAATCTTTATATAATTTAATTATTTTATAGCAATAAAAAGGTTAAACCTTTTTGAATTCCGACCCAACAAAAACCTCAATAGATGCCAATTCACACAAATTGAAACTATCATTCTCAATAGATTCAATGAAAGAAAGGGGTAGAAGCAGAGTGTTCACTTAGTGAACGGAAATTTAAATACAATGCAAAAATAGTAAAACCAACCTGGTAAATAGTCTTTCGATTTGAATGAGAAACTGCACGAAAAACCTGTCCTTAAAGGTTTTATACGACCACTCTTTAGAAGCTGTGAGTCTGCTAGTCGCAAAGCCCCAGGATTTGATGCAGTAGATTGTTCGTTTGTGAACAACTATCACAAAGAATATAGAGCAGGTTTTGTAGCAAAACCGGTAGAGAGAAATAGGAGACGGGAGCAGAATTTCGTCAGAGGAAGAATAGTTTTCAGTGTCAAAATGGATACAGCTTCACCCAATATTTATACTGGGTGAAACCCTAGTTCTGGCCCACGAGAATGGCCCACGAAGAGGAGATAGGGTGAGAAAAATTCTCAACCTAAAACCTATCTCTAAACCAAGTCAAAAACCCTTTTAATTTAAATTAAAATGATAAAATCGGAATTAATTAATTAAAAATAATAATTATCTCAAAATATTAAAATTAATAATTATCTCAAAACCGATTTATTTCAAATTAAAATTAAAATCGGATTAATGATAATCCTCCTGACGAAATCTCTAGTAAAAACGTGTGTGTTGGGCCATCCACTCAAGACCCCCACCATGAGTCCACTAACATGTTCACAGCCCACTACTAGAGAAAGCCTTATAAGCTTCTCTAGAAATAAACTCTCTACCAATATGGGATGGAAGGTTAACTTCCAACCTACAAATTTCCAACAATCCCCCACCAAGTTGGAAAGTTTCCTGACATTTATGGTAGACAACGTTACAGTGGTGTCACTAAGATTAAACCATGTTTAATGTAAGTATGCAAGAAGGGATCAATCCAATGATATCCTTAGGATTTAAACCTTGAATCTTGTGACCACTTCGGCTTACCTACACACGTCATTTATCCACCTTGCTCTCTCACTGAGCGCTAATATGGCCATGCGCTAAACCCTGTTTCATGACTTACTGAAAGAGAAACCACTACTCTTCTTTTGAGGCGGCACCACCTCTAAGTCATATAGGCAAAGTTCTATAACATCTTCGTTGTTAAGATGCCTCTAAACTTTGTTAAGAGATTAACTCATCCTTGTTCTCGACAACGCCGTACTATATTTCACCTTACATGGATCTATCGTTTGATACCTTTTATCAGTCAAGTGACTTGTTGTTACCCTTTAAACTTGGTAAATAGGAGTACTATATCCAAGTTGGGTTTCCATCACTGACTGATTCTATGTGGTTTCAGACCCATGTCTCTGGTGGTTGATCCTACCAAGTCTCTCGTCAGAGGNACTATATCCAAGTTGGGTTTCCATCACTGACTGATTCTATGTGGTTTCAGACCCATGTCTCTGGTGGTTGATCCTACCAAGTCTCTCGTCAGAGGCTTGGTTAGTGGATCTACCAAGTTTCCACAAGACTTGACAAACACTATACTTATGGTACCATCATCAATTAGTTGTCTCACGTAGTTGTGTCGGAGACTTATGTGTCGCGACTTCCCGTTATATACAGCATTGTATACTTTGGACAGTGTGGCCTCACTGTCACAATACATATAATAGAGGGAGTCGGTCGAGGCCATAAATGGATATCTGTCAACAAATCTCTAATCCATTCGGCCTCTTTGCCCGCTGCCGCTAGGGCAATAAATTCGGCTTCCATAGTCGAATGAGCGATACACATTTGTTTCTTGCTCGCCCAAGAAATCGCCCCTCCAGCAAGAGTATAAATCCATCCACTTGTGGATTTAGAATCACTTGAGTGATCTATCCAACTGGCGTCGGAATATCCCTCCAAGATTCCTGGATGCGTAGAGTATGTCAACTCTAGTTCTTGGGTTCTTTTCAAGTAGCCTAATACTCTACCAATTGCTTTCCAGTGATTTGAACCCGGATTGCTCGTATATTGACTCAGTCTACTCACAGCAAAAGCAATATCCGATCTAGTGTAATGCATTACATACATCATGCATCCTATTGCACTAGCATATTCTAGTTGAGCCACTGCTCTACCAGTATTTTTATTGAGTTTCACACTTGAATCAAACGGAGTATTAAAATCTTTTATATTCAAATGCTGAAACTTTGTCAGTATCTTCTCTATGTAATGAGACTGACATAGAGAGATTTGAGATGCAGATCTTTTGATCTTTATCCCAAGGATGGTATCTACTTCTCCAAGATCTTTCATCTTAAAGTTCGAGAATAAGTATCATTTTGTCTCAAGAATACCATCTAGATTGGTTCCGATGATCAACATATCATCGACATAAAGACATATTACCACAGTGTACCCTCTCGTGCATTTTGAGTATATGCACCGGTCGGCCTCATTATGTCGGAACCAGAAAGATGTGATAGTCGTATCAAACCTTTCATGCCACTGTTTAGGAGCTTGTTTTAACCCGTATAGAGATTTAACAAGTTTACACACTTTATTCTTTTGTCCGGGTATTACAAATCCTTCAAGTTGCTCCATGTAAACCTCCTCGTTTAAATAGCCATTCAAGAAAGTTGTTTTCACGTCCATTTGGTGAATATACAGTCCTTTTATGGCGGAAATT
>NC_037535.1:18630442-18641056 GCF_001531365.2 Cynara cardunculus var. scolymus
GTTGGAGTGGCATCTTTCTTGTTTGAGTTGATGTAAATATGTAATCCACGTCTCTTTCTATTACCTTTTGTAAAGCATGGTGTCCACATCTCGGGCCGTTTACTTAAATATTTACCTAGTAAGTACTTATCGGTAGGAGTCACCACTATAATTTATTTTGCTGGGTAAGATTATAGTGCATCAAAAGGATATAGTATGCAACAATAATTCAGTAAGCACTTACCCGAGTAAGAGTCGTCACTCTCATTTACCGGGTAAGACTCTATTCTTTTACCACTCTTACCAGATAAGACTCTTCATCCTTTTACCACTCTAACCGGGTAAGATTATAAACCCTTACCATGTTTATCCAGTAAAGAAAATTACCTGATAAGCACTTGTGAATAAATAAACGGCCCCTTATTCTTGTTGGTAGAGATCAGCTAAGGAGGTCGTACAAACTTGAATGAGGGAATTGAGGGCAGATGAAGCTTTGTGTACTTTTATTGTGCAAAAAGCAAGAGCATTGGTATTTTGTACGGTACAAGCATGTGAAGCCTTCATGAGGAAATTTATGGAGTTTGTTGGACTGGTTCACCTTTGGTGGAAATAGAGACATGGTAAGGAAGTGGGGAAGCAGACCGAAGAAGAAAGGGGCCGACGATGTGGTGGGAGGGAGGAGACCATAAAAGATGGCTGACGGGAGAAGGTGGTGACGTAGTTGATCGACGGAGAGAAAGATCATCGAGTTATTGTACGTGTTTATATATATATATATATATAGAGAGAGAGAGAGAGAGAGAGAGAGAAAGAGAGGTGAGTTGGAATACAATCATTTACGTTTGTACAAACAATACAACTTAAAAGTTCAGATTGTTTCTTAATATAAAGTATTGATCATAATTAATTAATCTTAATCATCTTCTATAAATATTCAAATCGTAATAAATGAACTCTCATCATTTCCATAAATATCTCAATTGATTAGGTTAAATTGGTTATATAAATGTGATGATTTACATTTGAAATGTCATATATATATATATATATATATATATATATATATAATATTATAAATTGTAGATATGCTCTTTTCATTTATTAAAAAAAGAAGCAAACGACGAAAATACCTTTAATTTAACGGAGTTATGGTTAATGGTGGTAAAGCAAGGGACTTAATTCGTGATAAAATTGAAACAACAGTGATGATACTTGTAATTATTTTATTCGGTGGACCCAATCCATAATTTCCAGAGAATTGAAATTTGTAATTTACTCTTAAACAAATAAAAGTTACTTTATATTTATATATTATTATATTACATATATAGAATGATAATTAAATGAAAAGCATAAAAAATTTACAAACTTGTGAGGCATTTCTAACAGCGTCTCCAAAATGGAGAAGTTTGAGAAAATAAAGATTTTGAGTCAATATTTTGCTTCAATAGTTTCACCAAAATGGAGAAAGTAGGAAAAAGAATTGTTTTTTCTCTAAATATAGAGATGACCTAAAAAATGATTATCAAGTGAAACCATCAATAGGAAACTTTGAAAAAATAAATATTTAAAGAGAAAAATAATATTTTAATAGATGAATGAAATATTTTAATATTATAATCAATGTTGGATTCTCCAAAATGGAGATTTTGTTTTAGATGAATGTAATTTCTTTTTAGGGATTTTGACTTATGGTTCTTCATTTTGGAGAAATTTTGGAAAATCTGTTGGAAATGCTATGAGAACCGATATAAAAATATCTTTAACATTAATTTTCTTTTATCAAAAGTTATGATTTAATATAGTGGTTCACATATGTTTGTGTTTACCTTTATGGAAATTTTTTTTTTGCATGTGAAACTCTTTTTGATTCATTTAGTGTCGGTCTCAGTCGAATCTACAAGAGTTATAAGTAATCAGTTTGTAGAAAGGGGGGGATGAATACAAACACATAAACTTGCACTTATAAAAATTATATATTGATAAAGAAAGATCAATACAAGTTTTACAGATTATTTGCGGAAGAGACAAGGTAAAGAACCTATCTAAACAATTTAAGGTTCACACAACTACAAATAGCAAAGAGAAAATATTTGCTACAATAAATAAATATAAGAAATGTAAATGTTTTTCACTTGTTCTAAGTAGTTCTTTCTCTTAAGATGAGAGTAGAGAGAGGGAAGTATCTTCTTGGGTATGTTTCTTAGAGATGAAGAAGTGATAACTGAGTAGAGAACACTCAACTATTTATACTCATTGCATTAAATGATATCCAAAAGGTACAAAGCACGTGTTAAACTTTTGGAGGAAAGTTTGTCCTTTGCTATCGTAAATAGTTCTTTTGGTTGTATATAAGCAGTCCTTTTTTCATAAAGTAGGTAAATACTATTAACGGAGTGGCTTCGTAATGTACTATACTCTAGAAAATGTATGAGTTTGTTCTTTGTGTGAATGAGGACAAGACAAAAACAATAGTGCAAGACAAGCTTCATTTGATCGCTAAATGAAGGGATGACGCTTGAGGGTCTCTTCAGCATTCGTTGAAACTTGTGCAGACTTCACACATAATTAGACGAGCTTGTAATCACTGAATGCCGCTTCAGATCACGAACACACTGGTCTCTAATCTTCAGTTTCTTTTTTCGACATTGTTGAAGGATCTGTAGTGTGAGTTTTGTCTTCTCGAAGTATAACAGTCTCTGAAGAATTTACAATACATGTTCAATGATCATTGAATAGACTCAGTAAAGATCGTTGAAACTGAATAACATAAATATTATACTTTGTAAGATAAAATGGATCACAATCAAATCAATAAGAGAGAGGTCCAACACTTAGTAAAATGAAAATACACATAAAAAAATATTCATATGGTAAACAAATACATGTGAAACTATCACATTATGAAACAAATATATGTAAGCAATATCTTAAATCAAAGTATTTGATGAAAAAAATCATGTAAATTTATTCTTAAATCAGTTCTCATTTGATTTAACCCTATATATATATAAGGTATATTTCTTTTACAACCTTGTGTATTTGTACAACCCTTGCAACCCAATTAATTGAGATATTTATAGAAATAATGAGAGTTCATTTATTATGATTTGAATATTTATAGAATATAAATAGAGTTTATTAATTATGATTAATACTTTATATTAGGAAACAATCAAAACTTCTATGAAATCACATATTCATCAAATTAAATGGACGGTTAAGATTGAGTTGTATTAGTTGTACAAATATAAAGGGTTGTATAATAACTCACCTATATATATATATATGTGTGTGTGTATATATATATATATATGTATATATATAGGGGAGCGTTCAAATAAAAACCACCTAATTTGTACAAACCGTACAAACTTCATTCAACTAATCATAATTTTTCATTTTGTTCATTTTTTTGTAATTATGAGAGGTTGATTAATCATTTTTATTGTGGATGATGTTAATCATGGATATTATCATCTTCATTATTTTAGTTTTAGAGAAATACATGAAACAGTTTCATTAATTTTAGAGAAATACATGAAACAGTTTCATTAAGTAGTATATGAAACAATTTCATARCCATATATGAAACAACTTCATCAAAAAAARTATTATATGAAACAATTTCACAAGATTAAACAATTTCATGAAAAAATTTCATAAAATTAAACAATGAAATCGACGAATGAGAGTAGTTTTTACGGTTTTTACAAATTGGAGTGGTTTTCATTTGATCGCTCCTCTATATATATATATATATATATATATATGTATAAACACATAAACGTAAACATTTATATGATGCATTCCTCATCACCACTATCTCCGACCACCACGACCACCTGCAAAGATTGTTTTGTTCTTCAATGAACCATCAATGAAACTCAAATCTAATACAAAATCAGGGAACCACCCTAAAATCTGATACAAAAATCGATTCCCTCTTTCTTTCTCGAATTTTTCCGACAACCCACCTCTCCCCATTTTCGGCACCTTTTACCTCCCATATTTTCTGGCGACCCCTCCCACTCTCCTTCTTCGTTCATCCCTTCCCACATTCTCCATTGATACCCCTGTTTTTTTTAATAGATCTACAACCCCTACCTCTTCCCTTTGATCGTACCTTTGGTTCCAGATCAACGACCAACAAAAAACAAACTCAACCCTAATCAAAAACCAAGAAAACCGCCAATTTGGACTAGATCTGTATTTGGCCGAAAGAAAGATGAAGTCCTTGTGGTGTGGCAGTGATTCAAAAAAAAAAAAAAAACAAGGGGAGGGGGTGATTTCAGAGTTTGCTTTCAATGGGTTTGAAGGGGATTGAGATGGAGATGGAGATGGAAATGGAGATGGAGATGGAGATGGTGATCGGTCGAAGATGAGGAAGACGATGTCCTTGTATGTGTGTGTGTGTTTATGTATACAAAAGACAAAACAAGATAAAAGACAAAATTTAAGGTAAAAGACTAAAGTGGCGTTTGGTTCGCGGATTCTAGACGAATCTGATGGAACTGGAATGTTGAATTCCATTGACTAAATTTCATTCCCTTATTTGGTTCATTCTTTTTCACGAAAGGAATCTTCAAAATCCTACAAATTCTATAAATAAAGAAATTTAACATTCCTTAGCAACTACATGATATTTTGATGGAATGTAATCTCTTTCTTCATCATACCAAATATGCCTTTAACCTAATATACTCTAATCTCATAAAACTCAATATGACCATCGTCGACCACTATTGATCTGAACCACTGTCGACCGCCACCACCGATCTGAACCACCGCCGAATACCACTGTCGACCGCCACCACCGATCTGAACCACCGCCGAATACCACTGTCGACCACCACCACCAACTACCATCGGTCTGAACCACTGCCGACTACCACTGGTCTGAACCACCGCCGACTACCACTGGTCTGAACCACCGCCGACTACCACCATCGAATACCACCGATCTAAACCACCGCCAACCACCACCACCGACTACCATCGATCTGAACCACTACCAATCTAAGCCACCACTGATCTGATTGAGCATCAATCTCAACCACCGCCGATAACCGCCATCTGAACCACCATGGACCACCACCACCGACTACTACCGATCTGAACCATCGTCGACCACCGTCGACTACCACAGATCTGAACCATCGTCGACCACCGTCGACTACCACCTATCTGAACTACCGCTGATCTCAGCCACCACTGAGATGATTCATTGTCAATCTGAACCACCGCCGATAACCGCCATCTAAACCACCATGGACCAACATCGATCTGAACCACTGTCGACCATCACCATCTGAACCACCACGAACCACCATCGATCTGAACCACCGCCAACTACTACCAATCTGAAGCACCGTCGATCTAAACCACCATTGACCATCACCGATATGATCCATCGCCGATCTGAACCACATCTGACCATCGTTACCTGAACCACAATTGACCACCATCGATCTATATCACTGCCAACCACCGACGACTACCATCGATCTGAATCACCGTCGGACACCGCCGATCACCACCGATTTGAACAACCACCGACGCCACCGTTTATTTGAACCACCACTGACCACCTCCATCTGAACCATTGCGGACCACCATCGATCTGAATCACTGTGGACCACCACCATCTGAACCACTGTGCACCACCACTAATCTGAACCACCGGTGACCACCGTCGATTTAATAACGTCATTTGGCTTATGATTATATTTGGATTGTGTATTTTATATTGTTTTACATATTAAATAATTATTTTTTAAAGTATTTTTAGTTTTAAAAAAAGTTAAAATTTTCAAAAAAAGACATTTTGATAATTTACCAATATTTTAATCCAATTCTAATGCTACATTCTGTGAACCAAACAGACAGATTCTAATTTCTTAACATATTCCATTTCAATGTCTGCCAACCAAACAGGTGGTCAAACCTGACAATATTTCATTCCAATTCCTTCAAAGTCAAATTACTTTAACATATTTCATTCCATCCAGAACAATTCTGCGAACCAAACACCATCTAAGACACCTCCTTATTTAACTTGGTTAACAAATATTTTTTAATTTCGTTAAAGGGAGGGAGCCAATAAGTACGAAAATGTCAACCAAAAGTACCATATCTGTATTTATTTTAATTTTAAGACCATTACGGGTAAAAAATATAAACCATACATATACCATATCCCTAATTTACCCAAACTATAAGAAGCGACACTAATTTTGGTTCCAGGGTTGTCCCTTAGCATGTTCAATGTGAGATTTTGAACAGGACCTCCAAAATTTTGGGGTCCAATTTTACATATGTAGGCATTTTCATCAACTTGTATAAAAGCTATACCCCAAATTGTTTAGGTTCAAATTATTAATTATTAATATAATAATTTATTTATATATTAAACTGAAATAGAATTGACCATAAATAATAAAATAATAAAATGGGGGAAATAGGCCATGGATTACTTGAATATTTCTACAATTTTTGTAAGAAAAGAAAAAGTAATATAATTTAGCCTAATTTATGCCCAAAAAAAGATCCGATTTAGATCATAGTTGCAAACCATCGAATCCACATTGCTTGTAAGTCAGGGATTGCTTCCTGGGGCTTATAACAATGCCACAATCTATCGATACCTGCACATACATACAAACATGTCACACACTATTAATTTTACCAAAACAATACCAAATTCCTTCTTTTTCTATTTAATATCACAATAATATCTTTATGTAGCCTTTGATACTCAATATATACATAACTGAACAAAACAAAACAAGTGTTTGTCTGATGTTTGATATGACTAGGACCATACAGGACTAGACAAGTTGTCCACAAAAGTTATTTTAATACCAAACTTGAATGAAATTTTTTATGTAATTGATAGTAGTTTGAAAAAACCCGATGCATACAAAAGAAAAATTATGTTTTATTCAGTCTGGAAGATCCTTATCAATAATTGTTGCAACAACAATGGTTGTGGAGGTATAATCAATAGTAATTAGTGAACGATGATGGTTATGGAGGAGATGAAGATGATTGATAGTGGTGGTGATGGTGGCAGCCGACGATGGTGGATGAGGTGGTTGTGGTCTACATGTTTATGGTGATTTTCTCCTGAGGAAAAGGAAAACGAAAACGTACGATTGATTGGAAATAATAGAGGCACCCACACCCAATGATTGCGGAGACAATATTTACAGCCATGTGACAGTGCCACCAAACAACACACAACACACAACACTCTCTCTCTCTATATATAATATATATATATATATATATATTATATATCAAGGAAACATTCTTCACTCGTTTAGAGTTTATAAATGCATTTTCCACTCCCACTTTACAAAAAGTTGCCTCCTTTAACCATACTCGTTAACATTAAGAGTATTTATAATTTGATATATTTCTTTCTAATTTTCAAGATTTATACATACACAACTTAATATAGTTGTTGCACAAACTTTTAATCTCTAAGGAGCCGTTTACTAAACGCTTACTTGGTAAATGCTTACCGAATAAATTTCCTTATCAAATGAACATGACAAGGACCAAGAATTATACCGGGTAAGAGTGATGAGAAGGATAGAGAGTCTTACCCGGTAAGTGAAGATTACGACTCTTACTCAGATAAGCGATTACATGGTAAATTGTTGCATTTAATACGTATTGATGTACTAAAATCTTACTCATTAAAATAAATTATAGTGTTGACTCCTATAAATAAGCACTTACCGAGTAAGCATTTGGGTAAACAACCCTTAAGTTTTTATTTTTTTATTTTTATAATAATAAGTATGTTTTATTTTTTTTCTAAATTAAAAAATTTCTTCATCCTCTCTAAGAAGTAGAGGAAATTTCTAAAATAACATAATTGTTGGAGATGCTCCATAATACCAGCATGTTGCGTTACTCTCCTGTAAGTTTGAGACCTTTACAAAGTTTGTTTGATTATAAACTTTAGTCAAGTTGAACACAAATTAATCGGACACCTTAAAAGTGTACACGTTTAAAACAAAACGACTTCATTCATCTTGTAATTTCGAAGCTTCATGTCGTACGTGTCGTTTTCTCACTCAAGACATCCCCGCTTTGCTTACCATGTCCCCTACACCTTAATTTGCTCTTCTAACATAAGATCCAAAGGTTTCTTCCACAAAAGTAACCAACAAAACCGTTCATAAATTACTTACTAGCTTGCATATTACTAATTAATAATTTATGAACGGTTTTTATGGTTTATACCAAACATCTAAAAGAATGAATGAATGATTAAGAAGAAAAATGGCTATGAATCATCCAACTCATCGTTATTTGACTCGTTTCTCCGATCTAACCCAACCCCTTCATGGTCATCTTACATTACCTTCGACCATCTACTCGTTTTTCATCAATCCATTTCGACATAGCATCTTAAAGTCAATCGCAATTAATCATCCCTAAACTTTTATTCAAGAATATGATTACAATGTCAAATATGAAATCCAAAACAAGCAAATGCAAGATGTTGAAAGATGCAAAACCCAAATGAAGACAAGTAACAATCAAACAAATTAACAACCCCACTTAATTTAAAATGAAGCGTGATCACTTGTAGAATGTGATTAATTATTGCTAATCCTAGTCATTAATGTTCTTGGTCATCACATTAGTTATTGATTACTCTTCAATTCTGTTTAGCAAAGATTGACACCATGATCAAACACCATTGCAATGATCCCAACAATCATTAATTAGGTTGTGGGTTTGAGGAAACATCAATGGATGCTTGAATAGCAAGTCATCATTTACTTGTCTTATTGATGGCGTACATTAGCAAAAGGCATGTGTGGAATGGACTTTTGGCAAAAGCAGAAAGCAAAACACAGGGAGTATTGTATTTGTATTTGTATTGTGTGAAAATGGGGGTAGAAGTGCTAACCTGCACAGCGGGTGAAGTTAACCCGATGATCCGAATCTTGGCCCTTACATCACCCATGATCCGAAGTTCGACCCGATCATTCAGCGAAGCGTCTCTCACCAAATCAGTAGCATCGGCCTGTAACAGATTCACCCGATCCACCGACACCGTCGTCTGAACCTGCCGGATGCTGTGAGCAGGCTGGAAAAACCCGGGTACGGTTCCCCGACCCAAGGGAATCCCACGATACATTATATTGAACGTGGACTCCTCATACTTGATCCCAACCTTGTTTTCGTTTTTGGCAGTGAACAGCATGCGTATGGCGAGAGAAAGAGAGGCGGAACTGGGGGAATTGACGTTGGTCGTCGGAGGATTGGTGGCGGCGAGGTTGATGTATTGGACGCCGACTTGTTGGAGATTGAATTCTGGTTTTTTGGGTTTAACGGCGAGGAAGATGACGAGAACGACGGCGACGACGAGGAGGGCGAGGAAGGAGAACAGTAGGATAAGGCAACAACAACAGCCTTTGATTGAAGCGGAGGCGGAGGAGGAGGAGGAGGAAGAGTGGGGATAATAATGTGGGCGGTAGTTTGATGATGATGGTGGTGGTGGGCGGATTATATGGTGGGGGCGGCCATTGATGTCAGAGTCGGAGGTCATAATTTAGTTCTCCGACGACGAAGCAGTCGGTGGGGGTGTCGTGAAGAAATGGGTAAAGCTATCAAAGGCGGCACCTCTCTCTCAGCTCAGCGGCCCTTTTGAAAAGAGGGAGAGTGGAGCAAAATCGAGTGTATATTTTAATGCAGGAAAAATTGAAAGTGTCTGAACAAATTGGGACACATTTTCCATTTTAAAACAGGGTAAGAGGCTCAATATCTTAATATCTAAATCAAAATTACAACAAGAGATCTTTTAATATTATTTCTATTTATAAACGCACGTTTTAGAAAAGAATTGATCCAGTGAACTTTATTAGTACTGATCCAAGAGTGAAGATCTATTCTTATTCTTCCATCATAACTTCTTTTTTTTATCAAAACCCAACTGATAAACATATCAATATTAACATTTATTTTATAAATTTTCAATAGATTTGATCTGATTTTGATGTAAAATAGATTGACATATAACATTATTTAATGTTGTATGCACCATTTTTTATGTGAGGATCAAGTTAAATCGGAGAATGTAAAATATAAGTCTTGGTTTTAATATATTTAATGAGTAAATTTGTAGATAAAAGTGCATTTTAGTCTCATAGACTATAACATTCCCCTTGAAATATTTACTTTTTAGTCGTATTTTTATTTGTTTGGAATAAGTATTGAATTATTATTATTATTATCCCATCTTAAGATATTGTTTGGCAAATATAAGGTTGCATATTTTTTGAGTACAAGTTTGATTGGATATAACTTAGCTTATTGAAATGCTAGTTGAAGCAATGTTTTAGGAGAATTTGGATATTTTGGTTATGTTTGGTAAGCTAGCTGATAAATGAGTTGATGAACAAACCATGTTTCATAAAATTAGCTGATAAATATGTAAAATGACAAAAAATGACACATTAAAAAGTTAGTCGATTATAATATTCGTAATAATATTATAATTTTTTAATAATATAATATATCAAGTAATACAAATAGATTATTAAATAAAAATTAAATAATATAATATATTAATTAAAATAATTTCAAATTGATTATATATATATATAT
>NC_037535.1:18641606-18646562 GCF_001531365.2 Cynara cardunculus var. scolymus
GGTTTTCAATTACTATTAATTAATATTTTATTAATATTAGTGATAATTGATTTTTATTAATATTTATTTATATTTAAACGTAATAAATAATAGTTAATATTATTAATAAGGGTTATAATTGGAAATTCATCAATAAGCTCCTAAAATGTTATTCCAACTAGCGTTTCAACTTCCAATAGTTTAGCTTATATCTATCTAAACTTGTATACAAAAAATAAGCTAGTTTATGTTTGTGAAACAATGTCTTTTTCCAATTATAAATTTAATTAATATTAATTGTTATTTTTTACCATCAGTTATAAATAAATATTAATTATTCTTGGTCCTAGGAAGTAATGACCTACATAGGAGGGATTTCTAGAAGGAGAGGTTGAATACAAATACAACAAACTTTTACTCTTAATTTTATATTTTGTATAAAAACAAAGAAATAGTTTTGTTACGTAAACTAGAAGGTAAGACCTGTGATACTAAACAATCTGACTAATGATAAATTTGCTAAACACTGAAAGAGTGAAGGAAGAAGGTAATCTTTTAGATCCGAAGAACTAAAATAGTTCTTCAGATGTTGACGCCGACTTTGTGTAAGAAACTATCACAAAGAAGTTATGTCAAAACATGTGAGTAGCATTAAATGATAAGGGTAACCTTTTTTTTATTAACCTGGATATCCAACCCGCTATGCGAGCTGACTAATCCTAGGGCGACCACCTGCTTTGCAGATAGCCCGGAGTCACTGCATTTGAACCTCCACGGCCACAAGGGGATTTTTATTCCTCCTTGGATTTGAACCTGGAACCTCCTGGTACTTTTGACTTTTTTAGCTACCATTGCATTTGTGATAACCATATATTCTGATATATAAGTTCGGGGTGATTTTTGAAAGGTGATGGTTAGTGGAGGAGCTTAATTTGTGTATGTGCTTAAATGTTTAAAATAATCCCCACTGCCTAAATGTTATTATATATGAGATATTTGCTTTATCTCATAGGAGAGTATGATTAATTATTTTAAAAACCTCCACCGCCTCTTATGGTTTAAAGTAAAGTATTTGATAAGATAATTATCTTAACTCATTGATTTTGGTGGAGAAAAAGAAAGTGAGTTTTTTTTGTGTGTATTCTCTTGTGAGTAAAGTAAACAAGCCTGTAAGGGGAAGAAGAAGTTGATTATGTGATTCCTACTTGAATGTATTGCTGTGATTAGTTCATCTTCATCCACGTGAACATGAGGTGAGTTTACATTATCAACTTTCCTTATTTGGTATTTGAAATTTGAACCGTATGGTTCTTACATGGGGATGATGATAAAATTATTTTTGGATGCTATTTGAGCATGATGGTGAGATTGGATATAGAACAGTATGGTTCTTTATATGAGTTACTGTTATAAAAATGTTTTGATGCCATTATTGGCAAAATGGTGGTTTTTGTCATGATTATATCATGTGTTGTAATAAGGGTGACATAGTCAGGGGCTGGGTAAATTTGTAATAAGGGTGACATAATCAAGATCTGGGTATATTGGGATAAGGGTGGCATAATCTATTTTTAGAAATGATGATCTTTTTTATCATGAGGTTTTGTTATCGCATCCTTATAATGCAATGATTTTGAGTTGTCGCATCTGTGTGATGCAAGGACTTGGGTTGTCGCATCCTATTTATGTGATGAAATGAATTGTTTTATAACAAGAGGAGCTCTGATTGGCTTGGGCTCTAGATTGGTTTTACTTATGGTTGTTCATTTGAACCTTGAAAAAAAATATTTTGATCCATGATAAAGGAACCAAAAGGGCTCTGATTGATCTTCATGTTTAACCAGAGACTGGTTGTTATTGGAACTCAAATTCTTTAAATCTTTAACATTTCTTGGCCCTGAGGCTCTAGATAGACGACCAGAGGCTCTGGTTGGCCAGAGGGCCTCTGGTTGCTTCTAGTTGGCCTGGGCTTATGGTTAGCCCTTGCTTCTATTTGACTTTGTTTTTGGTTAGCCTTGCTCTTGTTGGTAAGACCAGATAAGCTCTGGTTGGTCTTGCTCTGTATGTTGCAAGTTTTAACCATGAAGTATTTTTCAAGATATTGGGTATTTGTATTCAGAGTTGTAACTCTGAAGAATGACTCTTCAGACTTGTAACTCTGAAGTATAACTCTTTAGACTTGTACTCTTGAAATAACTCTGAAGTATTTTTTTTACCCGAACTCTGAATTCTTCTTTTCAAATCTCTAAAGATAAGTCTGCAGACTTCCATACTTGGCCCATATTGCTTTTTGGCATTTTTGCTCTTTTGTTGACAGCATACACTTTGTCCCTATAGGACATTTTTAGTGCTTTTGATAAATCCAAAACAAGACATCTCTTAATCTCTTCAAAGCTTTGCTCTTTTTGTGTTGATCTTTTGGCCTTTTTAGATATCCCTCCCCCAAACTCATTTGAAGCAACGTCTTGTTTTTGGATGAATTATTAAGAGCAAGGGTGTCTAATGACTATGATGAAAATAATAAATGACCTATATCGTTTCCTAGAATTTTATACCAAATTTAGACCAAACTGTGTCCCAAAAAATAGAGTGGCTAGTTCTAGCAAAAAACAAAAAAAACAAGGTAGGTTAAAGGATGGTAAAAAATTAGTAAATTATTCAGGCTATGAACACATTTAAGATAATATAAACAACTTACTTGACTTGCCAAAAGTAAAATCCTAAAATAAAAAAGACTCTTCCCAAACTCAAAATAAATGAAAATAAAGAAGAAATTTTGGAGATAAAGAGTCATGATAAAACTTGCCCTATTCCAATGGAGTAGGTTGTGGTGTTGTTGTTGCTGGAATGAATGTTGCAACACCAATTGTTGCATTTCCTTTTTTTAGCACAATGTTCTCCTTTTTCAACGGTTGAATCTCTTGTTGACAATTGTCGAGGAATGGTGGAATTTGTTGAAGCACATCAGTATGTTCCTCGGACGAAACCGTCCTCACCAACTCATCTTAGTGTTTCTCTTTCCATTTATGCTTAAAGACTTTCCTCACCATTTGCTTCACTCCTTGATCATGGCACAATATTTCAATCGTACAAATAGGAGAACATTTCATTCCATAAAGAGTTCTCCACATCACCTCACTAACAACAGAACATAATTTTATGAAGCCTCCCGAGTCCTTGGATTGATCATCATGTCCATTTTTAAGAAGAACTTGAAGATTTTCTACACAATTTTGCTGTAGGAATGCTGAAGTATTTGCAAAAGTATGTTTTTCCTTCACAACATCAAAAACATGGGTTAATGACAATCTTGGCATTTTGTTGCATCTCTTCATTATTATGAAGTGAAGAAGGGTTGATCAAATGCTTAGGTGCTTTCTCGCAACTTTCTATCTCTTGACTTCTCACCAAATTATTAGCCTCCTTATCATCCTTACTGACATACTTAGAATTTTCAATATCACTTGGTACAGGAATTTGGTTTTGCTCACTAATGATCTCTTGAACATAAGTTGTGATAGKATCAACAGATGTTAATAGACTTTGTGTGTGATCATCGAGAAACATTTTAAAAGAGTTAAAGGCTTTAATTAGTTCTAAAGATGGTGTAGGGGGTAAAAACGAGTTGTTAAAACCACCCCCTTGAAAATTTCCAAAAAAATCATCTTATTCCTCCCAAGATTGGTCAAAAGTATTTGGATATGTGTTACTCTGATCTTGGTAGGGAGGTATTGGTGATGTGAAATTACCATGATCTTGTCTGCTTAAAGACAACCTCAGATGTTCTTCCCATGATTGAGTGAAACCATTAAAGTGGTAGGTATCCAAATCACCATCTCCCATGAAATAAAAAGATTCGGGGTTCAAAGGGCAAATGCATGAGAAATGATCTCCGCCACAAAAGTCGTAGAAAGCAGATCCATACGACCCAAACAATTGCCCCATTGAATCCATATTCACATAAATATAAACTCAAAAACTTATTACTTGTACACACATTGATACATATGACAAGTAACAAAGATGGTAGAAAAATTAGTTTAACAAGACTCAATTTCTAAGCAACTATAGATTTATGCCTATCCCCAATAGCGGTGTCAAAAATTTGATGGGATCTATATATTGTATCTCTACAACAATAAATGGTAACACATGTAAGTATACATGTTTCAACACTATCGCCTTCAAGTAGTAAAATGGTAAGAACCAAGTATTTTATTCCATAGGGATAGGTATCTTAAGTTGCAAGATATCGAGTTGAAAAACTAACTTCAAATGGCGAATTTGAAGACTTTGATTGGATTTGAGTTAGCAATTTCAAATAACATAATAAATAAAGGTAGCATGGGTGTAAGACTATTGGTGAGATATAAACACAAATTCCAGCGGACAAGCAGTCAGCCATAACTAGTTCCACCATCTATTTTGAGAGTATTCCTCTCGGACTTCCACCATTGCACTATATTATAGCTTTCAACCCATACCTTTATGTGGTATTAGGACCAGGGATAGTAACAAATGACGTCCTCAAAATATATGGATAAACAATCCTCTTTGTTAAAAATCACTCTCTTGAGCTGATTCTCATATCATTCAAGTTGGCGTGTGTTAAGTAGTTCATCTCTGAATCTACCGTACTTTACCTGTCGAGAATTAATTAGTTTGAAAGATATAAATGACAAGTCTCTTTATCGGCAACTTTCTCAAGTCTACCTCTCATATCATTCAAGTTGACGTGCATTCAATGRCTTATCTCTAAGACCATGACACTTTAACGCTTTCAAAGTGATCAACTTGTCAAGAAGTGTCATTGGTTTTGAATAAAAAACTTGAATTTTGTTGAAAACCACTATGCTTTTCGTGACGATCTTGTATTGATATCCTTTTAGCTAGATGACAAACCACTACGCTTTTCGTGACGATCTTGTATTGATATTCTTTTAGCTAGATGACAAACCACTACGCTTTTCGTGACGA
>NC_037535.1:18647517-18653053 GCF_001531365.2 Cynara cardunculus var. scolymus
CAAATTGTTCTGATTAACATATTATATAATTTAATTTTTATTTAATTGTAGGTATTAATTACATATTATATCATTAGGGATTGTTTTAATTTTATTATGAAATGTTTTAACTAATTTTCAAGATGTTCATTTTGTTCATTATACAATTTTCATATAGTTTATCAGTTATTTTTACCAAACATAGACTGAGTTAAAGTTATCTTTTACTCTGTATTCTCGAATTCAGGAAAGAAGAGATAAAAAAAAACTTTTTATTTGTATTTCTTGAGAATAAAAATAAAAACAAGGATTGGTATGAAAGGAAAATAAATTTTCATGTTATTAAGCCGAAGAAAAAGGAAACAAAAGATATCATTTTTTTTACGTTCAACTTTATTTATTTTTATAGTAAATAATAATTGATGGGTAAATATGTAATTTTATAAATAATTTTAATTGTTATGAATGCTTTCTTTTCCATTTCTTCTCATATTTGTGAGAAAAAACAACGTTAATTTTCGTTTCCCCTCTTTTTAAAAAAAACTTAAAAATACAATAATTTTTTTATTCCCTCGCATAGTGGATTAGATATCCAGATTAATAAAATGCGATGACTCTAGGATATTTGCAAAGCAGGTGGAAGCCTTGGAATTAGTCGGCTCGCATAGTGGATTAGATATCCAGATTAATAAAATACATATATATATATATATATATATATTGCAAATTTAAATTAAAACAATCATCACGTATTCATACCGTTTGATCTTTTACTTCTACTTGGTTTTTGCGCCCACCATTTCCTCATATACGTGAACGAAAAAGAATAGAGAAACTAATTACACGTCTTAATACCATACTATTATTAAACCATAAAAAATTTAGGTTTATCAATCACTGTCATTCGATAAAACTTATGGTTTCTTCTGATATAATGTGAAAGTGGCAAATAATTTGTTACAATATAACCCAACAAAATGATTAAGTTGTCAAAGACCTTCCAGCCTAGTGGTAAAGGCTTGGGCATGACATAGTCATGAACCCAAGTTCGAGCCCTGGGAGGGGAATGTTGGCGACATTTAAGTGGGACCATGTTTAGCCTCCAAATTTGCCGGGGATTAGTCGGGCTTTGGCCTGGACACCCTTACTAAAAAAAAAAAATTGATTAAGTTGGAAGGCAAGATATATAGCTTAATGAGTAAGGGAGATACATTATGCAAGTATGTGGTAGTCTACCAAGACTAGTGTCATCTTGGCCAAAAGAAAAAGTGCTCAAAAAGCATTTCATACTTTCTATTTTTTATATTATATTTTTATTTTTATTGTATTCATGTGCTATTATAAAAGAGTTATCTTTTTATAGTAGGCAAATTATGTTTAAAATATGTATATTTTTGTTCAATTGCTAATACCATGTATCGATCAATTATAATTGATATGTAAAATTTTATATCATGTACCACCTAATTATTTTCAGTACCAACTAAATTGGTATCAACTATTTTCAGTTGGTACATGTTAGTATGGTTTCATATATCAATATTGTAAAAGTTGAAGTTACAAATACATCTATAGACATCTTTACCAACTAGATCTAGATGCATTAATATCATTGAGCATTCAAATAACATGTTGATGCGTGTTGTACTACTTATCTCTCTGATTTAAAAAATATTTATAGACTATTTTGAAGATTCTATTTTTTTTAAATACATCAAGTTTAATATTTTTCATTGACTTTTAATTTTGTGAAGACACTTGTATTGCTTTCCCACAACCCCGTTTTTACCATGAATCTCAATGATCAATAATTGCCAATTAACACGGTAAATAATCAAAAAATAACAAATAGATAATAATAATAATGGCTTGGGCTGTGTATTCGATTGATTGGTCTGAGGTTATCGAGACCTTGAGATCAAAGGCATGAATGTCAAAAAGTAATTTTGTTTTTCAGTTTTGAAAACGACCTCTGATAAATGAATACAAAGTTCTTTTTGAAAGTAAGCGTTAATTAATGTTGTGATAATACTGTTTGTGTTGTTTGTAACTCATAAACTCTACTTATAATTTTAAAGCGCGTCACATTAATTTAAAAAGGTATTATATATTCAACATTTGTTTTTATTCATATAAAACATTACACTATGAAATAGTGATGTCACATTTGAAATTTGAAACCATATTTTGAGACCCAAAGTCAACAGACCATTTCATTGTACCAGAAGAATGCAGAAGCATATAAGAGATGCCAAAAGTCATAGTTTCACACTCCATAATTCAATGTGATGCAAATTCAGGGGTGGTAACTAGTAAGGTTGGGTAAGGTTGGGTTGAGTTGGGTTTGAGTTTAATTTATTTATTTAATGGGTTAAAAATCTCAATCCAACTTAACTCATTTAATTAAATGGGTTGAGATTTTTCAATCCAACCCGACCTGTTACTTAAATGGGTTGATAACGGGTTGACTTGTTTACGATTTTCTTAACTCAACCTGTTAAATAAATGGGTTGAACCTGAGTTGACCAATTTAATTTTAAAAATTTAAATAAAAAAAGAACTAGACTATTTAATTTTTTTTTGAATAAAACACAACCACAAATACAAACAAATTGTTTAAAGTTTGAATAAAATACAACCATAACAAATATATTGTTCAAAATAAGTTAGATTGGACTTTGAAGGCGATTATGGAGTAATGGAATAAAAGGGTTTTCTTAGGGTTTCATGATGATTAAGAGTAATGGAGGTGATTGGAATTTGGAGCTTCATCTCACGACGATAGGATTTTTAATTAAGAATAAAACAAAATTAAAAATTAGAATACTAGATATAATATTGATAATAAAATAAAATTATATAATATTTTAAATGAGTTGAAAACGGATTGAAAACAAGTCAAAAAATTCAACCTAACGCAGGTGGGTTGACCCATTTATTCAAATGGGTTGAAAATCTCAACTCAACCTGCTAATTTTGGGTTGGGTTCGGGTTGAGTCATTTTTTGGCACCCTTAGAATCTTGCCATTTATATGTGTGTTTGTGGTCATTGGGGGATTTATCTCAGGCTTGTAGGCGAAGTCTACGGTCACAATTTGCCATGGGATTAGCCTGACAAAGCTTGGGATCAACAATTTCCAAAAGCTCAATGTGATGGCGGTTAATAATATAACTGGTTCTGGGTTTATAGTATCTCAAAAAAATGATTAAGAGTTTTAATAGACTATTTTATAAGGTTTAAATTATAGGATAAAAAAATAAATGTTTTATTTGAAAAGTGTTACAATTAACAATAAGTTTATAGAACTTTAAGACGTTTTAACAAGTTTTTAGGATATTTTAAGAATAAAACGTCGTATTAGTTATTTTTAGGACACTTTTAAAAAAGATTCCTATGAAAACAAGTGTCTTAAAAAACTATTTTCTTTATAGAACATTTTTTAAAAGTGTCATAAAAAATCTAATACGTCTAATACGACGTTTTATTTTAAAAATGTTTTAATAAACTTCATTACAACAAAATTGGGTTTATAGGACACCAACAATGTCTGACGAGCCGTTTATCCAACATTTACCTGTCATTACCTTACCAGGTGAGCATAGCAAAGACCAAAAAATTTATCCGGTAAGAGGAAAGTTAAGGATCAAGAGTCTTACATGATAAGTGAGAGTGGTGATTCTTATCCGCTGGTGAGTGCTTTCCGGATGATTACTGTGGATCCATTTTAATGGTTGGAAATGTTACCTGATAAAGCAAGGGTGGTCACTCTTGCAGGTAAGTGCTTACTGAGCAAGTTTTTGAAAATGACCCATAAATGTCATAATACATTGCTTTATATGGCTTAAGTTTATAAAAACAAACAATAAAACGTCATATCTAAAAGTGCTGAAGTAAGTCTATAACACACTTTTTTAGATGACATAACAAGTTTCTTAGAACATTTTTTAAAATGAAAAACATCGTATTAACTATTTATTGGACATTTTTGAGAAATATTTTACAAACACATCATTTATAAGACACTTGTTTTTATAAGATACTTTTTCAAATAATGTCATTTAAAATAGTTAATATAACTTTTTTATTTTAAAAAAATCCTAAAAAAATTGTTAAAACATCAAAAAAGACTAAAAAAAAAAAAATCCTAAAAACGTAGTATCATTGCATTTGTCCTTCAATATCCACTAGTTTGAGTTTGTTCAGAAATGGTGTGGCTGTTCCCTTCATACCCCATAAAAAAAATAAGCTGATGGTTAGGGGCCGTTTACTAAACGCTTACTTGGTAAGTATTTACCGGGTAATTTTCCTCACCGGATGAACATGGCAAGGGCCAAGTATCTTACCTGGTAAGTGCGAGGATAAGGATGGAGAGTGTTACCTGGGTAAGCGCTTACCAGGAAAATTGTTGCATGAAATACGTTTTGATGTACTACAACCTTACCCAATAAAATAAATTATAATGTTTACTCTTAAAAGCACTTACCGGATAAACATTTAGGTAAATAGCCCCATTGATTATTCACATCCTAAAGTTATAAGAATCAAGTGAGATGGTAAAAGCATAAGGATTAAAACAAAACCTAATTTGGTGTTTAACTACGGACAGAAAATGTAACAAGATTATAATATAATTATGATATTAGAATATTTAATATAATTACAAAATATTATTTATTTCTTCTAAACATCTGATTTTTGGAGAGGTGTCCCAATTTAAAAAATTTAATCATCTCTTTCATATTTTTTTCGTTTTTGAAAGGATTTTGAAGAATCTATTGGAGCAAAACCCCTCAAAATCTCAATATTGAAGAATATTATTAAAGGCTACATAAATGAATTCAAATCTATACATACATTAAAGGAAGAATCAAAAGGTTGTTCGATGAGAAACTTTCTATCCTCTTTTGTCTTTTTTCTCGTTATTTTAATTTATTTTTAATATACAATCAACACATTAATTGCTAAACCTTTTATTTTCCTACTTTTTTTAACTCAATTTTCATTATTCTATAAGGGAAATTTGAATCCATAAATATATAAAACTATATATAATTTTATTTACATCAATACATGCATATTTTTAATTTTTTGACAATTAAAAAAATAAATTATCAAAATCAATCGATATATATATATATATATATATATATATATAGAAAAACAAAAAAGCCTATAGGTTGACGCCATAAATTCCATCGAAATATCTGCGAGATCGGGGTCACAATTTGTATCGATTAAACAACCCAGAGACTTAATACGCTCATCAGTGGATATTGCCTTACGCATAAGTCGCCAAACAAAACCTGCAATTTTCTCGACCCTTTGCCTTAGGATTAGTCAGTTCTATTTCTCGATGGGGGCAGGGAAGGGATATAACTCTCACGATTTCGATAGCCATACTAGTGATTTGGAGGAGATCTCTCGATATATATATATATATATATATATATATATATATATAGGTATGAAAATCTATCAGAACATTTCAATCAATCAATATATCAATATAAATATCAAAAATATATTAAAATAATAACCAAGATGTGGTTAAATGAG
>NC_037535.1:18653153-18670692 GCF_001531365.2 Cynara cardunculus var. scolymus
AGAGAGAGAGAGAGAGAGAGAGAGAGAGAGAGAGAGAGAGAAAAAAAGTTTACTTTGCAAACCACGTTATTTATACAAAACTCATTCAACCAATCATAATTTTTCATTTTGTTCATTTTTTTGTAATTATGAGAGGTTGATTAATCATTTTTATTGTGAAGGGGTGTTAATTATGGATATTATCATCTTCATTATTTTAATTTTAGGGAAATACATGAAACAGTTTCATTAAGTATTAAATGAAACAATTTCATAACCATATATGAAACAACTTCATCAAAAAAGTATTATATGAAACAATTTCACAAGATTGAACAATTTCATGAAAAAGTTTCATAAGATTAAACAATAAAATCGACGGATGAGGATGATTTGCACGGTTTGTATAAATTGGGTGGTTTGCATTTGATCGCTCATCTCTTTCTCTCTCTCTCTCTCTTTATATATATATATATATATATATATATAATAAGTAAAATCCACAAAGAATGAGGTAGCATCCTAAGAAGTGAGTATTCTTTTTTTCTTGAATTGTGGTTGAGTTTGTGTATCCTACATTGATGGAGATATGAAATATTTACAATGAATGATGAATATTTTAAAGGGAAATTTAAGATGTTCTTGTGGCAACTCATGAGGTTGGCTCCTTTTGGTCAATCCTTTAAGCTCACGTTGTTGGCTCATTTTGACCGACCATTTGAACTTATGGTTTGCTCATTTTGGCCAACCTCATTTTAGCAAAAAAAAAAAGATTAATCATACAAAATAATTTTTTTTATCTTTATGTATATTAAAATAAACCGCACAAAGAATGAAGTAATATTAAATGAAGAACAACCTTTATATATATTAGAGTAAAACCCACAAAGAATGAGTGGCATCCTAAGAAGTGAGTATTATTCATTTCTTGAATCATGGTTGAGTTTGTGTATCCCATATTAATGGAGATCTGAAATATTTACAATGAATGGTGGGTATTTTAAAAGAAGATTTGAAATGCTTTTGTGACAACTCATGAGGTAAACTTCTTTTGGTCAAACCTATAAACTCACGTTGTTGGTTCATTTTGGCCGACCCTCCATACTCATGGTTTGTTCATTTTAGCCAAACTCATTTTAGCAAAAAAAATTAATCTTACAAAATAAAAAAATCTTTATCTTTATGTATATTAAAATAAACCGCACAAAAAATGAAATGATATTAAATGAAGAACAAAGAGGTATTGAGCTGACATTATGAGAATGGAGTATTCTCAAATAGTGAATTATTATTGAGCTTTAGAAATCTCACTTGGTGAGAAGTTGAAAGAATGGAATAAACAGATATGTATAAGAATGAATGATGAGATGACAATTGTGTCAACTAATGACATTTGTGTCACAGGGTTATCATATTTTTATGGCCCTCTTTTTGCAAAACAACATTTATTATATAAAACAAATCTTATTAAAAGAACAACCAAGTATTGTAAGGTGACATTACAAGAATTGAGTATTCTCAAATTTTGAAATACGGTGTGTTTTGATTATTCCATGTTGGTAGGAAAATGGTAGATTGGAAAAGACAAATGTCTTTGAAATTTATAGACATGGGTTGGAATCAATACCAATTTCAACCAAACTATAAAAAATACAGTTATGAAAAACCATAGTTGAAATCAATCAAAGCCAATCAAATGGTAAAACTTATAGTTATGAAATATTTTTTTTACATGTATACAAAAGTATAAAAAATGCCTTTCAAATGTATAGCCATGGTTGAAATCAAAATCATTTTCATTCAAACAATGAGAATTATAGTAATGAAAAACCATGGTTGATATCAAAGCCAACCAGATGACAAAACCAACTAGTAATTCTTATATTTATCTTTATATCTTTATATATGTTAAGAGTAAAACATACAAGGAATGAAGTGACATCTTAAGTAGTGAGTATTCTTTATTTCTTGAATTATGGATGAAATATGTATTTCCCATATTGATGGAGATATGAAAGATTTACAATCAATGGTGAGTATATGAAGGGAGGTTGAGATGTCTTTGTGTCAACTCATTAAGTTGGATCCTCTTGACCGATCCTCTAAACTCAAATTGTTGGCTCATTTTGGCCGACCCTCCGAGCTCATGGGTTGACACTTTTTGGCCAACCCTCTTTTAGCAAAAAAATGTTAACCATATAAAAAAAATAAAAAAAATATTTATTAAATTTGAGTGCACATTAGTTGGCTAGAATATATTTAAAAGAGTACAATATATATATATATATATATATATATATATATACACACACAAAAATTATTTAATTAAATTCGAAAATGACATAATGTTGACAAATATCAATAGTGAAAACTATAGTTTATAACGTACTTTTTGGAGAGATCCTTCTATGTAAAGATTTTTATCTATATATGTATACATATAAAATAAAGATTGTAGAGCATGAAGTAATATTATGCTATTTAAATACAAAAAATATTCAATTGTGGTGTTGTTTTCGTTATTCATATTGATAGGGTAATGATAGATTGAGGGTCATTATATGAAGAAAAATAGTAGATGTATGAAATATATTATGATATTTGAATTGTGTTATTATTTATGTTACCTCACGTTATGGATCACATAAGAAATTGAAGAATGATTACGAATATATGAAAGGAAAAAGATACACATTTGAAAATTAAAATGGTTACTCAGCTAAAGTATGCATTCGATTCATATCTTGCGAAAAAATCGATATAAAAATAAAATTTAATTTAATATTTATGAATAAAAAGGAAGATGGTAGATGTTTGAAAGATTTGAGTAGTTATATTTTTTTGCATTACAATGTTATTTTGGTTATCTAAGTTTGTCCATTTATTTAAAATATTCATTAAAACCAAATGTTACGTTGTTTTTACAAAAAAATTATATCATCACGCAACGCGCGATGTCAAACACTAGAAGTTGATTAAGCAACCAATGAGGCAACAACGTTCCATACAATCAACTAGTTCTTGTAACAAAAACATTTATTGGTTGGTGTCGGTATGCAATACCCATAATGAAAGCCATTCGTCTCACAGTTTTGCACGTAATCCGAAATGTCATTGCATAATCCAATGAAGACCTCCTTTGAATGTGTTGTAAATTACCGTATGCGATCAGCTTGTGTAAAAACCCTCTTTTAATCACCTTGATAATAAAAATATAAACATACAATCTTGCATGGTAGAGACATATATACAATATGAAGAAATGTAATGCAAGGAATCAACATCACAAACAATACAACTATTGCAACATTCTATCACGATAAACTTATATCAAATAATGTTATATTTGAGAAAGTTTTATTATTCGATATAGAAAAACATGAGTGTGGCACTCAAAACCCAAACTAAAAACTGTTTTGTTTAGAAAGTATCAAAGAATCCGAAATATCCCTACATTATTCAATAAATAAAGTTAAATTTGTTTTGTTCCCAAATTATCATCACGATCTGAATCATTCATACGTCCTCTAACAAACATAAGTGGCAGAGAGAATGGAGCACATGTGTTTGTTGGAAAGTATACATGTATCTAATATTGTTTAGAAAATTTGAAGAAAGTTGTATTAGTTTAGGTTTTATCTATATGCTACTAAAACATATTTTCATACGAATAGAAGCAAATTCAAATAAATAATATGATAAAGGCATGGAAAGCAAACCTAATTGAAAGTGTTTTCAATGTGATAATTGAAGCTTCTGCCTTGATTGCTAGTTCAAAGTGCATAGAAATATTGGCCCAATTGTCCATATGTTGTTGGTTGGTTGGTATTGTACATAAATATGTATTACCAATGCCTTATGTGCAAATGATCACGTCCATTTGGGAATGGCTTTGGGCTGTCAAATATGGAGGGAATTGACTTTGTTTTCTGCTCTGATCATTGTGATGGAGTGCTTTATGGATTAAGACATTCAAAATTTTGAGACAAAGTTAGAAAATGATCCAACAAACATTTGTGCAGCCACCATCTACCCTGTGATGCTACAAATGGACCTTTACTTGTTTTTGAAAAGCAATTGTGAGTATAAGAAACATAAAAGGTTGCAGTTTTCAATCATGAATTCTTTTGATTTGTCTGGAGGAACTGGTTTGGACCATTTCGTGCCCTAATCCCAATCGTGGTGGTGTGGTGGATTGGTTTTGCAATTCAAGTATAGATTTTGAATTGACTTTTGATATCTTGGATCGATCTTGCGTTTGTTGATGAAGATTTGGTGCCCTAATTTCAATTGATAGATTGACCGATTTCTTGATTCGTTTGATTTGGGGATTTTGGACTTGCAATATCGACTACCATCATCTTCAATCACGATGGATGAATTGGTTTCTAGATTTTGAAAGCTGGCTTGATGAATTGATTCTTAGGTGGCGTTTGGTTCGCAGATTCTGGAGGAATCTGATGGAATTGGAATGTTGAATTCCATTGACCAAATTTCATTCCTTTGTTTGGTTCATTCTTTTTCACGAAAGGAATCTTAAAAATCCTACAAATTCCACAAATAAAGGAATTTAACATTCCTTAGCAACTACAAGATATTTTGATGGAATGAAATCTCTATCTTTATTATACTAAATATGCCCTTAACCTAATATACTCTAATCTCATAAAACTCAATATGACCATCGTCGACTACCTCTCGACCACTATTGATCTAAACTACCGCCGACCACCACTACCGACTACCACCGATCTGAACCACCGCCAATCACCACCAACGATCTGAACCACCGCCGATCTGGACCACCGCCGATCACCACCGATCTGAACCACCCCCGTTCACCACCATCGATCACCACTGCCGATCTGAACCACCGCCGACCACCACCACCGATCTGAACCATCACCGACCACCACCACCTATTTGAACCACCGCCAACCACCACCACCACTGACCTGTACCACCGCCGACTACCACCGATCTGAACCATCGTCGACCACCACCACCGATCTGAACCACCGCCGACCACCACCGGTCTAAACCGCCGATCATCACCACATACTACCACCGATCTGAACCACCACCGACTACCACTGATCTGAACCACCGTCGACAACCCCCACCGACTACCACTGATCTGAACTACCGCCGATTTGAGCCACTATTGATCTGATTCACCATCAATCTAAACCACCGGCGATATTCGCCATCTGAACCACCATGGACCACCACTGATCTGAACCGCCGCTGACTACCACCACGGATTACCACTGATCTAAACCATCGTCGACTACCACCGATCTGAACCACCGTCAACCACCCCCACCAACTACCACCGATCTGAACCACTGCCGATCTGAGCCACCACTGATCTGATTCACCGTCAATCTGAACTACCGTCGATAACCGCCATGTGAACTACCACAGACCACCACCGATCTGACCATTGTCGACCATCGCCTATCTGAACCACCGTGACCACCTCAATCTGAACCACTGTGGACCACCATCGATCTGTATCACTACAGACCACCACCGTCTGAACCACTGTGGACCACCACCGATCTGAACCACCGATCTGATCACTATCGACCATCGCCTATCTGAACCACCGCTGACCACCTCCATCTGAACCAATGCGGACCACCATCGATCTGTATCACTACGGAACACCACCGTCTGAATCACTCTGGACCACCACCGATCTGAACCATCGCCGACCACCGTCGATTTAGTAACGTCGTTTGGCTTATGATTATATTTGGGTTGTGTATTTTATATTGTTTTACATATTAAATAATTATTTTTTTGAAGTATTTTTAGTTTTAAAAAAAATAAAATTTTCAAAATAGGGCATTTTGGTCATTTACCAATATTTTATTCCAATTCTAAAGTTACATTTTGTGAACCAAACAGACAGATTCCAATTTCTTAACAGATTCCATTCCAATGTCTGCCAATCAAACAGGTGGTCAAACCTGACAACATTTCATTCCAATTCCTTCAAAGTCAAATTCCTTTAACAGATTCCATTCCATCCAAAAACATTTTGTGAACCAAACGCCACCTTAATGTATTGCCGATTATTCTTGCTGTTTGCTTCACATCATGTTGCTGTTGATTTTGATTTGGTTCGACCATGGGTGTAATCTCTAATATGGTATGGACTTGGACTAATGATGATGGACTGATTATATGAGCCTATTGGAATATCTTTGGATGGACTCCTATGAAGAAATATCGGATATTCTACTTGGGCCTGATGCTATTTTCGTTACAAGGCCTTGTGGTTGGACTGGACTCTGGTTTTGCAATATGATATTGGGCTATATATCATGTTCTGGGCTTAATCTTTGTTGGGCTTCTTGTAGTCTAGGATTATTGATGTTGAACTTGGGTCTTATTTGTGGGTTTTTTTACTTTCATGGTCCATAGGTTTGGTCCTTGATATTCTATTTTTTATTTGGTTTGATGCCTTTTATTTTGTAAAAATGGGTATATGCCCATTTTATTTTTGTAATCTCTATTTTTATCAATAAATTTTTCCTGGGGTTCCGTTACCCTTCAATTTTTTTTTTTGATTTATCTCTTTGTATTTCTTTGTGTCATAGATGTATTAAAATAATTTTAAAACGGGCTATTGCTATAATCGGTTAAAATTCCCTTTCTTCATCTTCTTCTCTCTCTCTCTCTCTCCATACTGCCATTCATCCCAATTTTGAATTTTATTTGTTCCACTTTAGAAAATATTGAACTTGCTTTTTCCTCATAAAGATGCACAAAATCAATTTATGTTTTTACTTGATTTATGAGTGCTTTTCATAGCCGTTGTGTCTCATAGATTCCACTATTTGAAGATCTAGATACAGATGATGAAGATGAAATTAGAAAATGATAATGGAAAGCTAAAAGTACTAAAAAGGAAAACAAAGAGAGGCATTCACATGAGTTAAGAGGGAAAGAAGGCTTCTCCATAAACAGCCGTAGATTAATTAAGCACAAATGTTGAGCAAACTGGCATAGAGCAAAAGTTATTGCTTTCACCATTTTATTCCATTATATTTGATAAGCTACTAAGTTGTAAATTTTCCTTTTCAATTTACGTCCCGTCGCATTGCGCGGGTACACAACTAGTACAATAACAAACGTAATTATAGAAAGTTAAATATTAATATATTTTTTTCTAAAATACTATTAGATGTGTCATCCATTAATCTATAATCTATTTTTTTCTTCATATTCTTCAAATAAAAGAGTACATGATGATTAAATGAGAAAGAAGACGGGGACAGAAGAATAAATACAACAAAATGAAATGTGTCTTTGATATTTTATATTGTTGTTGTTTAAAATGTTACATTATAATTATATTTAGAATAAACTTTCAATATTTATCAGCACAAATTAGATATAAAATAATTACTATATTTATGAATTTATATTTTATTTATAAGGACTGACAATGGGTAGTGTACAAGTACCGTAAAGATTATTACATTATCCTATTCATGTAATTGAATTTATTAATTTGTCTTTGAAACCAATTACATTTCTTCCCTTATTTATTTAATTTTAACAACTTGATCTGAATTAAGTTTTATTCTTTATATAATTCGTGATCACATAATGCTAAATCAACAGTGAGTACATTAACGAAGTGGAATTATGTTTTGATCATTTGTTATTATTTGAAGCAATATCTTTCAGTGTGTAGTATCTTAGCATTGAAAGTTTCAAAACTAGGAAACCATATTATAATTGAAGAGTTGTTTTCATGTTCACCTTTTAACATTTGTGGTCAGCTTAGAATGAATTCGTTTTCGAGATGCAAGTTTGTCTCTCGCTCGAAGCGCTTAGAAAATTACATAACGGTGGCTTCTTATACTACGTAAAAGAACCTCTTGAGAATGTTTGCATAACACATAAGGCGTATGTATTTATACGAAAAGTCACAGTGGTATATATGAGATGTTACTTGGTAGCCTCTTGAAAACATACATTTTTTAAACTACGATACTAATTTTCATATATTCTAAAGGCCAAGCTAATGACATATATAATTTTCTTTTGACTTAAACAACTAAAAAATAATCTAAGTATTTAACAAATGTATAACTTTGAATTTTAACATAACATATATAATTTATATCAATTTATTGAGATTCATAATAAAAGAGGGAATACAAGAACTGACAAAATATACTTTTATTATAAAAATATAATATCAAACAAAGTTAATTAGACTTTATAAGGATCGTCCCACTAGTTATTGTAACAAAAACATTTATTGGTTGGTGTGGGTATGCAAAACCCATAATGAAAGCCTTTCGCCACACATCTTGGCACGCAATCCGAACTATCATTGCAGAATCCAATGTAGACCTCCGCTGAATGTGCTGTATTTTACCGTATGCAATCAGCTTGTGTAATAACCCTCTCTTAATTACCTTGGTAATAAAAATATAAACATACAATCTTGCATGGTAGTGACATATATAAAATACGAAGAAATGTAATGCAAGGAATCAACATCACAAACAATACAACTATTGCAACATTCTATCATGATAAACTTATATCAAATAATGTTGTATTTGAGAAAGTTTTATTATTCGATATAGAAAAACATGAGTGTGGCACTCAAAACCCAAACTAAAAATTGTTCTGTTTAGAAAGTGTCAAAGAATCTGAATTATCCCTACATTATTCAATAAATAAAGGTAAATTTGTTTTGTTCCCAAATTATCATCACGATCTGAATCATTCGTACGTCCTCTAACAAACATGAGTGGCAGGGAGAGAGGAGGACATGGTTTATTGGAATGTATACATATATCTAATATTGTTTTGAAAATTTGAAGAAAGTTGTATTAGTTTGGGTTTTATCTATATGCTACTAAATAATATTTTTGTACGAATAGAAGCAAATTCAAATAAATGATATGGTAAAGGCATGAGAAGCAAACCTAAAATAGAAGTACATGTAATGCAAAGGATAACCATCACAACCAACACAAATGTAGCAATATTCTTGTTGGATAAACCCATATTAGATGATGTTCCTACTATTTGTGATAAAAAAATTGTCAGGATTTGAAAGAAATAAGTCTTCAAATGTGTTTGGTAAACTATGAGTCACCAAACCACCCTTAAATAGTTTCTCAAATTTCTGAGCATGTTAAAAGCTCATAAATACAAATATATATGAAATTAATTGACATAATAACTAATATATATGAAACATGGTTATTAATTTTATTGTCTTCCTTGTTTTGTAAAACTGAATTGGTAATTAAGGCAATTGATGTAACAATTTATTGTAATTAATTGTACCAATGTCTTAATTTGTAAAGCACATAACTAGTTGACAACAAAACTCTTTGTGCAATAAACACAAAATAGTGCCATAAGAATAGAAGTACGATAAAGCATGCAATATAATAAATTTATTGTAATTAAATTTATTTATAATATGATAATGAAAACAGATATTGAAAAATATTAATAACATCTTTAACATGAAATAGTACTTATATTGGCATTGAAATATGTTAACACAACTTAGCATAAGATAAAAGAAATTACCATATATTGACTTGTGAACTTAGGTAAACTTCCGTTAATAAAATATTTTCTGCGTTTCAATTAAAACTTTGATTTTTTTATCGGAACTCAACTGTATATGTGTGTGTGTCTATCTATGTTTATATGTCTCTTTGTGTGTGTGTGCGGGAGAGAGAGAGAGGGGTTTTTGAGATGAGAATTTCAAAAATATAGATAAGTTGAAAAAAGATATTAATCATTAGATGAAATTTTTCAATGTCCAATATTTTATTGACAAAATATATAAATATTGATAAAATTTTGACTAAATTGAATAACTTAAAGAAGTTGAGGGAGAATTTTGAAAACATTGTATAATCAAATAACTAATCCACTCATCTTTTTTTTCCAAAAAGTTTTACGCATTTTTTTAAAATAGACATTAGAATACTCATTTTCATTGAAATTAAATTATCTAAATTGTTAAAAATATTTTTATTTAAATAAACTATATCAAAAAACTGGAGTTTCATTATTTTTTATTATAATCAATGGTGATATATATTTTTAAAATTGATGTTTGAATTTTAAACTGATTCAAAATGTCAGTTATAAGTTGTATATTTATTCACATACAAGTAATGTATAGTATTCATATGTAAATAAATATATATATATATATATATATATATATATATATATATATATGAGTGATCAAATAAAAACCGCCCTCATTTGTATAAACCGTGCAAACCACCTTCATCCGTCGATTTCATTGTTTAATTTTATGAAATTTTTTCATGAAATTGTTTAATCTTGTGAAATTGTTTCATATAATACTTTTTTTGATCAAGTTGTTTCATATATGGTTGTGAAATTGTTTCATATAATAYTTAATGAAACTGTTTCATGTATTTATCTAAAATTAATGAAACTGTTTCATGTATTTCTCTAAAAATTAAAATAATGAAGATGATAATATCTATGATTAACACCCTCTACAATAAAATGATTAATCAACCTCTCATAATTACAAAAAAATGAACAAAATGAAAAATTATGATTGGTTGAATGAGGTTTGCACGGTTTGTACAAATTGAGTGGTTTGCATTTGATCGCTCCCCTATATATAGACTTGGGATCATGTGAGACCAGCCTGTTTTCGTGAGACCCGTGAGACCAACATTTTACACTTGAAACTTCACAGCAAAATGCTGTGAAGGTGACTTTTTAAAACCTTCACAGTGTTTTTGCTGTGAAGGTTCGACTTTTTTTAAACCTTCACAGTGTTTTTGCTGTGAAGGTTACGTGTAAAAATGTGGTCTCACGGGTCTCACGAAAACAGTCTGGTCTCACGTGAACCCAACCCTATATATATATATATATATATATATATATATATATAACGGTCACATGTTCTCACACACATATGATTAGATTTTGGCATAATACAAATTTAATATAAACAATTGTAGACCGTTGATCATGAGAGCGCATGATTTAATCCGTGTGTCATGCTCGACGCTGCCAAGACTGCTGGAGGGTAGATGTGTCATTCAATCGACTACATGTACATGGTTTGTGTAATAATTGTGACTTTAAATTTTTAGAAGCTTAGGGGCTTGGTACGTTTCTTAGGTAATGTTGTGGGTTTGGATTGAAATGGTAACCTATTGTTTCATGATGATTTGTTTTCTTGCTATACTTCACAACTTATTTAATTTGATAATAATCTTATATCATTTAACTTTTTAGATATTCGGTGTTTTAGTTTATGTCCCACATTCCATCATTTTTGTTATATTTAATAAACAACTTCATAGGGATGAGCTAACCCCTTTAAATCATTTTATTTTGTTTTATGTATAATTAATAAGGGCAATTTTTTGGCTTTTGCCATCGGTGTCCGGAACCTCAGGACCGGCCATGTTGGTAATATCATACCAAGTATGAAAACTTGGTCCGTACAGGGTACTGAAAGTTGTGTACTATGGTAGTATCGTGGTACCAGTTTTGGAATTGTTCATGCATTGAATATTAAACTTTGTAACTTTAGTTATTTGTTTGAACATTTGAATATTTGCAAGTTTTTTCATTGCAGTTAGGAACCCTTAAACATCACATGTATTACCTTAAACTCCAATAATCATTAAAAATTTGAAAATAATGGTAAGTTTTCATATATATAACTTGAAATTGGTACAAAATTAATACCAACATGTATCAATTGAAAAAAGTTGGTAACAGTTAAGTTGGTGGGGTACATGATATAAGATCTTGTTTATCAATTATAGTTGGTTAGTACACAATATTAGAAAAAGGAACTTTATCGCATTTTCTTTACATCTTAAAATGGAGTGCAAATATCAAAGACTTCTTGTAAAAGGAATTCCCATATCATGAATCAATGATCATTTAAACCCATAAACATGTCTCCCAACAAAACCATATGAAGATTTCTTGGCACTGACTTCACGTATATGAAGATTTCCATGAGATGATGAAAACACTTATGTCCGAAAAACTCGAAACTTTCCTTGCAAATTTGAATCAAGAAAGGAATGTGATGATCTATTTGGCCCAATTTTTCTGGATGTCGAAAGTGTAGTTCAGCTCCAAATAGCACTTGTTGTCATCATCAAGGAATTGGATCGAATCCAAATGGAATGAGTTTAACACAGCTGAAATAAATAAAGGTCGATTATGACTACTACCCAAGAATTGTTTCTTGATTGACATCGGTTTTTCATGGGACAAAATACAGCAAAATGAAATGAAGTTTGCCGACAAATACGTTTTTTACTCAATGTAATAAAGTTTCAAAATTTTCTATTTAATGACACAATTTTCATAATCACATATTTTTTTTACCCATTTTGACCCGTAACTTGTTGATTTTGTACCATTTGCTCACGTGAATGTCAAGTCTATCATCCTTTCACTAGAACCTTTTTCGTAAATATTTGTCAATATTTGATAAACCTTTCGTAAACTTGGATCCATGTTATCATATGTTACAAGATTCAATAGGTTAAAATAGGTATAAAGTAGGAAGATTTTGAGACTTTGTAACATCAACTGAGAAAAAAAATTCTTCATTGCAATAAATAGGAACTAAACCGAGTTTCGTTGTATTTTGATTCATTTTGCCTTTTTTCATTCAGCAGACACAACAAAACACAAATCTTGATGTTTATATCGAAGCACATAAAAGCAAGAAAAGCTCAAATTTTGACATTGACCAAAATATCGGATATGCAAAGAAACACAAATCTTTGTTTCTGCAAGCATCTGTAGACTGTAGGCACAAAAATCCTGACGAAAGGATCAATAAAACCAAACCAAACCAAATATATCCCACTGTCCTAAGGGGTAGAAAGGTTGTTTCCCTAGAAATCCTCCACTATGCATAACACAAATCTTTAGGGGGAGTTTGGTTTGAAAGAATGATTTTGAGGGATTTGGATTTGTGAAATGAGTTGGACTTGGGAGGATTTGGATTTGAAAGGATTTGGAATCTCCGGTGCGTTTGGTTTGTAGGATTTGTGTAAAGGCCCAACAAAACCAAATCCCAAAATACATGCCATATCATATAACAGGTTCCATTATATACAACCAGATCCGTTATATCCTTACATATCAATCAAAATCCTCAATACAAGAAACTGATCTATCAAAATTCAACAGCTAGTTACATCTTTACTTTGTCTTTATCTCCCAACCTGAGCTGGCCTGTAAAATATTTTACAAACGATTGAAGGTTAGACCGAAAGGTCTAGTGAGTGATTTCCCTCGTGTTTAAACTTGCCATAATTAAAATGTTAATAAATTCAGTTATGATCTCAATGTTAGATTTATCGCGGATGCCCCGCCACCTATCGATGTTAACCTGCCAACTATCGCGGATACCCCCCCACCTATCGCGGATGCCCCCCCACCTATCGCGGTTATCCCGCCATCTATCGTGGTTATGCCCCCACATATCGTGGTTATGCCCCCACATATCGTGGATGCCCTGCCATCTATCGCGGTTATTACGCCAACTATAGAGTTTTAAACGATAAACAAGTTCATTGACCAAAGCTTAGGTGATGAACCTTCTCATTGTATAAAGTATTGGACGATTAATTCCCTCAACGGACAAGGCTTAGGCAATGAGAGGTCTATCCGGCCAAGGCTTGGGCGGTGAGTACTCAATTCGAACAAATCTTGGGTGATGAGTACTCAATCTGGGCAAAGTCCTCGGCGATGAGCTACCAATCCGCCCAATGCCTGAAAGATAAAATCCCCAAGATACAAGCTTTGGGCGATGAATGGTCTATCCGGATAAAGTGTTGGGCAGTGAAGAATATCAACCGACCTAATATATGGCCACATATAGTAATTCCTCGACATGTTAGTTTGAATCCAAACACATCACATAATTTCATGAATCAAAATAAATCACGTATGACGTAATAACACGTATTTTACAAAAGATTTGTAAACGCTCACCTTGTCTGATATCAACCGAAATCTCACCGAACTTCTATCTAGATCTTTCTTTCTTTTTTGAATGAAAACCACCAAAAAAAACTCTCCCAACTTTAAACCCTCACAAGCTATATATGCATTCCAAGATGAGGAGGTGTGAGGCAGTGCATGGGCATGCACCCTATCTCCTCCCCCCCCCCTCGACGTGAAAACCTAACACATAAACCAAACTCAAATCATGCTATTGGATCCAACATTTTTTATCACAAGGAGGTGACCTAAATTTCATCTTTAGTCCCTCATCTTCCATCAACTAAAAGATTTTACCCTTGAACTTTCCATCGCTATTTATTTCGAAATTTGATCAATAAATTTAAAACCAAACATTACAATATCCTCTCCTTAGAAGAATTATGCCCCAGAATTCCACTAGGTAAACAAATGAGGATACTTTACTCTCATCTCAAACTTGGATTCCCAGGTGGATTCTGACCCCTTATGATATCGCCACTGCACTTTCATTAGTCTAATCTCTTTATTTTTCAACGCTTTTACTTTAAAGTCAACAATGGCTTCAGGAGTTTCTTCAAAACACAAATTTTCATCATTTTTTATTTCTGGTAGTGTCACAACCTCTTTCGGATTTTCTAGACACTTCCTTAGATTTGGTACATGAAAAGTGCTATGAATACCACTCAACTCCATAGAAAGTTCTAGTTTGTACGCCACTTCCCCGACTCGTTCAATGATAGAAAATGGTCCAACATACCTTGGACTCAACATACCGCTATTTCCAAAATGGACAACTCCTTTCCAGGGTGATATTTTCAATATCTCCCTATCACCAATTTGAAACTCAATCGGCTTACCACGCTTATGAGCTTAACTTTTCTGCCAATCCTGGGCTACTTTCATTCGTTCATGAATCTAATTAATCTTATCTGCCGTCAGTTGAACTATATCAGGTCCAGTCTCGCCCACTTCGTTCCAACATAACGGTATTCGACACTTTCGTCCGTACAACACTTCAAAAGGAGCCTCCTGAATACTCGAACGATAACTGTTGTTGTAGGAGAACTCAATTAAAGGCAAACGGCTAAGCCATTATCATCCAAAATCAATAACACATGCCCGTAGCATATCTTCGAGCGTCTGGATCGTTCTTTCACTTTATCCATCGGTCTGTGGATGGTAAGTCGTACTCAACTTTATCTGTGAACCCATTTCTTTTTGAAAAATCTTTCAAAACATAGACGTGAATAGAGTGTCTCGATAAAAAATAATCAACAATGGAACACCGTGATGTGTTACCACTTCATCAATATATAGTTTGGCCAATCGATCCATATAATACGATTCTCATTGGTAAGAAATCAGCAGACTTGGATAATCGATCCACAACAACCCATATAACATCAAATCCTTTCAATGTTCTAGGTAGCTTGGTTATGAAATCCATAGTAACGTAATCCCATTTCCAAACTGGAATTTCTAACGACTGCAACTTATCGTAGGATTGCTGATGCTCTATCTTCACTTGTAGGACTGCTCAACATGCCTCACTATATCTTTCTTCATTCCCGGCCACCAGTAGAATTGTTTCACATTTCAATACATTTTATTCGTACCTAGGTGAATGGAAAAACGAGATTTGTAAGCTTCACTCAGTATTCTCTTTCTGAGATTACATAACGTGGAACCCAAACTCTATTTCAGAAACACAACAATTCTCGACTGTCTTTTACTAACTCAGTCAATAGACCATCCAGTCGCTCTTGTTTGATCTTATCTTCTTTCACATCTCCATTTTGGAAACTTTGTAATTCCTCATAAATGCTCGGTAACAATTCTGCCCTTAAAGTTGTAGCTTTAATCGTACCACTCTTTTCTTTACTGCTCAACACGTCAGGTACCACATTAGTCTTGCCTAGATGATACAAGATCTCACAATCATAATCACTAACCAGTTCCAACCATCGTATTTAGCGTATATTCAATTCTTGCTGATGAAACAATGTTGTAAACCTTTATGATCAGTAAATAATTGGCACTTAGTTCCATATAGGTAATGTCTCCAGATCCTCAAAGCAAAACAGCCACCAGCTCAATGTCGTGAGTAGGATATTGCTTTTCATGCTTTTTTAACTGTCTCGAGGCATAAACGATAACCTTTCATGTTTCATCAACATGTAACCCAAACCCAGTTTTGAAGCATCACTATAGACCACAAAATCTTTCGTACCGTCTGGTAATGATAAAATCGGCGCCCTGCACAGCTTATCTTTCAATATTTGGAAGGCTTCGGCTTGCACCTCTTTCCACTTGAATTTCACATTATTTTTCGTTAGTCCAGTCAACGGTATAACAATATGAGAAAAGTCATGTATAAACTTTTGATAATAGCCTGCCAATTCAAGGAAACTCTGGATTTCTGTTGGTGTAAGACCCGAATTTTAAAATCACATTCTCGTTAACTTACGCAAATTATACCGTATATAAATAACGATCATTAATTGTTAAGGGGTCAAAACCGTCAATTTACTAAACTTATTATAATTATAATATTATATATATATATATATATATATATATATATATGTGAAAAAAAATTATTATAAGCAATCCCGCCTGCATCTTCTTCTTCGTCTAACTCTTCACCGCCTCATCTCTCTCTCATTCTTTTCTTCTTCTCTCTAAGATTTCTTGCAAACTGTTGAAGGAATCAAGCTAACAATTATATATTCGAAATCCACTCTTCGAACCTTTCATAAAGGTATAAATTTCATTCGCTTTTATTATGGTGTTTATGTTAGTATTTTTAGACCGGTTTACAAATTATGTTATGTATAAGTTTACGGATAGATATTGTTATAAGTATGATATATTCATGTTTAGAATGCTAGGATTGGTTAAATTGATGTAGAAATTAAAAGGGTAGATTATGGTTTCATTATGGTGAGATTTGGTGTATATGTTTAACGACACACCAATTATTCGATATAATGCTGAAAAGGATAAAATTGCATGATTAAGCTTAAGGTAGCGATCATTGGAGTTATTTTGCCGTTTAGTATGTTGAAGTATGTTAATATCACGTAAATGTAGCGAATCATGAAAGTTGGGTTATAAAAGTTAGTCGGTAATTACGGAATCGGATTTTACCGACTATGCAGGTCCATACTTTGACAGTGTATAACTTGCAAACCGTAAGTCGAAATAATATCATATTTTGCAGTTAGAAAACCGTTGATGTGAAACTTTCATGTAGGATCGAAAATCCAGTTATGACTCTAAGTGGCTCGAAACAGTGTGTTTTCGGGTCTGTTTGCAATGTATTTAGGATTGATCTGCTGTTTTGTAATATTCGTATAAAATAGATGGATAATCCAAATGAGGTGATTCGAAAACCAGTAGTTTCATCGCATATCATACTACATCTTTTGTTTAGATATTATTTTCTGTATTGATCTCTAAGTGAGGTAAAAATGCCCCCGAAAATGACGGTCAAAAACTGTTAAAGTCGAATTGGAATTATATAAAGCTA
>NC_037535.1:18670792-18672955 GCF_001531365.2 Cynara cardunculus var. scolymus
ATATATAAAGAATATATATATAATATAATTTAAAATAATTACAAATAGATTATAGATATATATCCTATATATATTAATATAAATAATAATAAAATATATTATATTAATAGATTGATTTTGACATTTTATGTTTTTTAGTGATTTTTCAAGTTCCAATGCATTCACATCCCACACTCTTGGGTTGCAAGCTGGTAGTGATCTGGATTCATACCCGGGTGGCTTCCTCTTGTGGGGTTAACATCTTCGTTTTGTTTGAATGAGAGTGCAACAAAAAACGAAGGATTTAACCATAGTGGAGACCCATTTTTCTTTAAAAACTCAGTGTGATTTGAGGCGCAAGAAGATTGAATAATCTGCTCTTTGAGACTATCCATAGTGACGTCTGATGCCATGAAGAGTCTATTAAGGGGATGCCATTAGCAGTCCCCTAATTTTAAGAGGGTAACTTATTTTTCATTAAAATAGAAAATATTAAAGTGGAAAAAGCGAGCATGTATTCCAAATTCTTATCTAATCCAAAATTCACATGTATTTAATTAATCCATACCTCTTCATTATTGTTGATTAAATTCTCTTAACTATTTGATGATGACCTTCTATATTTAGTAAAAAAATATTTAGTTCTATTCTCGTTCAGTTTTAGCGATCTTCATTGAGTCTGTTCAGTGATTGCTGAACATGTATTATAACAGTCAAATGAACTCAAGTATTCCTAAATGACAAAACTCACACCGAAGAAACCTTCAACAATGTCGAATAAGTAGTTGAAGATAGAGACAAGTCTATTCATGATCTGAAGTGGACTCAGTGATAACATGACTGTCTACAACAACGTGTGAAATCTAATCAAGACTCAAAGATAGCTGAAGAGTCCTTAATGATTCCTTACTATCATTGATCAAAAGAGTCTTGCTTGACAAGAGTAGTTTTTGTCTTATCCTATACGCACAAAATGACAACCCTCCTGTTTTATAGAGAAAGGTACATGTAAGGAGTTACTTTATTATCTTCAAACGTGCTTACCAACATTATGAATGCAACTATTCATATGCGGCCAAAAGCATGTCATATATGATGAACAAGGACAAACCTTCCATCCCTCTCTTGACACGTGGATTGTACTTTCTGAGGAGCATTAAATGCAATAGGTATAAATAGCTGAAAAAACACCTCTCAGCTACGCCTTCTCCTTCAAGACTCTCTTCTCTCTTATTCTATCTTCTTTGTGCGTCTACTGTAACATCCCAGACCAACCATATAAAATATCGTCCTCTTTGTTCACACACTTAGACTCATGGTTTTAAAACACATCTGATAAAAATGGTATCAAGTCCCTTATAAGGCAACCTTTGTTCCCTTCCCCAACCAATGTAGGATCTTACAATCCACCCCCTTGGGAGCTCAGCGTCCTCGCTGACACATTAGTTCAGTTCCCGACGCTGATACCATCTGTAACATCCCATGCCAACCATATCGGATGTTGTCCGCTTTGTCCACACAGTTGGACTCATGGTTTTAAAACACGTCTAGTATAAGGCAACCTTTGTTCCCTTCTCCAACCAATCTGGGATCTTATATCTACTTAGTGGTCCTCAGATTATTTAGAATAGGTTTTACCTTATTCTGCAACAATCTGTAAATTATGTATTGATCTTCTCATATCAATAGACGAGTTTAAAAAGTGAAATTTATGTGTTTGTATTCAACCCTCTATTCTACAAACTGTTATATCTATAAACTCTTGTGGAACCCTTATTGGGACCAACAATTATATCTTCATTTAACTATAAAAATGCCACTTAAGCTTTAGCCTTTATTCAAAAGGCTTGAACCGTCATGATTGGTTTCTACTTCTCAAAATATATGTGATTCTCATCGGTAAATATACATTATACATAATATTGATCATTATCATAGCATATTTATCTATAATATACCATCTATAAACTAGTTAATTGATCGATGAATATAATGTATACTTATTAATTAAGACAAATTCTATTTATACCCCTCCTACAAAAACCTATACGCTTTTCCATACCCGTACACTAAAATCCGAATAAACACTAAAAACTATGTAATTTAAATTTCATTTTTAGTCCATTCCATAATTTTCACTTTCTTATTTATTACTTTTAACCCTGTAAATATTTATACTCTAAA
>NC_037535.1:18673121-18689351 GCF_001531365.2 Cynara cardunculus var. scolymus
AATTAATTATATTTTAAGATTAAAACAAATTAAAAATAACGATTACTATTTTATTAAAAGAAGTTAAAATGACCTTTGTAATTATTATTTTATTAAAATTGTATTAATTTAATACTGGTCAAAACAAATAAAAATTAACCTTTATGATTATTATCTGGGAAAAGTTTACAAAAACTCAATAGAATTATCAACGATTAAATAATTGGACTTTCATATTTTAAACGATTAAATTATTTGAGGGATAAACCAGCTTTTTTGTAGATTGTTCAATTGTAGAAAGAAGTCAAAACTAAAGAAGTTAAAACCAGGATCAAGAATCTCACGATTATTGTTACATGAGATCATGCGTGAAAACTCCGAGCTCGAAGGAGTTGATGTTAATAAGATGAGTTGGAATAAATTCAGGATATTATATTGAGTTGTAATCAATTTTGTTTCTTGGTTCAATGGTATGAAGACGATGGATTGAATGGAAGTATCAAATCAATTGATGATGGTTGGTTTCGTGAGTCTATATATCAAAATGGAAAGATCTAAATGCATGATTATATATGTTAATGTGACAAGTAGGAGTGCTCAAAAACCGGACAAACCCGATCAACCTAACCCAACCCAACGCAAAATAACTCAACCCGAAGCAACCCGATGTCTAATCGAGTTGTAAAATCTTCAAACCATAGGTATTGAGTTGATACTGGAATGCTGTTATTTGAACCCAACCCAATCCAATGAAGGTGATGAGCCCGACATCTTTTATTTCTTGGATTCAATATGATTGTTGAGTTTATATTAATATGTACATTAGAGAATTACACCCATCACATACCCTCTTCATATATATATATATATATATATTGAATCTATTCTCCATCTTCACTCCTTTGTATATATGTTTAGTAATTTTGAATACATACATATGCAAATTGAGAAAATTTACTATATATTTAAGAATTATGGATAAGCTGTACCAAATGGTTGATGATGAAAAAAAATTATGAGTAGATTAGAGAAAACAACGTATTCAAGGTTAAAAAAATATTTAGATGTACCAAAGTATCAACCCGATCAACCCGTATGGTTGGGTTAAATTGGGACGAATTGAGATTTTTCAACCGCAAGCTTTGTGTTGAGTTGTTCAAATGCTTTCAACCCGATAAATCCAACCCATGAGTATTCTTAGTGACAAGGGTGTAATAGAAAATGAAAAATGAAAAAGAAAGAGATATAAAACAAATTGAATATGTCATAAGGGTATAAAGTATAAGTATTACAAATAATTCATAACTTTTTTTATGTATTTAAATACAAAAGTATTTTTTATTGAGCTCATTTTGAAGGTATTGACAAGACGATTATAATTGTTTAATTTGTAAAAAATAAATATATATTTATGAAATAATGTTTTTTATATGTATGATTATTTATGTGAATAAAATAAGGTGTAAAATGGGAAAAAAAAATAAAGAATAAAAAACAAAATTAATGAATTAATATAACCGCGTAAGTATTAAAAATAATTTTGTAGTATTTATTTTATATAATAATATGATTAAATCAAAAAACATTCAATGTTGAGTTCTTTTAAATATATTAACGTGACGATTATAATCGTGTAATTTGTTAAAAAAAAGAAACGTATTTTTTAATATATTTGAGTTAATATACGATTGTGTATGTATGTTAATATGATAATGATGTAAACTGAAAAAAAAGAGTAAATGATATAAAGTAAATTAAAAACTAATTATAAAGATATAAAATGTAAATTAAAATCTAAAAATGATTAGTTTGACCCTGATGAATTTATGTGTGAGGGAGAATAGGATATAGGATGGTATGTTCAGAAACCCTCGTTAATGAATATAAACTGTATCGAAAGCAATTTTTTTAACTGATTGTAAGTTAACAGAAGTTGTACCCTCAGACCATGCCTGGTCCATTTTAGCTTTGAACGAAGATCAATGATAAAATTATGCCAAAATTAGTTTCTATCTTAGAGAAAAATATTAGTGATTATATTGATAAGTTTGTACAAAATTAGAGAACAAGCAAACTATCGTCGTCGTTGTAGAACAAAAGAAAGCCCATTAACATAATCAAACAATAAACTACTATATCGATTTGCATCATCTACAAGCCCAAATCTACACTCTCTTAATCAGCTTCTGATTTTTTTTTATCAAGAGGTTGTCTGGCAGGACAACTCATGTCTATTGGACGTGGTGATGATCCCATTTATGGGTTCTGAGACCTTTACCTAAAGCCAGTAGGGTGGAAAGGATCGAGGCAAGACAAGCAGCCTGCTTCACTTCCTCAATTGGCAGATTACAGGAGGAGCACAGTCAATCTGAAATTGCATAAATCAAAGAGAATACCAACAATAGTTGGTGATTTTTGAAAAGCAAGAAATGTTGGTGATGCGACCATTAAGGAAGCGATTGAGAAAGATTTGTTTAGTGGACTGTAGGTTGGTAATGGTCAGTTTCATCTTTCTCACATTTTTTATACCGATGACGTGATCTTTCTTGGGGAGTGGTCGCTTCAAAATTCTAGGAATATTATATGTATTTTTAGATGTTTTTTTTCTAGTCACTGGACTTAAAATTAATCTCCTTAAAAGCAAGCTATTTGGAGTCGGTGTCGACGTCAACGAGGTAATCAAAGTTGCGAATTTAGTAGGTTGTGCTCATTCAAAATTGCCTTTTTGCTAGCTAGGATTACCTGTTGGAGAAAATATGTCCAAGTCCTAAGGATTGAAAGTGGTGGTTGACAAGTTTCCTGCCAAAATGTCGAATTGGAAGGTTAAAACCTTGTCTGTGGCTGGACGTCTTACCCTGCTCAAATATGTGTTGGGGAGTCTCCCGACATATATATGTCCTTGTTCAAGATGCCATCTTCGGTTGTCAAAATTAAATGTTGGATTCCATTTGAAGTTGATTCTATTTGGGAGTTGAAATGGATGATAATACGATGTCTTGGGTTAAATGGGATAAAAGTATGGCTAGAAGAAAAAGATGGGGGTCTTGGTATAGGAAGTTTATTTGCATTTAATAGAAACATATTTTAAATGGGAATGGGGGTTTAGAGTTACCCAATAGGCGGTGTGGGTTAAAGTGATTCAGTTAATACATGGTGCAAATGGTCGTGTTGGATCGGTTTTGTCTTCTGTGAGTTCAAACTCAAACATGGCTGGCGATTTTGAAGGCTTTTGTCCATTTATGGGGTAAAAATGTTGATCTTCTATCTTTTTGTAATAAAAAAAGTAGGAGATGAATCAGATACTTCCTTTTGGATGATACTTGGTTGGGAAGTGGGCCTTTGAAAATGGAATACCCGAGAGTGTATGCTTTAGAGCTTGATGAAGAGGTTAGGGTCAAAGAGTGGGTAATGAACGAGTATTGGTTTGGTTATTTTTGAAGGGAGCCAGGATAGGTTGCAGTCGATTATGGTTTCTAATAAAAAAGATCGGTGGGTGTGGTCTTCGATGATCAGGTTCTTTTACAATTGCCTCAAGTAGGAATTACATTGATTCTAAATTGTTGGTTGTGGACTCGATTGGTACTAGATGGAATCAGTTAGTTCCTACTAAGGTCAATGTCTTTGTTTGACCTTTAGGTTTGAATAGGATAGCCACCCGGGATAATTTGGAGGAAAGGGTTTGATGTTGGCTTGTTGCTTTGTCCTCTATGTGATGTAGGTGTGGAGTCAGGAGATCATTTGTTTTTCTCGTGCTTTTCGGCGACGAAGATTTGGAGATAGATTAGTAGATGGTGGCATTTGGATATCCCAGTTTTTAGTTCCTATGCGACTTGGATTACATGGTTTTCTAATATGCGGTTGAAGAATGGGGGAAACTGTGCTTTGGTACATATGATCGTTTCGAGATGTGACCATTTTTGGCGAGACCAAGCTAAAGAAGGCGGATATCTTTGACATGATTGTGATTCAAACGTATATTTGGGTTTTTATTAGGAGTAGCAAGTTTAAGATTAATTCGATGAGTTGGCTTCATAACCCTCTTTTAACTATTTCCTATATGTAATTGTTTGTTCTAGCATTTTACTAGTTTTTTAAATAAAATCTCGCTGCTGTTCAAAAAAAGGAAAGAAATATAGGTGATGCATGACCAAACTCCACAGGCAATTCTTAGGAGAGTGTATAAGGGAGTTGATTTTCTCATACTACACAACAGAAGAATATATAAACCTCGTTCATAGTAGCTAAAAACAGTAGTGCTCAAATAAGAACCAAGTCCATGTTACATGGGATGGACCGCTTGCGAGGAACAAACAGAGTTGAACATGAATTCAAGTGAGTCTAAGTGTGGATCGTCATAGTCAAGGTTAGTCACGAAGGACGAAAGACATGAGAGTTACCACATGTTTTAGAATATATATATATATATATATATATATATATAGAGGAGTGATCATATGAAAACCGCCCTTATTTGTGTAAACCGTGCAAACCACCTTCATCTGTCGATTTCATTGTTTAATCTTATGAAATTTTTTCATGAAATTGTTTAATCTTGTGAAATTGTTTCATATAATAATTTTTTTTGATGAAGTGTTTCATATATGGTTGTGAAATTGTTTCATATAATACTTAATGAAACTGTTTCATGTATTTCTCTAACATTAATGAAACTGTTTCATGTATTTCTCTAACATTAATGAATCTGTTTCATGTATTTCTCTAACATTAATGAAACTGTTTCATGTATTTCTCTAAAATTAAAATAATGAAGATGATAATATCTATGATTAACACCTTCCACAATAAAAATGATTAATCAACCTCTCATAATTACAAAAAAATGAACAAAATAAAAAATTATGATTGGTTGAATGCGGTTTGTACGGTTTGTACAAATTGAGTGGTTTGCATTTGATCGCTCCTATATATATATATATATATATATATATATATATATATCATATTTTAGACATACGGGTTTACCTTTACCCATTGCCAGCCTTAACAATGGAAGTTGGGGCCGATGGTTGAGCCAAACACCACGAGATATAGAACTTTGAGCGATCAATGTCATCAACGGCCTAAATCCTTTGAATTTGTGATGTTTAAATGCATATGTATTATTTTTTCATATTTGTCTTATAAATTAACTTCTATTATTTGATGAAAATTTTGTTTTATGTACCAAAATAATTTAATTAATAGTAAAATCTATTAAGTTTTCATAAAAACAAAAAAAATATTATAAAGTTAATATATATAATGTGGTATTATTGAAAATTTATATAATTAAAGATAAAAAAATATACCTAAAAGTTAATCTTACATTTTGGTTTAAAAAAGAATGTTATCCAGTTATTGTTTGCATTAAGTTTTATCCAACTTTTTTAGTTTTATTTTATGAAAGGCGGTGTAAGATTTGGTGTTATCAATAAGATGTCCCTTAAGACATTATGGCTTTATAAATATTTAAAAGAAAAAAACTCAAAATGACACACTACAACAAAATTTGGTTTATAGACTCACAATTTCTAAGCGTCTTAATAGACTTCTTTATAAAACTTAGTTTATAGGACCAAAAAAATAAAGCGTTCTATTTAAAAACGTTGTAATAAGTTTATATGACGTTTTTTTAACGTCGTAATAAGTTTTTTAGGACACTTTTAATATAAAACGTCCCATTAGCAATTTTATAGGATACTATTTGAAAAATTGTCTTGTAAAAACAAATGTCCTATAAAAAATTGTGTTTATAGGTCACTTTCACAAAAGTGTCCTATAAAGTTGCTAATACGCATTTTGTATTAAAAATGTTCTAAAAAACTTGTTAAGACGTCCAAAATCGTCATATAAACTTATTACAACACTTTTAAATAGGACGCTTTATATTTTGGTCATATAAAAATTAAGTCTTATAAAACGGCTTATTGGGACGCTTAGAGATTGAGTATGTCCTATAAACCCATTTTTGTTATAGTGACATACTAAAACAATTGGTTTTTTAGACGCTCAAAGTATTTGGATGTCTTGATGGAGTACATAATGAGATTTTAAATTTGTAGGACCAACACTGTGGATCCCAATACAATAACACTACATAAGTTGTTAAGTTGGACAATTTAACACGACTCAAAAACTAAAAGTTGCGGTATTAACATTTTTTTTTGATCAACCTGGATATCCAATCCGCTAAGCGAGCCGACTAATCCTAGGACGACCACCTGCTTTGCAAATAGCCCGGAATCACCGCATTTGAACCTTCATGGCCACAAAGGTATTAGCATTTTTATAAGACACTTGAAAAATAACCTATTAGTTTTTCATTTTTGTTTCTATAGAACTTGTTCTTTCATAGTTTAGTATCATATAAAAATAAAAAATGATTTACTTTGCCAAACTTTATTGATAAAACTTGTTAGATCGTCTAATGCCGTATTATCAACTTATTATAACAACATTGCGTAGCTCACACGATTTTTAATCTTATAAATTTAACGTTTCATCAAGTATCTTATTAAAATGCTCAAAAGACACTTTAACGTTTTAAAAGACCCATTTTTCTAACCACAAGAGTGGTGCCTGATTGGTTTGAGCTTGACTCCAAAGATCAAAAGTACATGGAGGTCTCAAGTTTAAATCCAAGGAGGATAAAAATCCCCTTGTGGCCACGGAGGTTCAATCACGGTGACTCTAGACTATCTGCAATGCAGATGGTCGGCTCGCATAACGAGTTAGATATCTAGGTAAATAAAAAAAAAACCCATTTTTTTTCTTTCTAATGTGTCATAAAAATCTAAAATTGAGGGTGTGTGCATAAGTGGGGTAGGGAGGACAAAATCATTGATTAGAAACCAATCTATTAAATTTAATGTAGGAGTAGTTAATGATGATGGAGATGGAGAGTGACATCCCACCTCAACACACACTTTTATGGATCAAATACATCCAACAACAACTTGCTTCATTAGCTACCCACAACTATCATAATCATCCAACATCTCTAACACATATCATTATAATCATACACACAATCCATTACATTTGCACACAATTGCAAATCAATTTTTGGGGTGCTTTGTTGGTATTAATTATCTGTGTACCAAGTTTGTTTGGTTATCAATTCTACTGTATAGAGAGAATAAGACGTTTTTTTAGTTGGAAAACTGTAGACATACGGAAGCAAGCTCGCTAAAGAGTGTTAAATCTGTGATATCCTAAAGTGATGTAGAAGAAGACGCAGTTAAAAATTGATTTGGTAATTAGAGGTAATTATCGTTTCTTCAACAATTTAGAAATCTTTAATTTATGGGTCAGAGCTCGAAAGCATCATTTTTTTTTTCTTCTAAATAACTAAAAACAACTTAATTTTCCTTTTAACTTGTTGCTTGTTTCTTTGTAGAAAGAGATTGTGAACCGATTAACTATTCGTTTTTATAGATTTATGTTGTTTTTAAGGAAAAAATATCTTAAAATCGAACATCTGTTCTAAATATATCGGTATCGTTGCTGTTGTCAGCTTTTTGGCAACCGTTAAACCTTAAAACCTCATTTCATGTATGTAATAAGCAAAGGTACATATTTTCAATCTATATAACATCAATTTGATTCTGATGTGATGTTTTTCCATATAATCAAGAATTACATTATAACTTAACATGACATCTATGTAATCAATAGTAACAAAACCTACCAGTTATCGTTAAAAATTGTATGAAATAACCACAAGGGTGGTGCCTGATTGGTTTGAGCTTGGCTCCAAAGGTCAAAAGTACCAGGAGGTCCCAGGTTCAAATCCAAGGGGGAATAAAAACCCCCTTGTGCCACGGAGATTCAAATGCGGTGACTCCGAGCTATCTGCAAAGGAGATGGTCGCCCTGAGATTAGTCGGCTCGCATAGCGGGTTGAATATCCAGGTTAATAAAAAAAAAATTGTATGAAATAAAAAGAATTAAACATTTATCATACTAATTGAAAAAATACACTAAATATAAACTTCGTTACATTCTAATACATAAAGACAATTTAGAATGATTTCTGAAATTGAAAGCAATCAAAATGGTTAGGCCAAAAGCGATCAAACTATGCCAAAAGTCTTCTATGCCACTAAGATTGAAAAGTGCATACTCCATGTCAAATCGTATTATTCTAAACTAGTTTTGTACATCATAAAAAATGTTAAAATCAAATTGTGTAATTTATAACTACTGTTTACTTAGTTTTGTAAACTGCTATTGATTTCTAAAAACGTAAATATTCTCAGACACCCTCATATGAAGCATGAAAGGTTTGAAAGCGTATCTGGTGGTAACCTTTTGGAAAGGAACTACATGACAAAAGTGAAAAGTGTAACAAAAGCTAAGATAATTTACCTTGTATTGCTTAGTCAAAAAGTTGGATGCTTGTGTCTGATTTTGTAACAAAGTTGCACATATGATGAAAATTTACCTTGTATTGCTTAGTCATAATTATTAGAACTTTTACAATTCTTGAAAATTTAGATGGATGGAGATAATGATAAGAAACAATGAATATGTTTTGTATTTGACTAGCATCCTTGAGCGATATAGATTTCTATGCAACAATTGTGTTAAAAAGAATCATCAAGTAGCAGAATGTATAAGCTGTGGAAATGAACATACGACATCTCCTTGCCATCTCCCAGATTAGCTTTAGAAATCCTGAGAAGACAATTGTAGTAGAATCTGTACATCATATATGAGATAACTAATAACAAAGATGCTAAAAGAGTGATGGCATGTAAAAGTATTTGGGTTTGGGCCTGGTTAATTAGCTGATGGCATGTAAAAAGTACATTCAAAATTTGCACATTATTTTGTTTAAGAATTGAGATTGCTTCTAGCCTCTCAAGAGTTCAGATTTTGTTGTTTTCTTGAAACAAAATACCTATTTTAGTGAGGTGTTCCTGGACATAAGTGTTTACATATGAAGTGGTGTTGTTATATTCATATATGGTATCATGTTTGATTCAGTTTGTAGAGAGCTAGTGACACCGGATACGATCCATTTTATAATACCAAATTCAATGTCGGTTTTTGACTTCAAGTAACTAATGTCATGGATATTTTGTGTTATGTCATCTCTATGTTGTATAAACATGACCCCTATGTCGTGGATGCTATGAGTGAGTGTTGGATGTGACTGTCTCTACTCTTAATGATACTGTGTTTAGCTATCAAGACCTACAAATGGTCAGTTTGGGTTTTGGTTTGCTACAATTGGGTCCATGATTATCCTATTTTGATTTTTCATCCCAGAACAAATCAGAATGGGGTTTAATATATTAAGATTCTAGTATTAAAATGAATATACACATGGGCTTTTTTTTTTACAGATAGTACACTATGATAAACTTTCTCGACAATCAAAACTCAGAGCAAAATCATCCCTCTCAGTTCACCTATGATTTTGAAAGCAAATTTGCCAAAATAAGTTGGCTTTTCAAACAACATCGCTTCTGGTATCTTTTATTCCTTAATGTTCCCTATATATGTTTTTGAGGTTTTTTTGGGTAGAGAATTATCGTCGACAATAAAGCCATAACAAGACTTAGTATGTTGTTGAATCAATGAAGCCTAGTTTGTTGAGTGTTTAGAAAACCGTTACACGTGGTAAACAAGCATACTTAAGGCTTAGCTAATAAGTATACTTAAGATGAAAATAACTTAGCCAACAAGTATAGTCAAAGACCTTCCAGCCTAGTGGTAAAGGCTTGGGCATGGCATAGTCATGAACCCGAGTTCGAGCCCTGGGAGGGGAGTGTTGGCGACATTTAAGTGGGGCCATGTTTAGCCTCCAAATTTGCCGGGGATTAGTCGGGCTTTGGCCCGGACACCCTTACAAAAAAAAAAGTATACTCAAGGATTGGTAGATTTTGGATAGAGGCTATTAATCAAATAGATTTAACATGTAAATCAGAACTTTGGTTAATTTCAACTTAAGTTGGACGATTCTAACCGGCATGCTAGTACATATATTATCTTCTTACATGCTATTGCTATAATTTGTAAGTAGACCTATTCTCTTTCTACCATTTATATGACGTGTTTAACTGTCAAAGTGTCTAGTTTGGGAGAAAAACATGAGTCTCCTTAAGATAAGAAATCAATGCATCTTCAGCTTTATATCACTTGTTTTACTTAAAACCTTTCATCTCACACTCGTATTTACTTTTCCAGAACAAACTAATTTTGTCTTTAAAATCAATGGATTCTAATGGTCGAGCTTGGATACTAAGTAGAAATCACATAAGCCGAAAGTACACTCTCGGGTTAAACGATCTTTTAACTACTGCTAGACATCACTTGGGTTCAGATGGAAGGGAGTTATGTCCTTGTACTTAATGTGAAAATACATGGCTACAACGACTACCTACGATTTGAGATCATATTCTACGATTTGGTATGTTTGAAACGTACCAAAGGTAGATCCATCATGGTGAATCTCTTACTGACAAAGAAGCTTACCACTTTGAAGTTTCGTCGAATAATGACAAAGATGATCATACATTGAGGGATGATATTGTGGTTGAAGAAGGATGCATGTTTTTTAACGTGGACCATTCAATTGAAAATGACATTGAAGATGAATCAGATGTTAATCATGGTCGTTTTGAAAAGTTGATTGAACAACTCATCAAGGAACTGTATCCATGATAAGGGAATCTGACATTGCTGCAACATATAGTTAAGTTGATGCACATCAAAGTGTTGAACAAGTGATCTTATAAATCAGTAAACATGTTGTTAAGTATTCTCCCATCCGACCATAATCCTTCGACATCATACTATGAGATGAAAAAAAAAACGTTGGTGGAGATTGGTTTGGGATATTATAATATTGATGTTTGTAATTACGATTGTGCTTTGTTTTATGGAGAACATTCTAACCTACTTGCATGTCCTGTGTGTAATCATCCTCAATACAAGAGGAACAAGGTTCCTTCTAAGAGAATGAGATATTTCCCAATAACACCTAGACTTCAACGACTTTATAGTTCATGTGATACTTTTGAAGATATGCGATTGCATGTCGAAAAACGAAAGGCAAAAGAAGGAGTGTAACGTCATCCGACTGATGGTGAGGCTTGGAAGGACTTTGATTTGACTTATCCTGCATTTGCAATAGATTCAATGAATGTCAGGTAAGGTTTGCCATCAGATGGATTCAACCCCTTTGGAAATATAAGTGCATCATATAGCACTTGACCTGTAATGGTAAAAGCATCGAATCAACCTCGAAAAATGATGCATCAAACCAATTATATGATGTGTTTGCTGATTCCTGGTCCAAAATCCTGGGGTAGAGATTGACACTTCATATGTCCATGAATTGACGAGTTAAAGACTCTGTGGGTTGGAGTAACTATATATGATGCCACTAGTGGAGGTATGTTCATTCTTAAAACTGTTGTATTATGAACGACATCAGACTTCCCTACTACTCCACAAAAGGACATTTGGCATGCCCCGAATGTTTAGAAAACACACATTTTCGTAGTATCAAAAGCAAAAAGTGATATATGGGGTCGAGAAAGTGGCTACCTTCTAGTCATCGATGGAGAAAAAGTAAAGAATTTGATGGTTTCGTTGAATATGATGAACCAAGTAAGATGGAATCTGGTGATGAGATCATTCAGTTACTAGACCAGTTACCTTCAATGACTCCAGGGAAAGCACCAAACAATTCTGGTACAAAAAGAAAATTTCATGAGTTGCGTCCTTTGCGTAATTGGTCAACTCATAGTATTTTCTTTAAATTAGAATATTAGTCGAAGTTAAAGTTGTGACACAACTTGAATTTTATGTGCAATGAATCGTCAAACTTTGCTTTTCTCAAAGCAATATTACGTTGTTTTGGGACTTCACAATTGAAGTTTTTTACAACTCAGTATAATGCTTTGCAATGGTACGATCTCGACAATTGTCATGAAGATATGAAATCGTATCTAGAGTATATTTTCCATCTTATAAAAACCGATCATATTTACATTGTAGTCTCCCATAGCACTATTACCAACTGTAGTGTATTGTTTACAATGGTAGTGAGTGTATAGACACATTGAGACAAAACTTTAGCAATGATTTAGAGCAACTACAATCAAGGACTTGTATCGAGGATGATTACACACAAGACATGCAACATGTTCTCCATAAAACAAAGCATAATCGTAATTACAAACATCAATATTATGATATCCCAACCCAATCTCCATCAATATTTTTTCATCTCATAGTATAGTGTCAGAAGATTATGGCCCGATAAGAGAGTACTCTATTCAAATTGTAACAACATATTTATTGAATTATCAGACCACTTGTTCAACACTTTGATCTACATCAATTTTAGTATATGTTGTAGTAATGTCAGATTCCCTAATTCTGGATACAGTTCCTTGTTGAGTTGCTTAATCAACTTATCAAAACGACCATGAGTAACATTTGACTCATCTTCAATGTCATTTTCAGTTGAACGCTCCACGTTAAAAAACATGCATCCTTCTTCATCCACAATAGCATCCCTTAATGTATGGTCATCTTCGTCATGATTTGACGGATCTTCAAAGTGGTAAACTTCTTCTTTGGTAAGAGATTCACCATGATGGATCTACCTTTGGTATGTTTCAAGCATACCATATCGTATAATATGATCTCAATCGTAGGGAGTAGCCATGTATTTTCACATCGAGTACAAGGACATAACATGCTTCCATCTGAACCCAAGTGATGTCTAGCAGTAGCTAAAAAAATCGTTCAACCCGAGAGTGTACTCTCGACTTATGCGATTTCTACTTAGTAATCAAGCTCGACCATTAGAATCCACTGATTTTAGAGGCAAAATTAGTTCGTTCTGGAAAAATTACATACTAGTGTCAGATGAAATGTTACAAGTAAAATGAAATGGACGAGTGATACAAAGCTCAAGATGCATTGATTAATTATCTTTTAGAGATGATTTTTATATAATAAGCATCTCTAAAAGGTTTATGGATGATTTTCATAGTGTATTATTTGGTTTGAAATCATTCTTTGAAAGTTATCGTACCTTCTGTTACATTTTTCACTTTTTTCATACAGTTCTTCCCCTGAAGGTCACGTTTAGATACATTTTCAAATCCTTCTTTACTACAATTTTTTCTCTCTCTAAAACCTCTTTCATGGTAAAAAATGGTGTATTTTATGATACATCATACAATAAAAGTTGATGCAACTTTCATCAAGTAACAGAAGTGTTTCTTTTCTAGATTTCCCAAAATATATATATATGAAACACAATAAATTAAATACATGCTTTACATGAGATTATTTAGGAATACACATTGAATGCTGAAATTACGCACCGAATTTCTGGTAGTAGATTCATAATCAAAGAAGTGTATGTGAGTGTTGCAGAAGAAATGAAACAAAAGATACGGTAGAACTAGGACAATTATTGTATGAGGTCCACCCAGTGCTAGATGCAGATGCGCATAATAAATCGATATGAACATTATGAGCTGTCCCGTAATAAAACCAGTTGTTACTCTATTTTAAACATCAAATGAATATTTTAAATATATAATTGTCATATATTCTTTGACAGTATCAACACAAATTATATCAACTATCCACATGAATTTTGGGTCAAAATTGAAGTGTAGATATTGTTGCTTAACTTTATGGTCTCCAACTATTAGAGGATGAAATAGCAACATGTTTACATCAAACTATTAATTCTTCCTTTCTTTTTTCACACTTCATGATTATAATCACTAACATGAAGCATTTGTGTTTGCCATTTTTATGATTTTTGACCTAATCTTTTTGTCTATATAATTAACTACATTTACCCCTTGTTTTATATATATGTAATTAATGTTTTGTTCAATTATGATTCCAACTTCCTTTTTTTATTCCAAAAAGTGTATCAAAATGGACCACATTTTATCTTGGTTTTTATTTTAGAAATCTAAGTTCATACCATACATTTTTGAAGGAAAAAAATCAAATAATTCTATTAAGACTAATCTTTTATTTATAAAGTTACAGTACGATTCATATTTGTCAAAAAATGATATATATATATATATATATATATATGTAGGGTTAGGTTCACGTGAGACCAAGGGTTTTTCGTAGGACTAATTTATGTTCATTGATCAACTTTATAAGCTAATGATCTAATGGTCTAAAGTTGCACAATGATAATTTTGTAATTATTGAGAAGTCTCGTGACAATTTTGTGATTATGAATGTTCATATTGTAGATCTAATCCAATGGTTGAGAATTGGTCTTACAGGTCTCACGAAAAACCCTGGTCTCACATGATCCCAAGTCTATGTGTGTGTATATATATATATATATATATATATGTATATATTATATAGAGTTTGTTTCAAATACAATCCGTCGTATTTGTACAACCAATACAACCTAATAAATTGATATATATATATATATATATATATATATAAGAGATCAAATGCAAACCACCCAATTTATACAAACCGTGCAAACCACTCTTATCCGTCGATTTTATTGTTTAATCTTATGAAAATTTTCATGAAATTGTTTAATTTTGTGAACTTGTTTCATATAATTCATTTTTTGATGAAGTTGTTTCATATATGGTTATGAAATTGTTTCATATAATACTTAATGAAATTTTAATGAAACTTTTCATGTTTTTCCTCTAAAAATTAAAATAATGAAGATATAATATCCGTGATTAACACTCTCCACAATAAAAATGATTAATCAATCTCATAATTACAAAAAAATAAACAAAATGAAAAATTATGATCAGTTGAATGAAGTTTGTACGGTTTGTACAAATATGTTTTGCAATGTAAACCTCCTCTCTCTCTCTCTCTCTCTCTATATATATATATATATAGAGGGATGTTATTCTACACCCTTTGTCATTCCTACACCCTATACAACCTTCATCTCAACCATTCAATTTTTAATCAATTAATTGTTTCTTAATATAAACTATTAATCATAATTAATAAACTCTATTCATATTCCATAAATATTAAAATCATAATAAATGAACTCCAATCATTTCTATAAATATCTTAATTAATTGGGTTGCAAATGTTGTACAAATGCATAAGGTTGTAAAAGAAATATACCCTATATATATATATATATATATATATATATATTCATTAATTCTCTTCCCATTTTTGATAAACATATATAATCTACTCCAATAAATCTCTAAAACATCAATCTACTATTATCCTTTCTTCTAACATATGATAATTTGAAGGTTTGTTTCATGTTGATACTACAATTCTAGGAAGTCTTCCTATTTAAACCTTCATGAACTAATCCACTTTGTGCCTTCACGAGATTCTGAAATAATTTCTCTTGTGTGTTCACCAATTCAACGAATGGCCAATCAGCTGCTAAACCGAACTATATATGGTTGGACTCAAATCCGATCCTGGTTGAGGTTAAATCGTGTTAGAACGAAAGATGGCTGTCGGACTTCAAACTACAAAGGGAATACTATACTATTGCTAAGAGTTGCATGTAACATATATATAATCTTTAAGGCCTTTGCAGAATACAACTTAGCTTACTGAACTTCATATATAATATGTTGTGATATAATACAAAAGTCTCTAATGTGTTTACTTGATCCTCTCATAAGCTCGTTTGGTGTAGAGAAAACCACGAACATGGCCAAAACTTAGCGTCTAGATACAAGCGCATGTATACACATTACTACTTACCACCAAGACATTCGGTCACAATGAATTAATTAATGCATATGTATATCCCTCAGTTGGAGCTAGTTCCATTACATGATTAATTACCAAAGGATCACCATAGGTTTATATATATATATACATATATATATATATATATATATATATATATGAGCGATCAAATGAAAACCGCTCTTATTTGTGTAAATCGTGCAAACCACCCTCATCCGTCGATTTCATTGTTTAATCTTATGAAATGTTTTCATGAAATTGTTTAATCTTATGAAATTATTTCATATAATATATTTTTTTTTGATAAAATTGTTTCATATATGGTTATTGTTTCATATAATACTTTAATGAAATTTTAATGAAACTGTTTCATGTATTTTTCTAAAATTAAAATAATGAAGATGATAATATCTATGATTAACACGCTCCACAATACAAATGATTAATCAACCTCTCATAATTACAAAAAAAATGAACAAAATGAAAAATTATGATTGGTTGAATGAGGTTTGCACGGTTT
>NC_037535.1:18689461-18717466 GCF_001531365.2 Cynara cardunculus var. scolymus
ACCCATAAGACCAATTCTCAACCCTTGGATTAGATCTACAATCGTCAGATCTGAACATTCACAAACGCCACTAGACTTCTCAATAATCACAAAATTGCTACCGTGCAATTTTAGACCATTAAATCATTAGCTTATAAAGTTGATCAATGAACGTAAATTGGTCTTACGGGTCTCACGAAAAACCCTTGGTCTCACGTGAACTCAACCCTATATATATAGAAGCGATCAAATGCAAACCACCCAATTTGTACAAACCGTGCAAACCACCCTTATTCATCGATTTTATTGTTTAATCTTATGAAATTTTTTCATTAAATTGTTTAATCTTGTGAAAATTGTTTTATATAATAATTAATGAAATTTTAATGAAACTGTTTCATGTCTTTCTTTAAAATTAAAATAATGAAGATGATAATATCCATGATTAACACACTCTACAATAAAAATGATTAATCAACCTATCATAATTACAAAAAATTTGAACAAAATGAAAAATTATGATTGGTTAAATGAGGTTTGTACGGTTTGTACAAATGACGTGGTTTGTAAAGTAAACCTCCTCTCTCTCTCTCTCTATTTATATATATATATATATATATATATATATATATTATTTTCCATTTTCTAATACAATCCTCCGGTACTCGTTCGTTGGTGATCTTATAAAAATAAGTATATCGTAAAAAGCGTGTATTTAACAGTCGCATGAAAACTTGCTAGGATGTATGGTCAAAAACGTCGTTTAAACTTATTTTAACACTTTTAGATATAACATTTTATTTTTTGATTTTATAATCTTAAGTCTAGCCATAAATTAATCCATTAACAACCTTATTAATTTTTCACATGCTATAAACTTGATTTTATTGTAGTGAGAAGATAGATTGATTTTATTTATTTTAAAATTCGACTAAAGTTTGATATTAGGGTTTAACTTTTGACTTGATTTAAACAAGAGCAAGATGAAGAAGGATAAAGGACCAAAGATCAAGATGGGCAAAAAGATGGTGACAAAATTAATTCTTTAACTCTTTAGAGCATCTTTAAGAACTATGTTAAAATAGAGAAAAAAAAGGATTTCAACAAATGTTTTTGCTTGAGTAGCTATGCCATTTTGTGTTAAAATTGAAAAGAGAGGAAATAGATTGTAAAAATGTATAAATTTAAAAAAATCTCTAAAAATACAAATACAAATAGAAATACTGAAATAAGTTTATAGATTCAACTTGATCTCAACAGTTACAACGAAAATAAAGTAACACTGCTGAGATTTATTACAGAATTTTAAACTCAAGTCTAATCGTGTATCTAACTAGGAGGTAACTCGACCCCAAGACCTAAATCTCACACCTTCCCTTTGGCTTTGCTGGAGGTTTCAGCATGATATTTTCCTGAATGTGTTTAGTTTTATAAAAAAAAGAGGGTTAGATCGAAGGCCTAGTGATTTCCCTCTAACACTAGAGTTCATGTCAAAATAACGTTATAAAAACATACATGAGAACAACAAACATCCACACTTAAATCAATATGCATCAAATCTGTTGCAACGGTTGAACACTTTTATGGTCACGTACACTTGTGACCAATCAATTGGGCTCACAACTGGCTCTAAATGAGCGACATGAAACAAATTTATGTGCTACATTCGGGTACACACCTCTCGTTCAATAAAGCATTTACACACGGAAACTTACGTATAAGAAATCATACTTTATAACTGCTTATTCATGAAAAAAGTTCCCAACATGAGTAATTAAGTATTAAAAGCTTTCCACTTAAAAAAAAGTCTTCAAAAATAATTATTGATAAGAGAAAACTCACCTAAAGTACAAGCCTATACACACACTTTTATGCTAAGATGTCACCAACTGAAGTCAATTATAACCACCAAGTGAACCACTACTAAAATCTCATGTGAAGGCATAAAGCATACCCCTCAAACTACCTTAAAACAAAACTCACAAACGAAGAAACAATAGCTTGCACGACCTGGGTCGCTCTACTACCCGTGTGAGATACTATTTTGCCTTCACAACCCCTGCTCGAAGGTCTCATTCTCATAACTACTAATCGACCATTTCCACATCAGCTAGGGGTTAGAATTTATATTAAACTCATATAAACTCATACGCAAACAATTTCTAATCCAATCCCGTATTCATGGATTATATCATCAATTGGTAGGGTCACACACATCCATGGAGTATTTGACTAAAACCTATCCCAAATTTCATAGGGACTGATTATAGAAAATACACACTCCAAATCGACCCTCACATAACATTCACCACAATGAGATCGATTTCTCAACTTGAAAGCATTTAAATTAAATCATTAAACCCTAATCCCTAAATCACACTTCACCAAAGGAAGAAGAAGCAATAGGGAATGATAACCATACCTGAATTGAACCACAAACCTCCTTATCTATTGAAAATATTCAATTGTCTTATTCTCGTCTCCTCTTTCCTTCATCCATGGTCGCGCTCATACACACACACCCCAAGGGTTTTTAGCCAAGTCAAATGAGAAAAAGAGTCAGGGCCTCTATTCTTTAGACTTCTATTTACAGACTTAACCCTTGCACAAGTTCCACTTTTCATTCTTTTACTTCATTAATTTACAAAAAGTAAACTCGAGTTATTACAACTTACCCCCTTAAAATAATTCCATCCTCGGAATTTCTCTAGACAAACAGTTGAGGATATTCGGCCTTTATGGAATTTCTAATGTATCTTTACTAACACGATTTCCTTGTTCCTCATGACCTTGCTGTTTATAATTGCTTCCGACTCTTCAACAAAGTTCAACTTCACATCTACCTGCACATCCTTCAACGATACTGGCATAGTCGCGTGTGCTAAACACTTTCGTAGACTCGATAGGTGAAACGTATTGTGAATCCCAGGAGATTTTTCAACTCTAATATTGATGTGTCCCGTTTAACAAATGGAAAAGGTTTCTTTGTAAATTTTTAATTCTACACAAGTTTCACATTTTCTAAAATCTTTGTTATCAATTTTGATTAATCATTTGTTATGCATTTTTTGAGTATTTCTTACGTTTATATGCGCAAGACGTTTATGCCATAAAGAAATAAAACAAACAGAATAATCCAAAGAATTAACTTTATTAAAAACTTTGGGAATTACATCACTTTCAACAGTGGAAACAGAAAAATTAGAAAATTCTTCAGACGTGGCTAAAACATTACTCCCTACTGACTCACTAGGTTCGACCTCCTCACTAACCATCCTCACTCAGATTCAGGCGATACATACCCAACTGGTAGTATCCCTTTCCAATGAAAGTCTTCCTCTTGTATATCACGAGCTTCCTTGCCTTTATATTTATTACAAACCTGTTTTCATCGAGTTTGCTTGCAGAGACGAGACATTTTTTGGTAGAAAGCACGTGAAGAACATTTCGGAGAGTGACGGTTTTATCGGAAGTGAACTTCAGTAGTACGGTACCCATAACCGTTGTTAGCAACTATCACTTGCTTCCCGTCTTGAACCGGTCTATATTCAAAAAACTTGGACTTAGAGTCACAAACATGAATAGTGGCTCCAGAGTCCAAGTACCAACCACCTCTTCCAGCCACAATCCTTGGAGAGGTCTCTGAGATCATATCAATCTCTTCCATATGGAGATTCGCCACAAGATGTTGAATCCCCTCAACAAAGTTAGCAGCAGGGGATCCGGACTTTTTGTGCTTGCACTCACGAGCGTAATGTCCCGTCTCTCCGCAGACGTGGTTGGTACTTGGACTGGGTTTGATTGATGACCAAATTTCTTAAAACTCTTCTCTTATGGACCCAAGTTCCACTTTCTATTTGGACCTCCGACCCTTTCCTTACCTTTGCCTCCAGCCTGCACGCTGTTAGCATTCATCAAAGACTTGCCTCTTTTATCCCGATTACGTGCCCATTCCTCGATTCAAAGATGTTTTAACAAATCATCCAAAGAATAATGTTCGGTTTTGTGCATCATTCGTTTAGAAAAGTCTTTCCAAGATGGAGGCAATTCATTTATAACTGCCCCCACTAGAAAAATTTCAGGAATAACAATTGAAAGCATCTTCAGCTTGTTTACTAAAACTTGGAGCTCATGCACTCGCTTCAGAATCAATTTTTCATCAACCATTTGAAATCTAAACTATTGAGACACAAGATATTTGTTAGTGCCATTTTCTTGTGACTTATATTTGAATTCCAGTCCACAACTCTCTCGGGCATGTAATCAGAGATACAAATCATATAGACGATCTGACAAAGCATTTTTTATATGTCCGCAAGCAAGAGTTTTTTCTTCCTTACGGATCATTCTCAGTTTTTCTAAGTCAGCAATTTTTTGTCTATCAGGTTCATTCCCTGGTTCAGGGACTAGATTTTCGGGAATAGGTGAGAGGTCAGGGTCCAACACATAATAGAGTTTTACTACTATCAACATGAACTTGACTTTGTCCTCCCAACGGGTATAACTTGACCCATCAAACTTCTCGAGTTTCATCATATCTTGATTTAGGATTCACTAGTTTCCAGTGTCCATTACCTCTATAAAACCTTTAAGATTGTTGAAAAATTAATTGAGTTAGACGGATGAAACCGAAAAAGTTTTAACCTTTATAAAACTTTTAAATATTTAACCGAAAAAGTTAAAGTTTTAAGATCAAGGATGGTAAATTTTTGTGCCCAGAATCCACAACACCTCAAAATGTGCAAGTTCACACAGATTGGATCTATCCTCTGCGATAGATTCAATGAAAGAAAGGAGTAGAAGCAGAGTTGTTCACTTAGTGAACATAAATTAAATACAATGTATGAAAAATTTAAAACTAACCTGATTTATCTGTCGTTGAATCGTAATCTGCACGGTAAAACTTGTCCTTAAAGGTTTTATACGACTACTCTTTGTATGTTGTGAGCATGCTAGTCGCAAAGCCCCAGGATTTGATGCATCATACGTTTTCGTTTATCAACAATGATGAAAACAAAAATTAAATCAAGATAGATGCATAAATCGGTAGAGAGAAAGAACGGGTAGGAGCAGAAATCGCAGAGAGGAAACGATTATTTTCAAGTGGTTTTTAGGGTTGACTTCTACTCAGTATTTATACTAGGTGAAACCCTAAAAAACCCCACGATCTCATCCCTAATTTTCGGATGATCATGGGTAGTTGGAGGATTATCCTCCAACAATCTTTATCTCAAAGAAAATGTGGTCAACTTGGTTTAAAAAACCGATTTTTTGGAAACCACTTTCTATCTCTCTCGACGATATACCAAAAAGATACTCGGAGCTTGGGCCGAGGCTCCTTCTGCTCCAATACGGCGTACTAAGTGCAAAGTGAGCCTCCTCGCGCCACTTTCATGAATCTCACGCCTGCGCCCTCGGCCACAGCCACGGCCACACGCACACGTGTGCTTTGGGCCTTTCACTTAAGACCCTCACTATGAGTCTACCCATATGTTCAAAGCCTATTTGTAGAGGAAGCCTTATAAGCTTCTCTAGAGTTCCTTTATCTACCAATGTGGGATGGAAGACAAACTTCCAACCCACTAAAATTTCCCACAATAAGAATACCCATTAAATAAGGAAGTTTATAATTACCATAATTATCGGTTAAACAAATCGATAAGATAGCACTATCTTCGCGATTTAATTCACTTGTTGCGAATAAGACTATAACTTTTTGACGCTTTACCCTTCCGTCCTCTTGTAATTACTGAATCATATTAATTGCTTTTTTTTTTTGTTGATATGAATAGTCTCCTTTAATCATGACCATTGATCAATAAAATCATCGGATGAGGATAGTTTGTATGGTTTGTACAAATAACTTGGTTTGCAAAGTAAACCACCCTACACACACATATGTGTATATATAGGGAGGTTCAAGGGAAAACCTTACAAAATAAAAAGTTGAGAAACAACTTGGTAATCATTCATTTGAAAGGTATACACATGTGCATATAAGTAGTTGAAGTCGTTTCTTGGTTTTTTATGCACGTGTGCATGTTATGCACTTGTACATACATGACAAATTGCTTACAATTTCTTGTATGCACATGTGAATACCGTCCAGATAAACAATTACCATGGTGTTCCTCAGTTTTTTTTTGTGATTTTCTTTTGAACCTGATCCTATATATTTTGGGGTAATCATTTAAGAACTCCAAAATTTATGATATTCGTGAGAACTTTTACCTTAAGGGTTCGTTTCACATGATTTTTTTCTATCTAAACATATTATATAATATATTGATTAACATATATTCAGTTCACATGCAATATGTTTGTTTCATATGTATTCGGTTCACAATGTGAAATCTTTTACGTGTAGTTTTTGTTTCACAAACAAGTCAAAATGGTTCACGTTGTGAACCGAGTTAAATGACCAATCATTTTTTGCTATGGTTTAGTAACTACTCTCGAGTTTTTTTTCGGTACACTAGTCCAACACTATTGATTATTGTTATCTCTATCTGCATGACTGTTTGGCTGATTACTTGCTTCAACAATTCAACGGAGAATGACTTTAACCTTTAATTAACCTTATGTGTGTGCTATTGTTGTATGCTATTGCGGGTTATTTTTTCTACATATATTTCTATTGGTTATCTCTATTTTTTTTCGGTTGTCTGCTTAACTGTTTTTGTTTCTATTGTCTATTATTATTTGCTTATGTGTTTGTGTCACTACTTCTATTGGCTATTATTAATTATTGTTGCCTCTATAATTGATACCACACTTCTATTTTGCAGTTATTGTTGTTTGTTGTTTGACGATCCAACTATTGTTCTCATGAGTTATAATATGTTTCATGATTTTTTGATTGATTAATAAAATTTTCCTCTAAAATGATTTAGTCAATTCCCTTGTGTCTGCCATGTTCTCAATTCATTTATATCAAAATATTTTATTTTTAAAGAGCAATAGAAAAGGAAAAGGAAATCCAAATATTTTCGTAGTTGCTTGACCTTTTCATCTTTTATTGAAATTCCAATATAACCACGAGATTTCAATAAGGCGCTCAACCAACAATACCCGAGTTTACAGATCATGCCATATTTGTTATCTTTTAGTAGGTCAATAAATCATCTTTTATTCACATTCCCAATGATCCTCAGTTGTCTTGTAAACTCTTGGTAATCATGTCTTCTTCCCTATTAATCTCCCACTGACTCTTTCAATTACTTCAATTGAGTTTTCCTTTTTTATAAAACATATTTCTTGTTATTGACTAAGAAAATTTGTATCATTTAAAAAATACCAATCATAGTTGATGATCCAACTCATATCTATATTTTATGACTCAAAACAATCTTTATTTTTTCATGCATTGCTAACTGCTAATTACCTAATTTTGAGTCCGTAAATTGAATTCCTCTTTTATCTATAAAAAACAAGAATAATCTATCAAGTAATAACGAACGTGGCTTTTGACTCCAAAACTGATGACTCTAAAAAAAGTTTGTTTTAACATAAAAATTAAAAAACAGTGTTGAAAAACATTAACATGGAGTGAGATAGAAACCCAAATGATTTATATTGTTCCAAACTGTATGTCGGATGAGATATAAGGACTGGATACAACTCAAAAATCGGGTCGGAAATCACTTCTTGAATACAATAATTCGAGCCTATTAGCCTTGGTTTCACGAATTTCGTATTCGGATAATTCTTGAGATTATTCTCTCTCTCAAAGGTTGTGAAATCGAGACATATATACCCAGATTCTAGTTTTACATATTTAAATGAGAGATCGATGGTTATTTCCGGTTTAACGGTTATAATTGTTGACGGATAAGATTGAAGGGAAGTTACAATCGGATCTAAGTTATGGAATATGCATATGAGTGTAGTCACTTAACACACGTTCAATGATGGGCAGGTTCAATATTAGGTGGTAGGTTATTTTTCACACCCTTAGACTTATAAAAGGAACCACAAAGCAAGTATATAATATGGTCCAATGTCGTCTTTTCCAAGTAATAAAGTGGTAAAAGCCGAATATCATTCACAGAGATTGTAACAAAGACTTAATAAGAGTCCAATGAAATAGATGATTTCAGATGATGAAATTGAAGACTTTAGTTTGATTCTGAGTTAACAATGATAAAATAACATAATATAAAGGGGTAGCATAAGTGTAAGACTTGTGGTGAAATGTAAACGTAAATTCCAGCAGACAATGCTGTAGGAATGCTACAACATGCAGTAAGCCATAAGTAGTTCCACCATCTATTTTGAAGGTATTCCTCTCGTATTTCACTATTGTACTATATTATAGCTTTCAACCTATATCTCTATGTAGTATCCGGACTAGGGATAGTGACAAAATGATGTCTTCAAAATATATGTATAAACAAATTTCTTTGTTAAAAAAACTCTTTCGAGTCGATTCCCATATCATTCGTGTTGGCGTGTGTTCTAGATAGTTCATCTCTAAATCTACCATACTTTGATACTTTTAGAGGACGACCAACCTGTCGGGAGTTAATTTGAAAGACATAAATGACAAGTCTCCTTGTCGGTAACTTTTTCAAGTTTACCTCTTATATCATTCAAGTTGACATGCATTCAATGGCTTATCTCTAAGACCATGACATTTTAACACTTTCAAAGTGATCAACTCGTCAAGAAGTGTACTTGGTTTTATAAAAACTTGAATGAAATAGTGGAACACTGTTATTGCGAAACAACGTCCACTTTTCTTCGGTTTAACATTTCACCCTTTGTCTTACACCCAAGCTAATGGAATTAGCTACTCATTACAAAAATTAAATGACAAGAAAAACTAACTTGCATAAACAAAAGAACTACAAATCTGATTCTTCAGTGTTTTTGGGATGATTTAAAAAGAAAAACCAAGGGCCCTATTTATACAAAAAGCTTAAACAATAAGACAAAAACCTTGGAAACTACCATGCTCCTAAAAAGAAGACAAAAGCAAAAAAGGAGTATCACATCATGAGCAAAAACAAAAATAACCTTCAAAATCCCTTCTCCAGCTATAGTGGTCTTTAACCAACAGATCAGCAAAAATTTGTCTTCATTTTAAATCGACAGTTGAATCATTAAGCACTTTCCAAAAGGTCGCCTCATAACAGTTCAATGCTGCTGGAATGCTGCATCATAGAACATTATGCTTTCAAATTAAGATTTTTTCTAATCTAATGGTGCAAAGACAAGTTAATCACTTAATTTAGATCCAAGTATGAATAAATGGAAAATAATGTAATAAAAAATACTAAAGATTGAGATAAAAGAAAACAAACTACTTAATAAGTAAAGAAATGAATGCTTTATGCATTGAATAATCAATGCATATCATTAGGCTCATTAAACGATAAGCTAAAACTGACGTTCAGTGATAACTGAAGACCTTCAGCAACATCGGAAGACAAAATCAGCAACAGCTAAAGCCTAATCAACGACAACCAAATACTCACATTCCACGATGGCTGAGTGAAAGCTGGATAGACACAACTTGGTGAAATTTCTAAGTAACTGAAATTGTTTCTTGGACCACTGCCATGGCACTCTCAGTCCCTTGGAACCCCACTAGGGACGCTACCCTAGGACACTGCAAGGGGGAGCAGCCCTCCTGACCCATGCTTGATGGCGATCTAAGGTGATAGGGGTAACTTTTGTAAGTGTGCACTCCATGCCTCCTAACTTACGTATGTCATCGCCTTATTCGATCTTGAGTAAATTACAATTATACCAAAATGCTTGATAACACTAAAATCACCAACATATACAAAATGTTACTCTAAACAGTTATTATTGTCACCTAGCTAAATGATTATATATGTATAACATGATGGTTTTGATGTATAACATATTAACAATCTTATATATTGAAAAAGATATTGCTAGATAATATTGATTTATAAACTATTATTGATTGAGTTTGCATTTAAGAACATTCTGAAATATTGTTTTATATGAATTATTAACATTTCTTGTATTCAATTTTATTTTAGGTGATAGAAACCGTTTATTAAAGATTTTCTTAAACTTGTCAGAACGTCACTTTTTACATATGCCTCGAGTTCATAAAATATCATGAATGACCCGGTCACTAATTCCATTTAAATATCACATCTGAAAGAAAGAATTACACCCTCTCTCATGGCTAGTTGTAGTGTACTAGCTGCCAAGTAACGGAGACAAGAACGTGGGGGCACGAAGATAAGGTGGTGTTGCACGGAATTAAACATAAACAAAGCTTTAGGAATCTAGACACGAGTGGCTTTCTTTGTTCAAAACTTTAACCTAATCATCAGTTACATTTCATATAATTCAACGACCCATAAGTAGACATGGAGTTTTAATTCCGAAAATTGATGTTATTTTGAATATGATTGAACTTTAAACAAAATGAAACAATTATGGACCCAAGAACCAAACGTGTATGGTGTTTATAGCAAGTCTTTTCAAACAAACATGGCAAGATTGGTGGTTCCAAAATGGAGAAAATTGTGGAATATTTGAGATGGGGTATGGTAGGGTTTGAGGTACCCGTGACTATGGGAGGAGAGGAAGATTAGGGTTCTGCCCTTAATATTCTTTTGCAGCCCACACTTGTTGTTTTCCATTAAAAAGACTATAAAGGACATATTTTCATTCTAGGATGTCTTGCTTTGTCTCAACTTCTTGGTCCTTTTCCAAATATGGTTCTCTATAGAGGGCTTGTTTATAAATATGGGTTTTGAAATTACTATTATTTCATAATGCAGAAATAAATCATGCTACAAGGGTACTAAAGTAATTAAATAATGAATTTTTAGTTTGCATTGTATATCCAAAATTAAGATGGCTGGTTATCAAGAAATAAAACTGCTTCGAGTATCCGGCTTTGTATAACTGTTGCCTGCTTTGCAGTGGAACCATGGCAATTAGGATCTCAAGGCTTCTCAAGCCTACGAGTGCCGATCTTCGTTGTGTTCCGTTTTTTCAGATGCTTTTTTCCGTTAAAGAGAACTACAAGAACGATCTAGAGCCCAGGAAGCTGTAAAGGTACTGGATTTACATTATACAAAACAGAAGCACCTGAAGTGCTAAACGAACATAAAATATTTTTCAGGATAAAACGATACGAGTTTCTATGGTCCAACAATCATTTTTAACCTATAGCGAATGCTTAGATCACGAAAGTCCTTTATTTTCGATGTTAGTGCTAGCTTCCGGTAAGGTTCCAATGAGTGTTGTATGTAATCAAAATATATATGCATATGGTGTATTTGAGTTTGTTACAAATTAATTCCGATTATTTTTGTTCTATAATATATGACACATTCAATCTTGATTTTCTAAATTTTTTAGGGTTACGATAATAAGATTCTGATAAGTAAAAGATAATTGTAAGATACTAGATTTTGAGGATAAATGTAGAAATATCTAATTACTTTGTTATTACAATCAATTATATGATTCCAATTTTTAATTTGAACGTAATAATCACTTTTGTATTGCACATCCGAACTCCCCATATTAATGCAGCTCGATATCGATCTCGTCTTCCGGTTATTGGCTCGTGTGCTATGATGATATAGCATATAAGCAAGTGTATTAAGTTATACTTCAATGCATGATTTATCATGATAACCAATATATACATACATATATATATATATATATATATTATGTTAAACTTACGTCCATGTATATCTTCCAAGAATAATTTATCATCAAGAACACATATATAAACTTGGGTATGATTATGATAGCAATAAATTGGCAAGTAAGGAACTATTATAGATACATGTTATGAGAGAAAGAAGAAATAAAGAAAGGCAAGGCAGGCAAAGCAAAGCAAAGCAAAGCAAAAGAAAAGGAAGCCATTTTACTAGTAGATTGTTTGATCATGATAATAATTGGTTTTATGGGCACTCCCAAGATGTGGGTCACATAAGTTGGCAAGATTATAAGATCCACAAGACTATGGATATCCCCCCACCTACCCATATCATCATCTGAATCACAACCTACAGGATTTGGATGATATGAGCATGACGCCTATGATGATGATGCATTCCATTTTTTCTATATAGTCAATGTACAACCCTTGATGCACCTAGTACTAGTACTATCAACCAAACTGATCTTCATGTCATTAATTCAAATACTTCTGATCATGACCCACATTACATATATGATTATACTACGTATCTAAACAATCTTATATTGGATAACATTAATTCTCACTAATAGGAAAGAGAAATGACGACAATATATGCATAATGTATTATGTATAAGTGAGCTAGCGAGAAGGGATGATATGTAGTCCATCCAATAAATTTCTTGATGGCCCACGTTATCAATTGCACACATTCGAACATTGGATGGTTTATATATTCCCATAAAGAGAACAGCATCGTACAACTCTTGATGCATAGACTACAACTCTTAATACAGAAACTATATATACATGTTCATATATATATATATATATATAGAGAGAGAGAGAGAGAGAGAGAGAGAGAGAGAGATCTACGGATATACAGATAGAAAAGTAGGGTGCCAACAGATCCCGTGGCTTGTTTAGTATCCAACGTTCCGTTTTAACACTGCAACAAGAGAGCCGCCTAAAGCAAACAGCAACCTTCTAACTCAAAACTCATCCCCCCCTCTCTCTCTCTCTCATAGTGGTAGTGATCACAATACTTCTATCTCACGTCAGTACATCTCTCTCTCACTTTCTCTCTCTCTCTCTCTCTCTAACACTGTATATATATAATGCCCACATCCAAAACCTTCCATTACTCCATTTTCCAACCCCACATCATACACAAGTTCAACTCCTTAATCCTATTTTTGTTGATTTTAGAAAGAAACCATCGACTTAATTATCCACTTATCGTTTGTTCTTCGTTTTTGTTAACATGGGTGACAACAACAATGTCAATCTCCCACCTGGTTTTCGATTCTGTCCTACAGACGAAGAACTCGTTGTCCACTTCCTTCAACGCAAGGCCTCTCTCTTACCTTATCACCCTGATATCATCCCTGATCTTGATCTCTACCCTTATGATCCTTGGGACTTGGATGGTACTTTTCGTTTCTCATTTCTGTAATCCTTATTCTACCATGCAGTATATATATATATATATATATATATTGTGTATACGCACGTATGAGGTGTACATACACATAATCAAAAAAGAATTTATATGCATGGTTTTGCTTGGCTTGCAGGTAAAGCCATGGTGGAAGGCAAAAAGTGGTACTATTACAGCAGAAGGACACAAAATCGAATAACAGTGAATGGGTATTGGAAAGCATGGGGTTGTGATGAACAAATTATGAGTTCAAGTAGTAGCAAACGAGTTGGTGTCAAGAAATATTATGTGTTTCATATTGGTGAAGCTCCTGAAGGTGTCAAAACGAATTGGATAATGCAGGAATTTAGGCTTTCTGATGGTGCTGCTTCATCTAGTAGTAGTGGCAGCACTGGTAGATCGAAAAGAAGAAGCCACTCCAAAATAGTAAGTCATCTACATTTTTTGGATAATTAGTGAACGATATTTTACATTTTTTTTAATATTTTAAATACTTTTTAAATGTTTTTAATTAGTAGTGGTAATTAATCAACTTATATTCGAATAATTAAACATTTGTTTAAAATAACGATATTTATTTATTTATTTTTATATTTACATTTTCAAACATTTGAATAATTATGTAGGGATTTAGTAAGTGGTTAATTAATTGATATATATTTGACGATATGTTTCGTTAATTTTTCTTCCTCTTGTTGTTTAAACGTTTTAATTTCGGATTTTCAGGATTTTAGCAAGTGGGTAATATGCCGAGTGGTTGAGCATAGTTGTGACAATGACAACGATGATGATGATGGCGGGACAGAGCTTTCATGTTTAGATGAAGTTTTTTTGTCACTAGACGATTTCGACGATATTAGTTTTCCTAATTAAGGAAACAAAAGATATTAATCAAGGGACCGCAACAAGCTAGAGGACCTAATATATGTTACTTGATGTCAATTTTCCTTCTTGTATTTATCCAGAAAAATACTTCTTTGTATTATCAAGAAATGACTTGTGGTAGTGAGAATATGAAGTTAAAATACAAACTTAATCTCCAATTGTATTTATTTTTAATCATATATATATATATATATGTATATATATATATATATGTATATGAATGCATGTATATATATACTTATTTATAAATTCAACACATTTCCCCATGCAAAGAAACCTATCAAATCCCATAGAAATTGATGGGTTTTGTGGCCACCATTAATTGCTTGTACTTATACTTGATGGTACATGATAATCTTGATAATGCATGTTATATCATCTTGTGTTTAATGAAACTGAATAAATAAAATGTTGAATAATTAAAAACTTTAAATGATTAAAACATGTTGGAACCATTAAAATTCATTATGAATGAACAATAAACAATGTTCATGAAAAGATGTTTGAATGAAAAATTCTGAACCATTCATGTACATGTGGTTTATTTAGAAACAGAAACATGGGCCTCCCATATCAAGTTATAGCTATTTTATTGTTGAATGCAATCACGAAGGATACATTCACATATATATATATATATATATGTGTATATATATAGCAATCACGAAGGATACATACATTCATATATATATATATATATATATATATGAATATTAGTTAAAGGTTGTGTTCATAGAATACGATTATTTGAATCTTCAAAATAGTTTTTAATTAGTTTTTTGGTTTATGTGAACATCTCACGTAGGGGGATCATTAGGAAGCAAAGTGGGGTCTTTAGTTTGGTGTCAATAATTACGTAACATGCACTAATAGACAAAGAGAGTTTTCATTTACTAAAATTTTCAAAGGTCATTTTTCGTCGATGATATATGACTTGTCGGATTATTGATAAACCAAAATTGTGCAAAGATTATCCGAGGACAAGAAAATCCATCAATGATGTAAAACTATAACGATGGAGCATTGATGACAGGTAAAAAACTATAAAATTAAAAAAAGAAAATTGGTAGTGTCCATCGACAATTATAGATTAAACACGGACGGATGATAAATGATAAACTTTTACTTCTTATATTGAATATTTGGATATCCGTCAGTAATTCTTTAGATTGCCAATGTTGTTGTCCGTCTGTAATTAGACATGCTTTGAATTGTATTGACACTCTCCTACCTTCTACAAAGCAAGCATTTTTAGATGTCATGTTACAGGGTATTTTTTGTAATTGTCTTTGAAATAAATTTTAAACTTTAAGTGCATGTTAAGTGGTTTAATAGTGTAATTCAGAGAGGTCGAGCCACAAGGTGCACTGTAAACAACCTTAAAGTCTGAATACAACCAAAGATGGGACAAATTGACATATGTGGACCTACGATATGGGTTGGAACATGTTTTATCGTAGAGTTCGGATGGGATGTCAACATCACTGCACAACACTCGACTCATGCAATGTTTTAGACACATGCCACACCATATTTGACAAGTTTGTTGCCACTACCAAAGAACACAAGTTATCACCGACAGACAAATCCGTCGATGCATCCTGTTACTAACAACATTCAAATGGAAATAATCCATCAGTAAGAGATTTTCAGAAAGTGTACCGACAATTTTGAATAACGTAATATAAAACTTACCGATGGAAAACCCGCCAGCAATATGTCTCAAAAATGATTTTAAACTTACAAAAATGAAATCTTAACTCATACTTTAGTTACAGATCATCTGTCGGCAGTTTACAAACCACCTCTTACTGATGAATTATTATTGACGGATTACATACAATAATGTTAAGTTTGTCGGTATAATTGACTTTAAAAATCCATTGGCGAAACCAACACCATGGTTTTGTAATGTTGTGTAATCCGTTGGTCATTTGTTTTTGTTTTTTTTAATATCTATAACTTTTGTATTCAAAAAATCTAATGTGAAAATTCCCAAATTGCATCCACTAAAATAATTAAATGTAATAAAAGTTATTTAATGTATATAAACTATTAATCTAATGTCGTTATGGGGAAGGGAAGGGTCGGGAGTGGGAGCTGGAAAGTGTTGAAGCATCAGCTATTCTATAACCCTTTATAACCCTGACATTTTCTCGCATTTCTTTTTGCTCAACTTTTTTAGGCTTGCAACTCTTCTGCAAATCTGTTTTGGCTCCTACTTTTCTTTCAACTCTTCTTGTTTTGGTGTGCGTCCTTATTGCCTTGACACAACTCTTCTATTCTTTGAAGATTTTTTTTTCAATTGTTGTACAAATATTAATAGAGATTTGATCTCTAGATTGTTGATCTTGATTGTTTAGTTCATTGTTATCTGACTAAAACTAGGTTTAACATAATCGCACTTGCATTTTGCTTCGGATTCGCTTCTATTTGGGATGGTAGCCTTCCTTATGACTCCAATCTACTCACCAATGTTGCAAGTTGTCATTTGAGTTCCCAAATTCTAAATGCTCGCATTTGTCTTTTGCTGAAACTAGAGGGTATTAGTGGCTAAAGATTTGACGATGTCTTCAAAAGGCATTTTGATTTGGATTAAAGGGACCCCTTTGTTGAAATTTTTGGTGTGGTTGCCATGGTAGAAACTGTAGAAATTGTTGAGGTGTTGTTTGGTTGTGATAATTATTGAAATACCTTCGTTGTTGTGGTGTAACATCCAAATTTTACATTTGCATATAACCACATATTTCATATATCATGAAATAACAAATTTACACATTTGGTTTCAATATATACAAAGGCTACATTACATAAGTAGCTACCAAATGTTTCCATAAATACTCAATACGAGACTTGTATACATAACAAGTATTCATATACAAATAACAACACATCTTCCAAAAGCCACGTATGTAAAGCAATCATGAATCCTTCTATAATTTTTCCTCTCCCTTTTTTTCTGGTTGTGTCTGACCTGTAATGCACATTTTAAAACGCAAAAATGAGGGTTAGACCATGAGGTCTAGTGAGAAATCCTCTTTTGATTGCTATTACATGGTGAAAATCACCAAAACACCTTTATAAACCCATATTTGTATAAATAACAAATAAACAGTGTTTTATTAGGACAAACCTCTTTTGTTGCATCAAAAAGATGCGATAAACCCCACTTATTGCATCAACTAACCAAATAACACATCTATCGCATCACACATAATCTTGTCGCATCATATTGATAAAACCACAATTTTCTTGCATCACAAGGATGAGACAATCTCATTTCCTCGCATTACCCAAATGCGATAACCTATTTCATCGCATCCAACACATGCAATAAATAGCTCTTGTCGCATCAATAAGATGCGATAAACCAACTTGTCGCATCTAAACACCCTTCTCGCATAACAAGGATGGGATAAAATCATCTCATTCCATTATAACCATGCGATAAACCACACTTATGGCATTATAAGCATGCGATAAACACTTTCATGATCAAATTCCCATTTTAACATACAGTTGATTATGTCACCCTTATCTCATAATACACCTCTCCTAATTATGTCACTCTTATCCCATAATGCATCTCTCAAGATTATGTTACCCTTATATCCAAAAATACGTCTCTCCTGATTATGCCATCCTTATCCAAAATACACATCTCCTGATTATGTCACTCTTATTTCAACCAGTTGATATTAACATTACAAAACACAAAATTATGCTAAAATAACATATAAGCAGTTTCAAATCTTCCCACTTATAGAACCATACAGTTCTATTTTTAACACTATCAAATGAAAATTTTAAAATAAAACTCACCTTATATATAATCACAACGAAATGAGGATGATAAATAGCAAATTCAGATTAAGAATCACAAAATCAACTTCTTTGTTCTTCCTTTCGGTTTCTGCTTTCACGGACTCAAAGGACACACAAAGAAGCTTCTTATTTCTCTCTTTTCAAAATCCCAGGGGATAAACCAAATATCTCAAATAATTACTCATATAAAAGATGAGGCGGTGGAGAGTTAAAAAAAATAATTTAAGCATATTATCAAAACAACCCCTCAACTTTCCACCATTATTCAAAAACAACCCCAAACTTAATAACCGATAACCCGTTTATAACATGTGGCTAGACTTGAAAACCCCTTATAGCATTTACATCTTCAACAATCACAAATACATCTTCTTGAAGTTGAGTACATACATCACTTAAATGGCCTACTCCCTTGGATATTCTGGAAGCTTTCACATCCTCTTCACCTACTACAAGTTGCTTGACAAGATTGGTAAGATCAAATATCCTACATCCAATACTAGATGCATTTACCTCATAAGCTCTTTGCGGCTCTGGTTTCATATCACTTAGAACACTGAAGTGTTGAGGATTCTTAGCCATAGTAGTAATCAAGGATCTTACCGATGTGGGAGTCTTATTGAAGGTAACACTGTCACTTGCGATATATACCATCTTCCTCTCCATCGAGAAAAGACCCTGATAAAAATATTGTAAGAGTTACTACTTTGAGCCTCCATGTTGTAGACATTAGTTTAGAGATGTTTGGATCTCTCCCAATACTCATAGAGAGTTTATACAGCTCTTTGATTTATACCACATATATCTCTATTTAGGCTAGTGGATCGAGAGGCAGGAAACAATTTATCAAGGAAAAGACATGCCATCTCATTCCATGTTGCTACCGAATCAGGTGGTAGTGAGTAGAGCCAATCAGTAGTCTAGTTCTTTAAAGTGATCGGATTGCCTTTAACTTTATAAGAACCTCCTAAACCCTGTAGGTTTTCATACTTAAAGAGAAAGCATGCAACTCTTTCAAATGTTTGTTTGGATCCTCATTCTCTAACTCGTGATAATTAGGTAAGAGATGAACGAAGCTAGTTTTCAAAACAAAATTAGCATCACCCGCCAGATACTTATGCATATAGGAACTTGGGCGATATCTTGAGTCACCATTTATTGCAGTGTTCGTTCTTCATCCATGTCTTATGGCCTTTGTTCTTCCTCTTCTTCGTATAATTAAGCTTTGTCCACAGATTTTGGTCTTGATTTCTCCACATCACTCTTGGATTCTGATGGTAAATCAATGTTTTTTTAGATACTGAAAACCAATGAAATAGATGAGTTGTCTTGTTGTTTCTGAAGTCTATCTAGTTTTCTTAGCTTCCGTGCATTTCTCTCATTCTCATGATTAATAGGGGGTACCTATATGTATAGCTCTAGGCATATTCTGTTAGAACACCAAATCCCTGATATCGACGCAAAACTTTTGTCGGATGCGGAGTCCATGAAATAATTATTCCAACTATCACCAGATTATAATCGAAATTTTAGTAGTGGTAAGTTGAAATCGGAACCACAGAGGCTCGGTTTTAACTTTCAAAACTTTCAACGCTAGATAACAAACACACAAGTTGCTACTAAAAGTAAACACGATGGAGTTTGATTTTTTATTTTCAAATATAAAGAGGTTTCGACATTTGGAATACGTAAGTGGTATTGATTTATGAGTTAGAGATCATTGATGATATAGATGCAGGCAAATAAAGTATATGGTTAAAATTAATTATAATTCTTAACAAGCACTAAGGGTCAATTCCAACATGAATGATATTTACAAGAAACGAGCTCTTCTGGCAAAACTTAGCAATAAAGTGATTTAAAATAAGCTCTTGAAAACCTAATTAAAGCTAGCATTAAGTTCTAGCAAAACCCTGAAAAAGTTTACACAAAAACTCAGATTAACCCCCTTTTACAGTCTACCCAATTTCATAACATGAACAAGATATTTCTGACGTAAACTTTTAGTTTTGTTTGTTACTAACAATGATTCTTAAACAATTACGGATTTAAGAATAAATGAAATCAATTATGAAAAGTTCCATACAATTGATCAAGTTGCATAAAACTAAGACAAATTATAATCAAAAGAGCATAGAAATTGCATAAATAACCAACATTTATCTTATATCATCTCAAACAACCAGGAGTTTCAAAAATCACAAATGATAAACCTCCAAGCGTCAAAATCAAAAAAATTCAACCACACATGGTTGATTCTAAACTAAAAGTGATAAATTTAAAGCATTACCTAATTACAAGAATCAAAGATGTAACTCCAAAATTGAAGTTCCAAAAAATTGCTCCTTGCCAAAAGTTCTTAGTTCTTTATGTTCTCCAATACTTCACACGTTCCAGAGATATGCCTCCAAATGATTTTGACTCAACCTTTATGAAGAGGCTGAAAACCAAAATAGGAACACAGGGGGTCTAGTCGTGGCAGTGTCACGGCTAATGTCACGTGCGTACTTGGACGGTGATTGAAATAGTAGCTTATGTGAGTAAGCCTACGACTTTGGTCCCGCAGGGATACACGAGAAACAAACAAAATGTTACGCGACCTATAGTGTGACCTAGGTCACGGGCTCCACTATTTTGTCTGTTTTCTTCTTTTTTTCAGCCCTGAACAAAATCGAAAATAAGCATAAGGGTAGTTCCATCATTTTAGGATCTATTGAACCATAAAATAAAGTATCTCGAGGGTGTTCTTGATTTAAAATATGAAGATAAAAACTTTTTGTTGGGAACTTGTCATTTTGAATACCTACTTCCAAATTTACGTTTTTGTAATTTTATATTTAAGTGTTTGAATTCACTAGATGTTAAGCCTCACACATCTTCTTGTCAACATGAATAACAGGTCTAGTAATGGCGGGCCTAGAGGTCAGTGAGTTTGGCTTGTGTGTCGTTTGATTAACGGTATAAAGTGAGTTAGATTTTATGAGGTGACACCATTCTTTTGAAGACAACAAATTGTGGTGGTTGTAGTTTTGTTTAGAATTAGATATAAGTCATAATACTCTGATATTCATCTTGATCTTCATTATTTTTCTAAACATTGGTACTCCTTTTGGGTAAAATTCATAGTTTGAGTAATTTACAGTATTTTACCATCGTTTAAATTTATTGTCATTGTCAAATTTTCAAGTGTGTTACATTTATGACCTAAAGCATTTTAAAGTCTCATGAAACTCCTTTCTTGCAATAAATCACCAAATGACCAAACTCATATGAGTTATGTCCCAAATAAATCATCCATGGACTATTTAAAAGCATTTATCAAAGGTTTTTCAACACCAAATGCACCCAAGGTACAAATAAAACACAAAACCCCCTACATGTATTTGTAATAAATACATACAAGTGTATTTAATACTCAAAACTCCAAAGTCAAACTCCAAAAGCCTCCAAAAGTTTCAACGTTTTAATGGATGTTTGAAGACAACCAAACCAAATATTCAACCCCAAGCCTTCTATTCCACTCCTAATATCTCCAAAATTGACCCAAAGGCTCCCCCTTAACTCTAAGGGTGCGTTTGGTTTGCAGGAATGTTTTTGAGGGATTTGGATTCCCATGAGGGATTTGGATTCCATGGGATTTGGAATGGATTGGATTTAAAATCCATCCTCTGTTTGGTTTGTAGGATTTGTAGTATTGGGTCTCTTTACTCAATTGACAATTATCGAGAACTACAGCAAAATTATCGAACCTAATCTGTATATTCAACCTAATCTGTCAACCTAATCCCTCAACCTAATCTGTATATTGAACCTAATCTGTATATTTAACCTAATATGTAGGAAGCAGATTAGGCGAAAAAGGATTTACATGTTGAGTGATGGGAGAAGGCAGTGGGCGACGGAGACGACGAAGGGAGAGGGAGACGAACGGCGACGAAGGGAGAGGGCAACGAACGGCGACGAAGAGAGAGGGAGACGAACGGCGACGAAGGGAGAGGGCAACGAACGGCGACGAAGAGAGAGGGAGACGAACGGCGACGAAGGGAGAGGGCGACGAACGGCGACGAAGGGAGAGGCGACGAACGGCGACGAAGGGAGAGGGCGACGAACGGCGACGAAGGGAGAGGGCGACGAACGGCGACGAAGGGCATGAAGATTGAAACGAGAGTTCTGGATATGGAGATGGGGGCATGAAGATTGAAAGAGTCGAAGAAGTCGAAGAAGAGATGTCGCCCGGATTTGAAATCCAGCCCATTTACTATGGATTTCAAAATCCCTTGTTTACCGGATTTTAAGTTCAACACGGGATTTGAAATCTTGATCTGTTAGCAAACCAAACACGGATGGGAATGGATTTCAAATCCAAATCCCTCCAAATCCCTCAAACCAAACGCGCCCTAAGGTGTACTTAAAATTGCACTAAAATGTGAGAAAAGGAAATTGATGCAAAATGACTAAACTTGAAGATTCAAACCCTAAATCTTCCAAAGTGCTTCAAACCTTAATACTTTCTTTTGAAGAGCTCCAAAAGTTGGCCTTAAGCACTCCAAAATCACCCAAATTGAGGAAGAAACAGAGAGAATGGAAGAAAATGGGCAAAAACCCTAGAAAAAGGGCTTTTAAGCCGTCCATCATCCACCCTGGGATCTAAGTGACAGGCAAGTCGCCCGTGCCACACAGAGGCTTATGCGACCTCAGCCACAACTTGAATCATGGGCTAAATCGCATGGCCTTCTGGAGTGTCAAGTCCAATGGTCTACGTGACAATGGCTGTAACCCCATGTCACACGGAGCCCCAATTCGCCGACTGACACCGTTTTTTGGTACTCCTTTTTCCCTCAATGGACTTGAACATCTATATACAAGATCAATCTATAAAATTGCACTAATACTTTTTCCCTCAATAGACTTAAACATTTAAATACAAGATCAATCTATAAAATTACAATAATACTACGGATTTAACTTAATTTGTCCCACAATCATAACTCTTAAAAGATACTTATAGTATTTATGGTGCATGCATGCATGCATGATCATGAAATGTGTACATTATACATTCATATATACCACTAGATATATATATATATATATATATATATACTATAGCCTACACACAAATATATATACTATACATAAGACCTATTATATAAACTCAATACGCTATAAATACTTACACAATATACTTATTAAGGCCCTGACCACTTATTAAGTCCCATTACAACCAATTAGAACAAGTATAACCTATCAAGGTCTAGCAGAACCCATTACAACTTATTGAGGCGGATTGGAATCTATTACAACCCATCAAAGCCATTAGAACTCATACCCGTCAAAGCCCATTAGAAATCTTTATAACTCGTTTAGAAGTTTTAAAAAAACAAAAACAAAAGCAGCATCGGCAATTCAACAGCAATTTATACAATATACAGACGGATCTCATGAAAAAAATAGAATATAAAAATATGTGAATTATATAAATATTGTCGGTAATCTATTAGTAAACTACACAAAATATCGACGGATTATAGAAAGACTTCTAAAACATAAAATAAAAACCTTTGATAATTACAGGTAGATTCTTGACCTGTCACTAAGCAGTTGGGGATTTTGGTAGATACGATTAGCGACAGAGATAGACATATTTTCTTTTGTTTCTACTCTATCAGTAATTTGTTATTAAATATCCCTACTTTTTGGTTCAAAAACATGTCGATGTTCACTCGGTTATATCCTGATAGTATCCATTAGTGATATGCATATTTCTAGTGTAGTGAATCCCTCAGAAATCTTCAACGAACACAATCCGTTGATGAGACTTCCTTTTCTAATAGTGATATACAAGTTACATCCTAACTTCATTACTTACACTTTTCTAGTTCCATGTAAGATTATTATGACATAATTGCACAACCCTTAATTAAGATTTTGGCTTTAAGTTTTATGTTTGCTACTATGAAAAACTCTGATAAATTGAATCTCTTGTTCTTCATGTCAGTTCTATTTATCATCAAATCTAGAACTTACTTATGATAAGAAGTTGATTAATACAAATTTTTGTTTAGAGTTTAGTACAAAACTGATGAATAATATCTCTTATATGTAAGAATGTAACATGGGAATGAAACTACATGATATAATGAGTAAATTAGAATATTTGAAACGACAAAATATGATCAAATCTTGATTGATGAAATGATTGTCGAGGGCAACAAAAAGCATCCTATGAGTGGCATTTGGTGTAACTGTTGTTGAAAACAAAATGCAAAATCTTGTATGTTAACATAATTGATGAACTCGTGTACCTACCTAGTCATATAAGGGATGGAAATGCATGCTTTGAAAATATATTTGGTAGCTTTGCATTTTCACAAACATAAAGAAACCGAATGCAATGAAATGCATACATGTGCTTTCCTAGAACCATCACTATGGGCTTGAACTCTTTCGACCAACTTTCTATTCCACAAAGTATTTCTTACCAAGTTTTTGAACACATAACCGTACGTACCATCTTTTTGCCCCATTCTCATCGAAAGGGGAGTGTTATGAACGACTTGTTTGGCAAGAATGATGCCCATAACTTTATTGTTGGAAATGCTTCCAATAAAAGACCAATTATGGTGCCATCACTTTCCCCACTTTTGTCACTCTCAATAAAATGACTTTCTTGTTGTTTTAAGTTTAATCCTCGACACCTATATTACAATAAAAAGTTTACTTTGCTTTTTCTATTTGGGTTGTTGCTTAGGGTATCATGAGTCACACATGATGCAAGCATCGGACCCTTACGCCAGTATACGTCAACATGACGTCGTTCAATGCAGATGACAAAAATCTAATCTTGAGGATGAAATGTATTATTGTCATTGATGTAACCCTTTTAGGCATGCTAATAGCAAATCTTGTTTTCTTGTGGGATATATCGTTGTGGTATCAAAATCTTTGGGACACACATAACTAACAATCAATGTTCATTAAACCAGTAAAATGTCACTTTCGGTCACATTATGTGTTTGTTTGTGTTAATACTATGCATTGAATCATTAGAAAAAGACGAAAATGATGGTAATTACATTGTTAACAAGATTTGCATGGTCATCTTCTAACTAGAATCGGAGACTTCTGATCTTACATCACTGACAATTGAAAGAATAAACCCCACGTTGATTAGATGACCATTTTCTTTGTTTTTTTCCTCCTTTTTGGGGGATCGTCGGTAGCATTTTGTCTCTTTTGACTCTTTTCTCCATTTCTTTTTTTTTTCTTTCTAAATAAATGTAACAAAAACCAACGTGTTTCTTGTTTATATATAACCCAACAATCTTTTATACGACAATACATAATGAGAAACGCATTCAAAATATTACGATAAAAGCATTAAAGTTTTAATTTCTTGAAATGAATTATGTCAAGAAAAGTGACAGAGATTCAAAGAAATTGTACGTTTGATATGTTCTTTGTTTCCTTTTATAGCATTATAAATAATCGAAAAGACGTTAGTTTTTTAACATTTAACCCTCAAAATGTGTATTTATTTGAAAACAATTATTAACACTTGATTATGCTTGTGACGGTAGTACTCTTTAAAATATGAGCATCTGTACTTTCTTAAAAAACTAAACACAAGATCAAAAAAAAGACATTAATTAGTTTACACTTGGAATTTTTTTATATTTCCTCTCATATATATGAAAAGCAAAAAAACAAGAACTTAAGCCAAAAGGATAAGGGAAAGAAAGCTTCACCAAATTACGAGTGTAGGTAATATAGTTTGATTGCTTAGTTAGCTCGTAAGCACTAAGTGTCATAATCATCTCAAAACTACACACCACATGTGCAAGAATTACTTGCATATACAAACAACAGAACATGCATTTGAATATGAGAGAGAGAGAGAGAGCACTCTGACCGATCTTAATTGTGTCTAAAGTCACCCCATAAGAACACCCCCCCCCCCCCCTTTTATAAGTATTTATGGTGTTTGATTTGGACTTTTGCTTAGAATTGCTACATCAAATAGTCATCTATTATCATTGCATATAAAACATGCCCCCCCTCTTATGGCCCAATCCCAGCTTGTTCATAAAGTTTCTTTCTTTCCAATTTATCATGACATCATATGTCGAGTGATACACGTATAGATATAAACACTACTCGTGTGAAGAAAAGAAAAGAGTTACATGTCGTTATCGTTCAATGATCATGCAATACTGAAAGAGTTGACTACAAACTTAGCTCGATGTCTAGGCGAGCCAGCCTGCCTTTCGTCAATCTTTATAAACCTAGTCATGTTTCAAGATTAGGTATTTGGACAAGAAAACAACCCCGTCTCCTAGTTTAACTCATTCCCTTTCAATTGTTCTATGATCCCAAAAGGGTCTATTCGATAATAGTCATCGTTATCATTTATTTATTTAAAAAAACTCGAGATTCAAGATTCATATATAAAATAAAAGAAAGTAGATGTGGAGTGAATCATTCAATTCAACAAGAAATGAAGGGATTCAAGTTTCAAGAAGTTGATGTGATTAAAAGTATGCATAGAAATATTATATTGGCAAGTAAGAAAAGGGAATGATGGTTGGGGCAAGCATGTAACTTTTGAATGAAGCTAATAATATGGATTGCATCCCATCCCATCCCATGGTGCATCTACATCAACAAAAAGGGTCAAAGCAAAGTCAACACCACTTGTTTGGGTTGTAAAAGTGCATGGCATGTTGTTGCCTTCAAAACAAATGCTTCCCCCTAACAGAGGATACCTTGAGTCAAAGTGGAGCTACCACTTATATTCACAACCTCACCTCTTTTGGGGCCCTTCCTCTTCTCTCTTTTTGGGGGTTTTCTTTATTTCTTTTGGGATTTCTGCTTCAATGTGATGCATTGCTGAGAGAGGGTCCGTTTACCTAAATACTTACCCGGTAAGTGTTTATTGGTAGGAGTTAACATTATAATCTATTTTACCATATAAGATTATAGTATATTAAAACGGTATCGTATTCAACAATTTACCCCTTAGACGCTTACCTCGATAAGAGTCTTTGCCATCACTTACCGCGTAAGACTCTCTATCCTTATTATCGCTTTTACCGGGTAAAGATTTTCAGCCCTTTGCCATGTGCATCAAGTGAGGAAAGTTACCCGATCAACACTTACCGGATAAGTGTTTAGTAAACGGCCCCAGAGAGTTATACGCCTTTTTGTGGTTGTTAAGCCTTTTATTCTAGTAATACAATAACTAAATGAATTAAATATATGAAAAAACGGTAGTTTAACATAAACTTTAAGGGTTATTTTATGGGTTCAATACGAAAACCTGTATAAGATTCATCGAGGCAGTATACAGTATTTGTTATCGTATTTTTTGTGAACAACTCTTTTATTTAAATGACTTAACTATCAAGATTGTATTTTAAGTTCTTTTAGGGTGTGTTTGGTGTGAGGAGAGGACATGATAACTGTTCAACGTTTGGTAAGATAAAACTAGACAGAACAGGGCAAGTAAAATGACCAATTTACCCCTGATGAATTGTTTATTTTAGTTAATTTATGTAATTTATTAAATTATAATAAAATAATTATTTTTTATAACAAAATATATCATTTGAAGTTTTCGTCAAAACAATTAAAATGACACCAAATAAAAAGTTTACGTAGTTTTCAATTTTTATTTTTATCTATTTTCTACATTATTTATTATTATTAATATATAATAAATTACATAAATTAATAAAAATATAGAAACCGTATAAAAATAATATTTTGAGGACGGTAAAATGAAATTTTAAGAACCATAAAATACAATAAATAAAATTTAAAAAATGAATAAAATTTAAAAAAGAGACCTATTTGATGTTTTAAAAGAGAATTAAGTTCTATTTTGAGGTTATATTGGTAAAATATAAGTCTGTTTCATCTTGTTCCACCATGTTCCATGGGGTAGGGGTGGAACAGGCCTGTTCCACTTTGTTCCACATTAAATTCATGTCAAACATGGGAACAGGATATCTGTCCTGTTCTGTCTTGTCTCTAGGGATGGCAAAAAACCCCGCACCCGATGGGGAATCCGATACCCGTACCCGATTTGACCGGGGAATCCCCGAGTTGACCGGGGACGGGGACGGGGATGGGGAATCCCCAAATTTAAAAACGGGGATGGGGGCGGGGATGGGAATACCCTTCGGATCCCCGGCCCCGACCCCGGCCTCGAAATATATAT
>NC_037535.1:18717781-18720277 GCF_001531365.2 Cynara cardunculus var. scolymus
ATCCCCGATTCCCCGTTGGGGATCCCCGATTCCCCGTGGGGATGGGGATGGGGATGTAATCACATTCCCCAGCGGGGATGGGGACGGGGATGGGGATGGGGAGTGGGGATCGGGGACGGGGATGGGAAGTGCAATCACCGATGCCCCCGGCCCCGTTGCCATCCCTACTTGTCTCTGTTTAGTATACCAAACGTACCCTTAGTTGTAGCTTTTATTTTATTTTAAAAAAACACCGATATAATAGAAACAAAAGAAAAAACAGAAGACAAAAGACAAAAAATTAACGTAATATTAAGGTGGCAATAAAATATGTCGTTTTACTCGTATATGATGTTAAGATGGCAATAACAAAAGAGCTTATTAATTCAGCTATGCAGTGTACTAATTAACTAATTTAAAAACTATTTACATGAAAATAAATAATTATTTATTGTTATTTTAATAAATCTAGAAAAGTATAAAGTCAAGAAATGTAAAGTTATGTGACCATATTAAATTTATATATTAATACAACACGATATAAATTTTAGAGTATATTACGGATTTGATCCTTGTGGTTTGGTGGTTTTTACGAAAATGATTCTTGAACTTTATTTATTACAGATTAGGGCTTGTCGTATGTCATTTGTAACGAATTAGTCCCTCCTTCTAAGGGCCACCTAGTTTCTCCGTTAACCTTGAGGACATTTTCGTTATTTTCCTTTTTTGTCTTTACTCGAGGGACCAATTTCGTAAAAACTATATGAACCACAACGACCAAATCCATAATTAAGTCTAAAAAATAAAATAATTTTTTTTTATATTTTGAGTTTATTAAATTAATTAATTATTATACTTTAATATATATCAATTTATAATACTTTGAGTTTTATTTTAATATACAATGTATTTTTTTCCCAAAGAAATATACCTTACGTATGTCTACACGTGTGTTCGCATGCACACACACACACATATATATATATATATATATAGTAAGGTTCAAATAAATTTAATGGATATAATTAAATTGGTGTTTACAAAAATATTTTTAAGTTAAAAAACCTCATCCCACCTATTTTTATTAAAAAAGACAAAATATAAACAAAAATCCAAGCAAAATAAATTACATAAAAAAAAATCATATTTTTCTCACTAATTTGATATCCGTATTAATACATTTTTTTCATCCGTTTTTTCCGTGGTTTTCCGACTTTTCATTTATTTTGCATTGAGAGAGAGAGAGAGAGAGAGAGAGAGAAATAGAGTTGAGTTCAAGGAAGAACGTTAAATAAATGAAAAGCCGGAAAATTACGAAAAAATGATGAAAAAAAGTATATCAATGTGGTGTAATTTATTTCGCTCAATTTTTGTTTATTTTTCATTTTTTTATATGAAAATGAGGGTAGTGAGGGTTTTTTTTAATTTAAAAAATTTAGTTAATAATCGTCCATTTAATTACACTATTGAATTAATTAATCTAACGATTGATGGAGGTGGTTTTCCCCTAAAAGGTTGAACCCCTCTCTCTCTCTCTCTCTCTCTCTCTCTCTCTATATATATATATATACATACATGTGTGTGTATATGTATTTATATGTGTGTGTATGTGTATGCACGTGTATATACGTATGTAAAATATTTATTTTTTGAAATAAAATATATTATATATCAAAATTAACTTAAAATTAATAATTATTATATGTTAAATTATAATAATTAATTTAATGAAACCAAAGTATAAAATATTTTATATTCTTTCTTATTTTTTGGACACGGTTACAGATTTAGTCCCTTTGGTGTGTGTGGTTTTTACGAAATTGATCCTTCGAATAAAGACAAAAAAAAAAGACAAAAATGCCTCAAGGTTAATGGAGGATTGGATGGCCGTTAAATGAGGGACCAATTCGTTACAAAACGACATACGGCGAATCCTAATATGTAATAAATGAAGTTCATGGACTCTCTTCATGAAAATGACCAAACCACATGAACAAATCCATTATTTACTCTATAAATTTTATTTTAAATCAAGAACTGAAAATTTAATTCAACTGCTTATAATTTTTTTTTGATAATTATGTTTGAACAACATATAATTTATAAACAATGGTTTAACATGTCTTGTTAATTTAAGATCCAAATTAAGAAACCAGAAAAAAAAATCAATATGTATGTCATCAAAAATTATAAAATTCTACTTTTTTATATTAACCATTTAATTTAAAATTTTATTTTAAATATTTTAGATTTAATGATGATAATAGTTTTGCCTTACTAGTAAAATAAAATGTTTATTCTATATTTGGATGTGTTTTAACTTTCGGTAATCAATTAGTTTATAGAGTTACTGAATTTTCAAAAGTTATATATATATATATATATATATATAGGGGCCTAATCAAATGAGAACTAATTAGTTTGTGGTAACCGTGAGAACCAATATTAACCACAAATCAATAGATAAATTAGGAATTTTATAATTTTGGCAATTTTAAATTAAAATATTAATGCAAG
>NC_037535.1:18720817-18722813 GCF_001531365.2 Cynara cardunculus var. scolymus
CCCTATATATATATATATATATATATATATATATATATATATATATATGTCCATTCAAGGGAGAACTGACTAGTTTATGGTAACCGTGAGATTCAATTTCAACCATAAATCAATAAATAAATTAGGAAATTTATAATTTTGGTAATTTTGAATAAAAATTTTAATGCAATGACATTTTAGATATTTTATCTCATCTTTTCTCTCTCCTCTCTCCATCCTCCGGCCTCCAGCCACCGTGATACCTAAAATTATTGATTCTATTAAACAAAAGACACAATGTGATACCCAAGCACATATAAAATGTTTTGTGATACTATTGTGTTATATCTCCGATCGACTACATAAACGACCTCAGTGTGATACCCAAACACATATAAGATGTATTGTGATACCACTATGGTATCACCGGAGGACGGTGGCCGGAGGACGGGGGAGGGAGGGAGAAGAGAGGAGAGTTTTAAAATACATAAAATGTCCTTGCATTAGATTTTTAATTAAAAATTACCAAAATTATAAATATTTTAATTTATCTATTGATTTGTGGTTGAGATTGAACCTCACGATTACCACAAACTAATTAGTTCTCATTTGATTAGGCCCTTATATATGTGTGTGACATTTTTCAGTGCTTCAGCGAGGATTGACGATCTACATAATGTCATACAGTCAAGTATGAAAACAGTAAATCATAAACTTGAATTTTAAAATGTTATGATGTAACAACCCATAATTTCCACATACAGATAATCCACATGATTATACTCATAACACAAAATGTAATGTTGTTACAAAACATGAGCTAACAAAAACTTTCTATTATACATTTATGAGTAACTAAATTTCATCGTTTAAACTTTCCCCTTTCCTTTGTCCTGCTTTGTATGATGACCTGCAAAACAGGTTAGTCCAACAACTGAGCATTAGACCAAAAAGGTCTAGTGAGTGTACATCTCTCATACCATTAACTTACATTCCAAACAAACAGTTTTAGAATCAAACATGTACAGATATAAACATTTTATCTATATTTGTTATAGACTATTTTCCTCTCACGATTACACCGCCATTTCATCTCTCTCGCGGTTACACCGTCATTTCATCTCTCTCGCGATTATACCACCATTTCATCTCTCTCGTGGTTACACCGTCATTTCATCTCTAAACCAAATCGAAATAAAATCCAAACAACTTTAGCCGGATTTGAAGTCTGGTCAACCTTGTCCGGATATGAAATCCGGACAAACACTTAGAATGTAAAAAGGATAAATCGATCGTGGCTTAAGCGGTTTAGCTCTAAGCCGGATAACACTTAGGCAGTTTAGGGCTTTCACCGGATAACACATGAGCGGTTTAAGGGAAATCCGGACACCCCTTGTCCGGTTTAGAGTTGAATATGGACAACACTTGGGCGGTTTAGAAAGAATCCGGACAATACTTATCCGGTTTTAATAGTTGAATCCGCATGATATATAGTAAGATTCATAGTAAAGCAATTCAAGTAACAATGAAATGTATACAAATCTTTAATACTCAAAGCACAACACACTCACCTTAAACCAAAATCTTAGTTTTGAATTCTCTTCTTCTTCTTTATGCCAATCCGGATGATGAACAAAAGGAGGCTTTCCTTGTAAAGAAAGTGTTTCAAGATCAAACCAAACCCTTCACTTTCACCAAATTTACTATATATAGTAAATTTGTAAAAGAGAAATGGCAATCAACCACCTTTTCCCCCTCCCTTCTTTTCTTTATTCAAACAAATAATAATAAAAATAATTAAGCCAAAAATCCTTTTAATTCCATCATTTATGGGATTCAAAAGTGATAATCAGAATAACCCGAAATTAATTGTCTAATTAACTGATTTACATAACCCTAAATATTACATATGAATTAATAAACAAAATTGTTTTTATAGAAATTATAAGTATTTTATAATCTATACTATATTATAAAGCATTTGACTAAAACTCTTAAAAACTCTTAAACTCTTAAA
>NC_037535.1:18724285-18731952 GCF_001531365.2 Cynara cardunculus var. scolymus
ATCGCTTTCTCAAAATCACATAAAGCCATATTATAATATCGACTRAGATAMADARKAAAATGAAATATTAAAATCATGATGTATCTCGCTGCATTGCGCGAGTACGCTTCTAGTAATATAATAAAAGAAATCTGATTTTGAATCTTGAAAATTACAATGTAATCAAGTATATGTCGGGTTGAATCTTGGCCCAGTCGATATTTGAATGGGGTGGGGTGGTACAACCGTACAAGGCCAACCCACCAAACTTTTTAATTTTTATCCTTTTTCTATCTTTTATTTTTGTTTAAATTTAATTTAAATCTTTTTATCTATACTATATTATAAAGTATTTGATGAAAACTTTTAAAAATCATTTGTTATGTAAGAAGTATTGTTAATTAATGCATATTAATTAAAATTTTAAGATTTCAAGTAAATTGTACATAAATCCAACTTCTTAAAGCTACATTTTTGAATTCGTGTAACTAACTCTAGGTAAACATAACTAAGTATAAGATAAACATCTCATTTTACATATAAATACTCTAAAATATAATTAAGATAATCATTGACTTCTAACAGAATATTTAATTATTATCTTTATAAATAATTATATTATTAAATCAAATTATAATAAAATTGAATTAAAAAAATTATACAAAAAATGAGAATTTTTAAATGATTAATTTGATACTAATAGTAATATATTTCTTCAAAGTTTTATGATATTTTCAAGTTTATATTTTATTCAAAAATAAAAACATTATTGCTTTTTCAAAACCATGTAAAATCATATTATATTTGACAGAGACAAAAAATAAAACAAAATATTGCAACCGAAATGTATTTCGCTGTATTATGCGAGTATCTTTATAATAACTTTCTAAAATATGTGTATAGTATAGGTATATACAGAATGTTTCATTTATAAACCATACAAACTAATCTTAAATGTTCATCTAGTCTAATAAATATTTGATTTCATTAAGAATGATGATTATAATTCATATTAGAGTAAGTTCTTATTACATAATGAAAAAGCCCAATTATTATGGCCCATTAGATATGGACGCCTTCATTTTCAACACATCTTGTTTTTTTTTTTAAGGGTGTCCGGGCCAAAGCCCAATTAATCCCCGACAAATTTGGAGGCTAAACATGGCCCCACTTAAATATCGCCAACACTCCCCTCCCAAGAAAAATTACTCGTATTTATAGGTATTCATGAGTTACCAAAGAATAAAAATATACAAAAATAAAATCTAGAATTCGTAAATTAAAGGGTAATTTTTGTGGGTTTAGTAGCGAATTTAATTACACATGTATGAAATTTTATATTATGTAATATAGTATAAGTAATTGTTTTTCTCTATTTATTTATATATTTAAGTTTTCTCTGGATCTTTCTTCTATATAGAGGTTTAATTCTTGGTTTCTATGCACATATGCATACTGAAAAAATTAATTAAAATTTATTTGTATGCACACTTGCATACCATAGAGATGAATAGTCACTAAGATGTTCCTTAAATTTTTTTTTCTTATGATTTTCCTCTAAAATCACATGTGATTCATGCGATTTGGCTGTGACATGAAGTTGGGGGGCCAGGTTGTCCGCTCACCTTTGGGTTATCACATATAAATTCACATGTGATTTGACTATTTTTTATTCTCTTATTTTGATAATGTTCTCGTTTGATTCTCAACACACACACACACATACACACACAAACACACACACACACACACATATATATATATATATATATATATATATACACAAACAAAGGATCATGTAAAAAAGGAAGTTATGATGAGAAGTTAAAAAGATATATGAACCCTTGATCATTTATGTGCACCCTTGAATTGCACTTTAAAAGGGAATTGATCTTGTGCATCTTAATGCACCTCATTAGTGTTGACATTAATTAGGATTGATCCAATGGTGGAAATCACTTCTTACGTTTCTCACCATAAATTCTCTTATCACCGAAAACCAACCTTATATATATATATATATATATATATATATATATATATATATATATAGAGGGTGGTTCAAATACTAACCCAATATTTTGTGCAAACTTTGCTAACCCACATCAACCAATAATGTTGCATCTTTGGGTTTGGTTAAAATGTAACTTACATATTAATGATAAGGGTATTTAGGTCATTAGTCATTCTTATGTAACTCCCAAATATTTTAATTGGGAGTTACAAATCCTACAATATCTCAAATTGATCTTCATCTAATAATGACATGAAGATTCAAATATGTTCATCTTATTGACAACTAATTCACATATGAAACCACCTACAACGAACATCATGCACGAACAGATATAAAGTACAGGTATCGGTTTTATCTGCACAACCCCTGTTTTTGTTAATGTGCATGTCTCATCGTCGTGCACGTGTATCACTACGAACATGCATCAAGGTTGAAGAACATGATCATATGACCAACATATATCGATTATAGTGTTCATTAGGTTCACACGGTGTAGCTAATGTTCATATATCTAGGGTTCACATGGTGTAGCTAATGTTCATATATCTAGGGTTCACACCATAGGGTTCACATGAATGTTCATACCTTGATATAGGCACGAAGATGAACGATTGTTCATACACATATTAATTAATACAAAATTTTGACCAATTTATCCTTTGAACAATTGTTCATACACATATTAATTAATATATTAATTAAATTATTGTTTATTTAATCTCATTTAATAATAACCGTTAGATGAGAAAATGAACGATTAAGATGGGTTAGCACAGTTTGCACAAAATATTGGGTTAGTATTTGAACCAGCCCCTATATATATATATACATATATATATATGTATATATATATATAGGGCTGGTTCAAATATTAACCAAAACTATTGTGCAAACTATGTTAACCCGATCTTGATCGTTCATTTTCTTATCAAACGGTCCTTATTAAATGAGACTATAAAAATAATCATTTAATTAATATATTAACTGAGATGTCTATGAACAACGGTTCAGATGGTACTTTTGTAAAAACATCGCATGAACACGGTGAACATTTATATGAACACGGTGAACATTTATATGAACATGGTGAATGTTCATGGACATTACATGGATATGAACACCATGAACACCGTGAACATCGGAATTACCTCATGATCAATTAGAGGGATCTTAAAATATTTGTAACTCCCAAATAATTATTAGGGAGTTACATAAAGGTCAAATTACAAAATAACCCTTGTATTCAATTTATAAGTTACATTTGAACATAAAGTAAAGAAAGAAAGTGATTGGTTGATGTTGGTTAGTAGAGTTAACACAAAAAATGGGTTAGTATTTGAACCACCCTATATATATATATATATATATATATATATATATATATATATATATATATAACCGCGCAATGCGGTGTGATGTGAAATTTTGAAAAGGTGTAAGCGAATTTATCAATTACGGATAAAGATATGTATTTGAAATTGTCAAACCATACACTATTGATTGTTTCGTATTCAATTGATTTGAGAGAAACTGAAACAATCCAATAATCTATTTAGGACGTAAAGAAGTATGATCGCCTTACACTTCAAAAATTTACAAACGAAAAACCAAGCAAATCGTTTTTTATCAACAAAAAGAAAAAAAAAATTAATAAGAGATTTCAGAAAGTAGAACGAACATCGGACTATACTGCTATATGATGTTAATGTTATAAATATTTTGCCAAGAAAAATAATGTTTTAAAAAAGTGAATGACCATATACACTTACAAAAATAGTAAGTTGGCATAAATCCCATATGGTCCGCAGTAATCGGAACCTTTTCTGCTTCAACATGGATGTAATTAAATCCAATGTAATCCTGCTGATTTTGAGGATCAATAGGTTTTTTTTAGGTGTGATGCATCAACGGCAATTTATTTTTCCAACTCTGCAGTAACAAAATTTTTAGAAATTGTATCATCTGCAAGAGAAGTTTGCTTATTGCAATGTTAACAATTAACCTATGATCTTGGTAGAAATGTCATGGGACTCCACTTGAACGTTTAGATGATCTTCAAGTAATGAACTGTTGCAAAAGGGAAAGCATATATTGATAATGCAAAAATAAGAACACAAGATGCATATTCGTGAAACAAAGCAAATAATGCAAACTCGTCAATGATTTAGACTGCAAAATAGACCAAATTGAAGAGTCAAAAGCATACCTCACAAAGCCTTTGTGTCGTTCCAAAATGTAACATCTTTTACAAAACAGTAATAGTAGATGAAATGCAATAAACATTAAATAAAGAATCTTAATCCCAACAATTGAGCATGTACATGAAAAGAGTCATCCATCATCCATGTAATTGGATATGTGTACTTCCGGCATCCAAGCATACACAACCACCAGTTGGAAAAAAATGTCAACAATGGTAACATTCACTGTATTGAGCCATTGAACCTGAAATTCTGAAGTATAATAGGAACTACACCTACAAAGAAGCAATGAGACACTCTGTTTACTAAACACTTATTGGGTAAGGGCTTACATATCACTTACATTACCAATTGAGCATGGCAAGAACCAAGAATTTTACCCAGTAAGAGGCATAGCAAGAACCAAGAGTCTTACTCAATAAGTGAGGGAAAAGAGTCTTACCCGGTAAGCACTTACCAGGTTGAATACACTAATAAACAACCCATTTCGATGGCCGACAATATTACACAAAAAGTAAGCAGTTTGGTAAATAACCACTTAGTGGTCTTAAGTGGTCATTTACCAAATGATTATCAGGTAAGCACTTACCAGCAAGAGTCATCACTTTCACTTATCTTATGGAGTTGACATTCCTTGCCATCAAAATGGATTGATGGTAAGCATTTAATACCCGGTAAGCACTTACTGGCTAAGACTCTTGATCCTTGTCTTCCCTTTTATCGAGTAAGATTTTCGGTCCTTGTTATATTTACTCAATGAGGTAATTGAATCGATAAACACTTACTAAGGTAAGTGTTTAGTAAACGACCACTTAGCGTAACATGTGAGTTAATCTTAACAAGGGAGAAAGAAAGATTAGTTGGAAGTTAAAAAAAAGAAAAAAATTGTAAACCCTTACAAAAGTCAACAGAAAAAAAAAATATATATATATATATGGGTCATTCAAGGAAGAACTGATTAGTTTGTGGTAACTGTGAGATCCAATCTTAACCACAAATTAACGGATAAATTAGGAAATTAATAATTATGGTAGTTTGAGTTAAAATTATAATTAGAGGGATTTTTAGGTATTTTTAAAAAACTCCTCTCTCCTCTCTCATCTCTCTGACCTCCAATCTCCGGCCTCTAGTTAACATTAATCCGGTAGGTACCAAGTAATCACAAAGATACACAATGTGATACTCATTGTAATATATTGCGATACCATTGTGATACCAACTCAAACCTTAAAAACAAAGATACATAATGTGATACCTATTGTAATACACAATGTGACATACATTATGATATACTGTGATACTGATTTCACCTGAGGCCGGAGATTGGAGGTCGGAGAGATGAGAGAGGAGAGAAGAGAGAGGAGTTTTTGAAAAATACCTAATATGCACTCTAATTATAATTTTAACTCAAACTACCATAATTATTAATTTCCTAATTTATCCGTTGATTTGTGGTTGAGATTGAACCTCACAGTTACCACAAACTAATCAATTCTCATTTGATTAAGCCCAAAATGTTTCAAAAAATGTAGGTGATTTTTATGTGTCCAACTATAAGTCTCCTACCAAACAAGATTTGCATTCAAGTTGAACACAACACATATATTTGTTTAGTCATAGTATTGAACACGTATTAATGTAAACAGGGTGAAAATAAGGTCCTATTATTTTAGATTGAACATATATTTTTACATCATCAACATGTTTAGCAAATATCGACAACAAACTCCAAACGAATACCTGGTAAACAAATTTAAAGGGTCCGCAAATATATAGAAAACACAATAGAAGGAAGAGATCAAAAAAACAAATATATATCTAAAACAAACAACAACGAGAAAATAGAGAATGAAGCAAATCAAGGAGAGAACGAACCAGCAACAGTGGCAAACCAGAGAAAGATCGAACCAGCTGGGAAACAGTGAGCCATAGAGAGCTCAAATCATGGCCATAGAAAATATAAAGTTTAGTCAGTATTGACAACTCATTCAACATGGATAAATTTGCTTTTCAATTTAAAACATATGTAACTATATATATATTAACAAAAATATATTTAAAACGTTTATTTTTTTTATAARTTATAYCATTATAATYKTYTCTTYAATACMTTYAAAATGAACCAAATATCGAATATTATTGAATTTAATAATATTATTAAATATGATAAATACGTACTAATGTTTTTTAGCATTTTAATTCTTTATTTTTCATTTTACACCCTTATCTATCTATACTATATTATTTATTATTTTTATTAAATTTTAACTGTCATCTATGCATTATTTACAAGGTTTTAAAGCCCTCACCCCATCATTCCCTTCCTTTCCTTCATTTCTGACATTATAAAGTCGCACTATCTACACTTAATATTCATTCATTAACTATTTTACATTTTCAAGATGGTGTATGTTAAAGAGACTAATCAAGCATTTTGTAGATGCAATAAATTGTTTAAACTCACAGAGTAATTTCAATATCCAATACATCATGTCCTTTTACATATATAGTTCTATTTCGATAATTAAGTTCGTCTTACAGTTTTTACTTGTTTGAAAAATATAATACTATGATATTTTTAATGTTTACAAATACCGTTGATCTTTCAAATATGAGATGAAGACTGAAGTTGTCAAAACTAAGTACTCGAATTCTTTTGAGTTTGAAGGATGAACTATTTCTTTAAAAAAAGCCCTATTTGATGGATGATTTTTATAGACTTCAACCTTCGTATTTCTCATTTAGTTATCAAAATATCATTTTAATTGCAAACAACGTCATAATTTGAAGTGTAGAACATTTTATAAATAATTCATTAACTTTTTATTAATAAGAAAGTTTTATCTTTAGCTGCATTGTAGCGGATACAAAACTAGTATACACACACATATAGAGGTGGAGGTTCAAAATAGAACACCTCCATTTTACGAGAACGCGAAAACACTCTTATCACATGTGATAATACGCGTGAGGGGACCCTGTGATGTGCGGACGACATGTTCTGCAACTTAGCTTGCGCCAAAGGTTGTCCGCGTCTATGATTTAGCATCATATGTGAAGGTCTTGAATGAATTATAGTATCATATCAACAACACTTTTATCACATGCGATAATACATGCGAGAGGGCTTAGTGGTGTAAGGGCGACTTGGCCCGCAACCAAAATCGCATCGAAAATCTCACGTGTCTGATTTAGTATCACATGTTTATTATATGCGATAGAATAATAATATCATATGTGATTGTCTATAATAAAAAGATGTTATCGCGTTCTCGTTAATGAAGGTGTTTTCGTTTTAACCCTTATATATATATATATATATATATATATATATATATATAGGGGAGCGATCAAATGCAAACCACTCAATTTGTACAAACCGTGCAAACCGCATTCAACCAATCATAATTTTTCATTTTGTTCATTTTTTTGTAATTATGAGAGGTTGATTAATCATTTTTATTGTGGAG
>NC_037535.1:18733647-18809059 GCF_001531365.2 Cynara cardunculus var. scolymus
ATGAAAAAATTTCATAAGATTAAACAATGAAATCGACAGATGAAGGTGGTTTGCACGGTTTACACAAATGATGGCGGTTTTCATATGATCACTCCTCTATATATATATATATATATATATATATATATATATATATATATATAGTTTCAAGTTTGGAATGGTTCTTCTACCATGGCTCTTAAATTTGCAGTCTATGAATCTACTTAGAACTTAGAAATTAGAAAAGAAGGTTTATTATTTATAAGTACTTGTGAAACTGTTACATGTACTGTACACACTTCTTTATGTACATTTTTAGGGTTCAATCAAGGGATGACGCTTGGGCTCCCATTGTATATAGAGTTAGTAACCAACCATATTATAACATGGTTGGTTATATGGATATGTGTTATGATATGTATTACCCAATCCTACTTGTCCTTGATTGTAATATTGCTGCCACATCATCTGCTCTTCCATTAATAACCTCTGCTTCTTCTCCATGTCGAACATCTGCACGTATGAAGGTGGAGCTACTGTCAGTGAGGTGGCGAAAGGGTCTCCACCTGTGAAGGAACCATTGGCTGAAGAAAGTGGTGCCGGCAATGCCAGCATTGCTGGCGTTCCGGCTGACCCAAATGCAACACTACTTGCACTTCCGGTGGTTCTCATGGCTGCTTGTGTTGCTCCTTGCTGGTACATCCCGTCAAGAATCAATGTGTTGAATCCACCCGGAAGTGACGGCTGTTGTGTCGATAACTGGCTTGCAGTCTCAACAAGAGCCTTTTCCCAATCACCAGATTCGTCGTTGAAAGCTTCCCATGCCGGAGCTCCAGTTTTCCGACCATCGCCGAACAATGCCAGAGCTAGTTTATCTCCATGTTCTTCCACTGTTGGAACATCATCATATTCTAAGTTCAACAAATGACCTATGTCTTGAGTCTTTTTCTCTTCTTTTTCTTCTTCTTCTTCTTCAAATCCTTCTATTAATGGCGGTAATGCTTTAGTTGCATTCACGTCCGGCTTAGGTTCTGGTTCCATCTCCGGTTCAGGCTCAGACTCTTTGGGTTCGTAATCTATCTTCTTTTGTTGCTCCATCTCTATTTTCTCTTGGATAAACTCCTCCATTACATCTAGTTTGTTTTGTGAAAGAATGGCCACTTCTGGATAATCGGAAGTCCTTGCAATTCTGGCGTCATTGCACCAACAGTAAAAAGCATCGAGTTCGTCAAACTGCTTTGCCACTCGACAGAACATCTCGAAAAGCTTCTTGCAGTCTGCAACGTCAAGTTCTGTGAATCGATCCATCAAGACAGTCACGATCTCTTCCATCTCATAGTAAAGTCGGAAGCTTTGTTTCACAATTGGGTATAAAGCCACATCCACAAGCCTACTGTTCTTTGCAGCACCTGGTTCATCATTAGCAACGGTAACGAAATTAAACAAACCCTGAAAAGATTAAGGGAACCATAACCATTCAGCTACATGATTAAAGAAACGATGAAAGAACCTGCAGGTCGGCAAACGAGAAAGCTATCGAGAAGCTTCATCACCCGTTGGCTTCGAGTATATATTTGTTTGTTTTGCATTTCCCGGATCGGAGTTGGTCTAACGATTATAGCTCTAGGGGTAATTGGATGTTCTTCTTCATCTTCTTCATAGGAAAGCATGTCATGCCTTGCCTTCCTCTCCTGCATCCGGTGATCAAGTTGTTCACGGAGATACACAGCGTAACTCCGTATGAAAGCCGTATAATCCCACGAGTTCGCCCACGAGGTGTCTCGAAAGTTTGACAAATCCAAAATGTGGGTCCCATTCTTCGAGGCAAAGAAAATCCCTTGCTCGATCACGGGGTTGTCTACCTGGATTAGACGTTGAATCAAAATGAGTGCTTTTAAGGCCACAACCCAATCTTTCGTCTTCTTGAGCCGTTGCGCGATGATTTCAATACAAGAAGCCGCATGTTGGCGCGAATAGGACGCTAGGCTCAAGATCTCTTGAATGTGGTGCTCTTTTGCCGGGCATGCTTTGTGACGGGTTGCCTTCACAATGGCAACACGAAGGTCCGAAAAAGATGCAACTTTGGCTAGGCTTATGCTGGTTTGATCCTTGACCTCTCCAATGGCTTCCCTGAATGAACTTAATCCCATGGACAAGATTAGACTTTGTTTCTGGTGTTCTTGGTAAGTACAGATTGGAGAACCTTCCTCTTTTTACAGAGGCAGGTTCTCCAATTGGTCGTTATCTTTCTTTCTTATTATTTGATGGAGAACCTTTCTAAAAGATGAGGTTCTCTGATTGGTTTGACCTTTCTCTGTCAAGAATCAGAGAAACTCTATGGAAGAGCAGCGACGTTAATAGCTTGAATACGACTTCTATATATATATCAAATGGGCGTTTTTCATGTTTAACGTATTCTTGGTTTCATTTTTGCTATACGTATTTAGATACCATAAATCCCCCTTATATTCAGCATGATAATGTGGAGGACTGTGTGGAAAGTAATGAAACAAGTGGCATCATCTCCATTTATATCCAATTTGATGAAACGTACTCGTATATATACACAGTACGCAATCCAGCAGCTATATATTTTTCGAAATTGTAGCAAATGCCATCTTGTCCGTTTATATCGAAGCTGTTAACAATTGTAAATCCTCTGGATGGATGGATGGATGGATGGATTCGATACGCTGCATAACGTTGTTGACAACATGCATTGTGAAATAAATAGGCCGTGCTCGTTATGGTGTACATTTTTGGCAAGAAACGACTTTATCATCAATCGACAATACACATGTTGTGCATTTAAGACCAAAATGAAATTATTCATGCGTCGTTGCAAGAAGGGGCAGGGATACTTAGAAAAAATCTACAAAAATTCATGATTTCAAAAAAAAAATGGTCATAGAACACGTTTAAAAATTACAAATATATATTTACCAGGTAAGAATTACTTACCGGGTAAGATTCTCCATTCTTACTATTCTTTTTACTAGGTAAAATTCTGGATCCTTGTGATGCTCACAAGGTAAGTAACACTCGATCAGGGTCGGCCCTAGCCCATGGCTGTCATGTCGGTAGCCATGGGCAGAAGGACCCAAAGGGTCATCACCAGCCCAAGTACATATTAGCTTTAGTAGGTTGCGTTTGGACCTAGAAAAAAACGATTGTTCAAAATCAGTCGTCTCATGAAGTCTCCAGCATTCGCTTAATCTGTCTGAACGTTAATCTGTCTGCTCTCCTCTCTATTTGCTGCCCCTAAATCTTACCATTGTCTAATTCCAAATTGAATGGAAGTCTGTCTGCTTCTAAGCTCCAAGACTCACGAGTCACGAATCACAATTGTTGTCGTAATTTGTAGTATGCCCGACTAGTCGACTCCATAATCGATCTGCTCGTGCTCCTGCTCCTGCTCCTGCTCCTGTCCTAAATACAACGTGGTAACTTCATTCTTTGTGATTTATATTAGTTAGACATAAGATGCTTAGATGATATTTTGATTCTCATTATTGATATTCAATATTGGTACTATACCTACTACCTGTTTGATAAAATGCTTAAAAGAAATTGTAGTGAAACAAAGGCTGGTGGTGTACCAAAGAAGAGCTTCTACCATCTAGGTATTTGCCATATTTTGCTAGAATTAAACTAATTTATCTTCTTTTTTTTTTTTTTCTCATTCATCCTTTTTTTAACTTTTTTTCTTTCTAATTTCTATAAAGATTGATTATTCATTTATGTTCGTATTTAACACCATCCCTTCATTTTCCCTAGCTCTTTTTTCATCTCCCAATTGTTTCATTTCTTTCTAATCCAGATATCCATTCCTTTTAGATATTTCTTAATAAATCTAATAATATTAAATCTATACTATATTATAAAACATTTGATAAAAACTTTTAAAAGCCATTTTTTATGCATGAAATACTGTATATAGATGCATATTACTTAAAATTCAATATTACAAGTAAATTATGCACACGTACAACTTATTAAAGCTCTATGTTTGAATTCATGTAACTAATTGTAGATAAACATAATGAAATAGAAAATAAACATCTCATTTTTAAATATAAAAAATCTAAAATATAATTAAGATAATCGAGTTCTAATAAAATAATTAATTATTATCTTTATAAGAAAATTATATTATTAAACCAAATATAAATTACTTCGTTATTGAACCTAAATTAAATTATAATAAAAGAAAATTGAATTAAAAATTGCATAAAAAATGAGAAATTTTAAATAGTTAATTTGATACTAATATCGATATATTCTTGTCAAATTTTCATTATATCTTCAAATTTATATTTTATTAAAAAATAAAAACATAATCTTTTTTTCAAAAACACATAAGACCATATTATAACATCGACTGAGATAAAAACTAAAATAAAATATTAAAATCACGATATATTTCTCTGCATTGCGCATATTTCTCGCTGCATTGCGCGAGTACCCTTCTAGTATTAAAAATACAAGAATAAGTTAGGTTTTTTCATACTATGGTTTTTTAAAAATTATCATTTCCACCTTTTTAGTTTAGAAATTTTATAATTTTTCATGGTTATTTTTATTTTTATAATTTACAATTTATTTTCTTTTTGTTCTTTCATTTTATTTATAATTCTTTTACTGGTTTGATACATCACACTTAAAGTTAGAAATTAATTCAGAGACACAAAAATAGCAATAAATTACAAACTATTCCGATGTAAATTGTAATTTCTAAACCATAAAAACAAAAATAAAAATTATTAAAAAAATGAGAAAATCGTACTTTACTTAAAATATAATTCTGTTATAAAATTACTACTGGGTACAAAGGTATTGTGGATGGTTTTGCAGCAACAAACGCACGGGTTTGGTCCCGCCTTTTGCCCTCTGTTATTTATTTTATTTACCAGAACCATCCTCATCTCTACTCCCTCAAAATGACGTCGTTTGCTATCTCCATCAACGCCCCCACCGTATCAGCCCCGAATTTCCTCGCAAACAGAAACGGGTGACTGCGTCTTCTCACAGACGCATCAGAACCGTTCATCTCTTCATCACCGTATCTCGGCCTTCGTCTACGGAGGGCTGCGATCAGATCCGGACCCACTTCTGATTCGTGAAACGTATGCGGGTGACCATTGTGGTGACCCTTCCAGTCAACGTACGTCAGCGTCGCTGGGACGCAACCTTTTCTGTCTACCATGGACAAGAGCGTAGGGAGGTAGTTCTCCTCAGGGTAACACCTGTATATGTTTTCTTGCAGACATGGCAGTTTGAACTTGGACCAGAGACGCGTGTCACTCACCACCACCCTGGCATGCTGACGTGTCAACACCGAAAACTGAGACCCGATTCTGAATGTTTCTAATGTCACCTCCGGAAGCATGGTTGTTTCCCCACGCGCCGCCCACCTCCCTCGCGCACCCACCTCGTTTTCAAGGATTTCTATGAAGCTCTTCTTGGATTTCACCAGCATTCTATAGGTGAAATCGAAAGAGTGGAGAGGTATGCAAGAAGGGGAAACAAGGGCAAGCATGTAATTCGAAGGGTCGTGGAGGAGAGCTTGGGCGAGTAGCCGTCGGTGAGCGGCGGCTAGTGACGGGGTGTGGCGGCGCGTGGGCTTCGAGGGAATGGTGCGGTTGCTAAATACACCTTGAAAAGGGGGGTCGTATCGGAGATTGGGGTCGGCGTGTATATATATATTGTACAAATTTTCCCTTTTGGTGCGGTTGAAGTAGAGCTCCCAAAGTGGTGCCAATGGTAGTGGGCCGGCGGTGAGGAACAGAAATGCAAGCTTCTTGGGTGCTCCGATGGGTGATGGGTTCGGGTTGACACGAGACGCCAGCTCGAAAAGTGATCCGTCATCATCATCCTCTTCCATCATCAACAGTGGCGGTGGCGGTGGCGGTGGCGGTGGGGGCATTTGGTTTATGTGGATGGGTTTTGGTAATTGGGTTTTGATATTTGTGGGTGGTGGTGAAATGGGTTCATTAGGCGGATGAGTGGTGGTGGTGGTGGTGCCACCGTCGGTGGTGATGGTGAAGACGATGGCAAGGGGAAGAGTAAGAAGAAGGGCGCAAAGCAGGGAGAGGGGGCTGGGGGACATTGAGATATGAAAGCAGCAAAATACGTTTGGATTTTGGGTCCAACGATGGTTTCATTCAATCAAATTCCAAATTCCAAATTCCAAATTCCATACATAATATGGGTTTTTTAAAATAAAGTGTGTTAAAATGAGAGTTAATCAATCAAGAACCAAAAAGAAACAGGAATTTTTGGACACTCAAGTAAAAAGCGTATGGATGGTTGGGTCAAGAAAGTAGCCCCTTTTTACCCCATATTCGAAGGGTCCTGCAACTAAAATGCCTGCCTAAATATATACAATCACTTTAAACCCATATTTGAGCTTTTTCAAATCCTCTCAATTAAATTGACTCATTTGGGATTGATACGGTAAAAGTTTGATAGAAATCCTTAAATAAACAAAAATTTTGATAGAGACCCATAAATGACGATTTTGAAAGTTGATTCCTCAAAATAAAAATCAGGTGAAAATTTGTTCCATTTTGATGCAATTTTCCCTAATTTATATTATGATATGTTTTCCTAAACATATTATTGTATTTTAAAGCATGTAACTCGTAAGGGTTGTACGGTAAAAAGATTTCAAATCTAGACGCTGTCAAATCCGTTGTAAGGATAGAGGTTTACGTGCATAAGCTGACCTATATATCTATGATTTAGAAAAAGAAAAAAAAAAACACTGTATGTTACTTATTCTCTTTTTATTACAAAATTAAAAAAATATTAGGGCTTAGAGGGGTTTTTATGAAAATAAAATTCTCACATTAATCAAATGACATTTTTATATTATATCTAATAAAAATATAAAAATTATGCTAATGAATAAAAGGATTGGTTTTTAATAGTCTTTTAAGATGAAGAAAAAAAACGGTTTTGTTTAATTTGAAGGTATTTATTGTTACGATATTAATTAATTGCTAGATTCATAAAATCATTTTTGTAATTCAAGATATTTATTTATTTATTAAGCAATTGATTTGAATTTGATTTAAGAAATAAATGATTTTAAGTAAAACTTACTTTTTTTTAAATAATTACATTAAATATATCCAAATACAGTAATTATAGTAATTGTAAATGATTTTAATTAATCCTTGAATGTATTCTTACAAAAACTATAGCATCCCCTAAACACAGATAATTGTTTTACCCGTTAGGATAGATGACAAGTTTATGAATATTCTAAGGGGCTGTTTACTCAAATGCTTACTCAGTAAATGATTACTTATAGGAGTCAACACTATAATTTAATTTGATGAGTAAGATTTTAGTACATCAAAACATATTGAATGCAACAATTTACTGGGTAAGCGTTTACCTGGGTAAGAGTCGTAATCTACACTTACCGGGTAAGACTCTTCATCTTTCTCATCACATTTACGCGGTAAGATTCTTGGCCCTTGTCATGTTCATCCGATAAGGAATTTTATTTGGTAAGCACTTACCAAATAAGCGTTTAGTAAACGGCCCCTAAGTCTATTAGATCCTATGTTCAAATGGTTTATTCTAGTAACTAAAATATCTCTGTTTTTAGGTTGCTGATAAACTAATGAAGGGCAGCATCGTCAATTTGAAGTTCTTGTGGGAACATGAAAAGAGGCGTTAAAGTCAACTTACAATCGTGAATATGAAGTCCAAGTTGTTCACGAAGAGCAGAAACCATGTGACGTTTGTGGAAAAACGATTGTAATCGTTTAGTAAATAAAAGAAGGGTATCTAATAAAAATACAAACGTCATAAATCAATCATAAAATGGGACAAAAGGTATTTGATCATAGGTTGTCTTTCGTGTAAAACATGAGATTAGATGGTAACGGAACGGATACACGGGGTCTATTCTGCTGCAAGTCTTCTTTTTAAGCCATGAAATAGGGTTAAAGTATTCAATTCTAAACCGGTTTTTTCATGCAAAACATGAATTAGAGCAAAAAAACTACGAAAAGTTTAGTAGGTTTTAGAGATGGTCAAATTGGGCCTGGTCCGGAACTGGTTAGGTCTCGACAGTCCCGGACCAGTTACAATTTCAAGGTACACGGATCAGTAGGAAAAAAAATAAGTTGGTATAAATTTTAATAAAAAAAAAATTCAAGATTTTCGAATTCTATTTTTCAAAATTATAAATTTTTTTCAAGGAAAAAAAATTAAGTTTTTATAAATTTTAAAAAATAATTTTTCCAATAATTTTCCCTAATTCAATCTATATGGTTCCTATTGTAAAATAATTACAGTGAGGTCCATGTTTATTGCATTTTGTTGCACTTTAGGTCTCTTGCATTAAAAGAGTTAACTCTCATCCGTTAACTAAAGAACAATATAATCACTTTATTTAGTAATTTAAAAGTTTTTTAGAATACCAATCATATGATGCCACATGTCCTCCTCTTTTTGTCCCTTTGACCACTTGCTCATCCGCAAACCCTATCTTTCACCTTGAACCTCTGAACTTTTCTTTCTCACCCCTCTTTCTCTCACCTTGAACATGCAACTTTTCTTTCCCACCCATTTTCAAAAACCCATATGCAAAAAAAAAACAGACACATATATTAGTTGTGTATTCGTGCAATGCAGTGAAAGCTATGAATTTTAACGATTTTAAAGCTTCAGTGGTTTTGTTAGAGAAGATTTTAACTATGATATAACTTATACTTGGTCTTTACATATTAATACAATTTGAATAAATAAGAGTTATGGTTTCAATTACAGTATATCAATGAAAAAAATTGTATAACAATTTAAAATCAAATATATAGAAACGACTCCACATGTGTTTCTCAATCTCGATAGTTAACCGTGATGGTGTTTATGAGGGAGCGAGATTCAGCCAAAACTCAAGAACCGACCCAACATATACAAATCAAATACTCAAAATTTGTCAAACTTAGAAAACACCAATGAAATCGACCAGCAAAGACAAATAAGAAATTCATTTTTTAGGTAAAAAAGAACTAAAATTCAACTATTGAAAGAATATAACAAACAAAGGCATTATAAAAACACCAAATCGAATTAAGGAAAGGTAAAGGTGTCCATGGGTAACTCCTCTTGCCAATCTCCACCCTATACCAATATTAAAAATTAGTGTACTCAGGAGAATTTTATTCTATAAATAAGTAAATTTTAGTGGTTTGAAAATTAAGGGTTATTCAAGAAAATGAAAGCAGAATTCAAAAAAATTCAAATGATTTGGGTGATATGCATACAAACCCACAAATTAAAGATCTTTCCCTAATCAAAATTTCTCAAAAGTGGAATCTACATTGCTAAAGGTCATACTCACATGGTCATAATTTTTTGAGATTTGATAGTTAAGGTTGTTCAAGAAATGAACTTCAGAATTCAAGAAAACTTAAATGATTTGGATACAAACCCACAAATTAGTAGGGCTATGCAAACCCGATCGTACACGAATTACCCGACTGAAGAAAACCGAACCGAACATAACCGAAGTCAGAATCCGAAAACTACATCGCGTATGGTAGTCCCGCCCGAAACACGAAGAACACAAAAGGGCTTATCTTGAAATTTTCTACTCTAGGGATTTTCGACTCTGCCTTGCGCCCTTGCCTCTCTCAGTCTCTGCCTCTCTCGATCTCAATTTTCTCCATCTCCGGTCTCTCGACTCTCTGCCTGAAGCCCTGACTGCCTTCTCCTCTCTGTTTTTGTATGTGTTGGTTTTAGATCAATACCAGGGATAACCATGCAACCTTTGAGCAACCGCTGCGATTAAGCCATCACTAACAATCCAACAAGTCAAAAATTAAAAACCATAAATTCTATAAAATTCAATACCAAAAACACCACAAAACACCCAATAGTCATTTAGGATATAAGTTTTCAACAAAACTTACATTACTCAAGCATTTCAAAGTCCAGGTAAATTATGATGCAATTAATTTGTAGATGAGGAACATTACCTTTAGGGAGAAGACAAGTAAGGTTTTGGAAGGATCTCTATTGAATGTGATGAGGAAGGAGAAAGTAAGAATACAGACTATATGGTAAACCAACAAAAAAATTGTCGTCGGACCAAGTATTCAACGTAACTTAAAGATATTTAGCCACCTTCAGATATGAGAAAAATTTGTCATTTCCAACTATCAAATTCAGCTCAGTATAGAATCCTAAAATAGAAATTTTACCCTAGCAAAACATCCAACAAAAAGTTCTGAACAATTATTGAAATAGGCAAAGCAACGACAGGTAGAGTAGATAAGCATCGTTCCTAGTTACTGTGCGGATTCTATATTCCATCTTTTTCTTATTTATTTGAGTGAATACCTGGTAGCCAATTGATCAAGAATAAGAGCTGCACCAGGATGGATTAGATTGTGAGAATTTGAGAGAAGAACTCACTGCAACAACGGATTTGTTGTCAGGGTTCTCTTCCTTAAACTGCTTCCTGAAGCCCTCCCTTCAATTCAACAAAAACGCAACAAATTAACAACTTACAAATTTGTGTAATAAAATTAAAAAAAGATGAAAAATAAACAAGTTCTTACATGAAAACAAAGAAGGCATTGGCATGTCTCTTAGGCTTGTTCGGATCCTTAGCAGCCTTACCCTTCGGTGCAACTTTCTTCACAGTGAGCCTAAAATCAAAACATGTAAGAAGCGAAACTATCGGCAAATCGACAATTTGGGAGAAAACCTAATCAATCAAACCATACTAAATCTATTGCATAAAAAATCCATCAAACACAATAAAAAACATGAAATCTGCACTTAGAAAACCTGCACTTAGAACAGGAACGGTTTTGTCTCCATCAACAGAATAAACCCCGACTCTCAAACAATCTTCATCATTGAAAAGGTTATTCGAGCTCGAGCATGATATTATTCTTCCAAGTCAAGCTGTAATAACCTACGGCTCAACTCGTTTACACCCATCCTTACTCTTGCACCCCAAAAATCTAAAACTTGAACCATGCAAATACAAGAGACAACAATGAATTGAAAAGAGAGGCATATAACAAAGGCTTTCAGATTATATTCAAATTGTGTACCATTTCAAAACAAAATCTAAACCTTCCCATCAAAAACGCCTTTCAAATCAGACCACAACAAAACAAAAAGAATTTCGGTCTCCGGCCAACAATCATGTACCTGCTTGTGTATCGACATGAAGTATTCGGTATAGATTTGAGCTGCTATAACCACTAAAAACCCAAAGAAAATAAGCATTTTTATAGTTATAGCCAATTCACAAACTTGAAAGAAGTTATCAAATCAACCTTTAAGGAAGTTATCAAATCAATTCCAACATCACATAAGAACTCGTTTTCTTCAATCCAAAAGAAGTGGACGAACTTGAATAGATTAAAATGGGTATAAACCCAAACCCTTCATACACGGGTATAAACCCAAACCCTTCATACACAGAATCACAAAGAGATTCGAGAACACAGGTCATACACAAAAAGATTCGAGAACACAGGTCATACACAAAAGAGATTCGAGAACACATGTCATGCACAAAAATCCAAACCCTTCATACACCAAGGTTTCTGCTTACAAAAGAAACTTGATGGGAATTCCAAATTTCCAGTGACTTGATAGAAGGAACAACAAAGGAAGAGCAAAGGAAGCCTAATATTCAAACAGTGACTTGATAGAGATAGATTGACAATGAACAACATTAATGAAAACAGGAAGAAGCATTAAGAAACCTAGGAGAGAACAGTGATAAAGGAAAACCACATTCAAGTGCTTAACCCAGCAAAAGGTTACTAGTTTGAAACATCAATATCTAAGTACCAAAAAGGTTACCAGATTCTTGCAAAACAATCAGCATAAATAACTAAGTTACAAAAAGAAATTGAAGAAAAACGTAAACTGTTAAAGGATCAAATTATGCATTACTAATAACCCAATCATACAACAAAAGTTTCATTTTAAACACGACTACTTAAGAAACTTTGATATGCATGGCAAGGAAAAATTCAGTAACCAAACCCAACTAACAACCCAATCAGTTGTGATTTCAGATCTGTTCTCAAAATGAAGTAGCTCTCTTTACCCATTTAATTATATTATCGCTGTGTACAAGGAATTATATAGAGACAAATGTTGAACAACTTACACAAGTTAGCATCTGATGCTGCATATGGACCGATAGTAAGCTTATACATATTAAAATGGTCTATTTTGATCAACATTTATTTTGTGTACTATCATTGAAATTTACTCAAAGAAACATGTGTTGGAATGTCATATGGACGGTGAATCTTCTCCAAATGCCATCCTCTTGGTAAGACAAAGAAACGGACTCAGTGATATTGGAAATATTAAGTGTTCCAATATGGACAACACAACTTTTTTACCTTTTTCCAGCAAATGTAAAGAGAGGTGACCATGAACTTAACCTATCTGAAGTTGGAAGGTAAACATCCTTCAGTCTGATCAGAGAAACTGAGAGAATGTGTGTATGATTTATGGAAACCAGGTAAACTGTAACACATATTTTTATAAAATTGTAACTTTTTTTGATTTTGATTACATATACATCAACAACAGTAGCATATCACAATAAAAAAATTGTAACTTTTTATGATAAAATTGTAACTTTTTACGACTTTGTATATCTATATATATGTTTTGTGATCTCTAATTTTTATTTTCGCTTATTATATCCATGGTTATTTTGGTAAGGAGAAGATGAAGAACGACAATTATGCAAGTCAGGCCTTTTAACAAACACTTGACATACATAAGCAAAACTCAAACAGATAAATGAAATGGTTCAAGCAATACAAAATCAGTAAGTGATTTGCTACAAGTCAGGCCTTTTAACAATCACTAGGCATACATAAGCAAAACCCAAACATATAAATGAAATGGCATTGTTCAAGCAATACAAAATCAGTAAGTGATTTGCTACTTCAAAATCATTATTCATCAAAATAAACAAACCCAAATTAGCAAAACCCAAACAGATAAATGAAATGGCATTGTTCATACCTGAAATGGCAGATGGAGAGCGAGGGTAAAACAGAGAGGGACGATTGAACGATTCGAAATATGCGGTGATGGCTGCTTTCAACAGTGAAAGAACTATGTGAGGGACGATTGAACGATTAAAGGGAAGCGAGGGACGACTCTTTTTAAAGGAATCATCATCTTGGGAAGTGAGAGAAATCCCTAAATCGTCGTCTTGGGAGCCGGGTAAAGGGAAGCGTCGTCTTGGGAGAGGGGAGCCGGGTACAGGGAAGCGACATCTTGGGGGAGGGAAGGCGGGTGAAGGGAAATGTAAGGATATATAAGGGTATTTTGGTCATTTAAAATTTTAAGACTTTTAGTAAATCTGCTTAATAAGGTATATATATATATACTAGAAGAGTATTCGCGCAATGCAGCGAGACACATCTCAATTTTAATGTTCTATTTTATTATTTGTATCTGTCGATGCTATGATACGATTTTATGTGTTTTTAAGAAAGCAACAATGATTTTATTTTTGAAAAAAATATAAATGTGAAGATATCATAAAAATTGAAAAAATAATATATCAATGTTAATATTAAAATCAACTATTTAAAAGTTCTATTTTTATGTAATTTTTTTAATTTATTTATTTTATTATAATTTAATTTAAGTTTAATAACGAAATAATTTATTTTTGGTTTAATAATACTAGAATGGTACTCGCACAATGCAACGCGATACATCTTGATTTTATTGTTTCATTTTATTTTTTTTGTCGCAATCGATGTTATAATATGGTTTTATGTGGTTTTGAAAAAGTGATAATGTTTTTATTTTTGAACAAGATATAAATATGAAGATATTATAAAATATTTTAAAAATTACCAAACTAACTATTTAAATTTTTTTCTTGTGTGTATTTCTGTAATGCATTTTTTTGGTTTAATAATATAATTTTCTTATATAAATATAATAATTAATTATTTTGTTAGAACTCAATAATTATCTTAATTATATTTTAGATTTTTTATATTTTAAAATGAGATGTTTATCCTCTATTTGACTATGTCTATCCGCAGTTAATTATACGAATTCAAACACTGAGCTTTAATAAGTTGTACTTATATATAATTTACTTGTAATCTTGAATTTTTAAGTAATATGCATTAATATACAGTACTTCATGTATAAAAAATGGTTTTTAAAAGTTTTTTTGTCAAATACTTTATAATATGGTATATATATATATATATATATATATATATATATATACACACATGCAATATGTCTGTGCAATGCACCAGGCGGGTGAGGGTGAGTAGGGCGAGAAGTTTTACCGCAAATGGAAATGAAAAAAAAATTACAATTCCTAGCTAGAAAAAAGATAAATATCTATGCACATTATTGTGAACCCCTTGATATCACATTGCTTTTTAGCTTTAGATATAAGTAAAAACTATTTGCTACTTGGTTCCAAGAGATTATGCATGGGGCAGAAAGTTCAATTCCCCAGCGCCCACCTTACATTCACATTTTGTTTCAGAATAACAACTATCGGACCTAAAATTTCAATAATAAAAACAACTCAAATGCAAGCAAAATACAATACATTTTGACTTTCCATAACAAATGGCATTAAAGTATTCTAACCGTGGAGCTTTAGTTCAAACGTACGAGTTTTTTTTAAACAAAAGTAGAACTCGACTGCTTCTAAACGTTTCTCTAATTCCTCTTCATCCATCTCCTTTTGTTTAGGAAAACGTGGGAAGGTTAGGAGTCTTTGCTTTGGTCTTGACATCAACATCAAGGATGAAATCATCTTTAACACTACTAGAATACTGGGTATTTCCGGCGGACAACAAAAAAATCAACCTCTGTTGACTTTCGACGGAAATCCGTCGGAAATATTATCCTGGTAATATTTTCGGCGGATTTCTTAATTAATTATTTTAGACTTGTATTTAAATCTAATTACAATAAATTACCGGCGGATTTCCGGTGGGTATTTAATTAATCTTTTAAAATAATATCCGTCGGAAATCCGCCGGAAAGTAATTAAAGATTAAAAATTATTTTTAACATTTTCCGGCGTATTACCGGCGGCATGGATTTCCGGCGGCATCCAAAGGGCCGTTGGTAATCCGTCGGTAATATTTATTCAAGATTTTATAAAAATAATCAAAGATTTTTCGGCGGATATTATTGGCTTAAAGACTTACAGGAATAAAATCAGCGCCAACGGATGGCGGAGGAAGAGCGATGGCGGGCAACGGAGGAGAGACGGCGGACGGAGGAGGAGCGACAACGGCTGGAGGAGGAGCGACAACATCTGGAGGAGGAGCGGGATAAACAACTTGAAGATATGACTGCTTTGGTTAGACAGCTCAGTCAATCTCAACATTTCTCTCCGCCATCGTATTGAATATTGTATGCTTGTTTGAAACAATTTAGTTTTTATTTGGTTGGGATAATTGTCGTCTACTTTAATGTATGATATTTAGTTACATTTCGTTTTTTTTTTAATATTTTACAGATTTACATGTTTTAAATACAGGTTTTGAAAAAATTAATTGTAAAAATAATCTAAAATTAATATTTATATATTTTTATGGTGGATTTTCAGACGGATGTATCCGCCAGTAATTTTTAAAATTTAAAAATATATTTTTTTAAAAGTTAATTTCTTTTTCCGGCGGAAACGTTACCGGCGGCTTTCCATCGGATGTGTCCGTTGGTAAATTAATTCATTGTTAAAAAAAAACTTAAACATTTTCTTAATTTAATCACGAATTTTTAAATAAACCGGCAAGAAGTTTCCGGCGGCCGGTATTCACTGGAAAATGGTAAAATCCGTCGGTGAATCCGCCAGAAAATTAATTACCGGCGCCAATCTTTTCAGGGCCTTGTCTGCCGGAATTTTTGATTTCCGGCGGATTTCTGAATTAATTAAATAACCATATTTCGAAAATTTTAACCACCATTTTTTTTCTTTTTAAAATATAATTTAATCTAACAACAATTTCTATAACTCACCACAAACTTTTTAAAACACTAAAGGGGCCGTTTACTAAACGCTTACTTGGTAAGTGCTTACCAGATAAATTTTTTCATCGGATGAATATGACAAGGGCCAAGAATCTTACCGAGTAAGAGCGATGAGAAGGATGAAAAGTCTTACCCGGTAAGTGAAAATGACAACTCTTACCCAAGTAAGCGCTTACCCGGTAAATTGTTGCATTCGATGCGTTTTGATGTACTAAAATCTCACGTATCAAAATAAATTATAGTGTTGACTCGTATCAGTAAGCACTTATTGGATAAATATTTGGGTAAACATCCCTAATTACTAAAATTGATCAGTAGTCACACATCTACTACGATCATAGTAGATATTGAAATAATCACATACGTTATAAATTAATACAACCTTCATTACATAACGTACATATTATCGTAACAAAATTACACTGATATAACTAATAATAACACACACAAAAAAGTATCGACGATTGTTAAAATATGCTCATAGAATAAAATTTTAGTATTAACCCCAACATTTGTGACACTTTATTTTTATTGGTCAATTAATTATTAAATGCGTTACATACACGTCTAATTTCTCCTCTTTTCGGACCGGTCTCAACTCCAATCCGACCCATTTTCACCATGGACTTGACGAAGTCCGCTTCAAATGATGGCCTAACCGTTTGGTTAGAAAACCTGAAATACGAATCCACTATTTGCTTGGTTGTTGGATCATCCAAGAGCTTTGCATCAGTTTGTAGCACTGCAAAGCCATTTCTAATGTTTTGTAGGATATGATCGTCAAAAGTGTTGCCACTGTCATGATCCATCGGCAACCTAACGTTTATATCTACATTCGGAGGGCAAGTTTCTATCAATTCCGGGAGAAAATTAGGGTTTATGCTCGGATCTGGACCTCCACCGGGCATGAAGTTGTAGAGCCGCTCCATGAGGAAGAAGCATGCGGTTGTACCAATAGTATGTGCACCTAAAATTTGTTACCATGAAATAAAAAAATTAAACATATATCTATACTATATTATAAAGCATTTGACAAAAACTCTTAAAAGTCATTCTTTAAGTATGAAGTATTGTGTATTAGTGCATATCACTTAAAATTTAAGATTACAAATACATTATGCGTAAATATAACTTATTAAAACTCCATTTTTGAATTCGTATAACTAACTGCAGATAACTATAATCAAATACATGATAAACATCTCATTTTTTATATAAAAAATCTAAAATATTATTAGGATAATTATTGAGTTCCAAGAGAATCATTATCTTTATAAAATTTTATTGTTAAGCCAAAAATAAATTACTCCACTAAATCGTAAAAACATTATCATTTTTTGCAAAACCACATAAATCTCATTATATCAACAAAGACAAAAAATAAAACGAAACATTAAAAATGAAGATATATCTCGCTGCATTATGCGAGTACCCTTCTAGTTATCATAAAACATAGATATATTTAAGCGTAAACTGATTAATGTCAATTTCGTTAAGGCCAGTTAATCTAGCCTCCTAATAATGCGAATGTAGCTTTCGGCTCTTAAGATCAACATGATAAAAATTCAAGAAAGAGTTTTATCAAACCAATATTTTCAACAATCCACAATATAACAATTAATAGTCGGCTTTGTTTAGCAGGGACGGACCTAAGAATGTTTGGATACGGTAGCACCATATAAAACGGTTGCACTTTCCAAGACAAAACATTTGCACCTTTCACAAACCTAATTTTTTTTACCTTACCATGAAGGAACAATACGGTGGCACATGCCATCCCAACCACCCCTCTGAGTCCGTCCCTGTTGTTTAGAAATTGCAATTTCAAAATTGTGCTTGAAATGCATCAATAAAACGATTTATAATTCTTACACCAAATTGTTGATGAAAAATGCAATTAGTATATAGCCAACTCCTCCATGTTCATACCTCTCAAAATGTCTACCAACTATACAAGACCATTAAATCTGCATGGGATATAGAGATATATGCATATACATACACAATATATAACATATATATGTATATATATATAGAGAGAGAGAGAGAGAGAGATCTAGAGAGAGAGAGAGTGGTACCACTTAGAAGCACAAGATCTTTGACATTGAGACGTTTCTCAAAGAACTTCTGCTTGAGAAGCTGAATTGAATCTCTGGAATCAGGCATTCTGTTAGCCAATGTGAGATTTGAAACAAACCCATCTCTCCTACCAGTTTCCACCTCATAAACTGGCCCAAAACTCTATCAAAACCAAACACAAGAGTATACAGAGGAATCAAATCACCCACACAAACACACACTAAAGGTGTAACACTGTGTGAGATATATAGAGAGAGAGGTACATACAAAAGCAACAGCATCTCTAGCAGCTATGGCAACAATATCAGCACAAGAAACCACACCAGGGCACACAAACTCCAACTCAGCTTTTGCATTCTCTATCACATCAAACCCCTTCACTCCTTGATGCCCAACTGCTAGCTTTTCCGAAATCGCTCCATTATCTATCAGAATCGAACCATCACAACCCTGTTAAAGAGCCATCAGATGAAACCAACCCACAAATTTATAAAGCATCTGGTTTTTAGAGAGAATTGAAGTCAAAGAACCTGAACAAAGCAGTCATGGAAGTGAAGCCTGAGCAAGAAAGCAGGAACTTGTGGGTTGAAACGAGCCGCATCCCTTACAAAATCACCAACAATGGCTTCTGCATCTGGGCATGTGTTTCTGTAGAACCCTACTTTCAGACGGCCTTCTGAAATCCCCATCACTGATATCATCATAGCAAACATTATGATAACTCCTGATAAGTTGATCTCCATTAATATGTATATATTCTTCCTACACTTTATGTTTCTTCACCTTACAAGTGTGTGTGTGTGTGTGTGTGTGTGTTTTTGAAGAAAATAAGTGATGAGATGGATGAAGGTGGTATTGCTATGGTTTATGGGGAGGTTCATATCGACATTTAAGAAGATGAAGAGAGAGTTGCATGTGTCCCAAGTTCTAAAACTATTTAGAGACAAACTTTTACCACCATTTATTATCAAAATCATACGTTTGATTCATGTGAAATTGAAGTGCTTGTTGTTAAAAGGTGACCGGTAACCATTTATATATACACACACACTTATGTTATATCGTAATCGTAACACGTTATGCCTTTCGACCGTGGATGAGATTTGGTTAAAATTATCGTCTAGTAAAGTGGTGCGTTATTTGGTTAAAATTATCGTAATCGTAACACGTTATTTGTTTTTATATGCCTTTCCATAGATTATTGACGGATTTCCTATGGAAAAATGTCCATCGAAATTTTTTTGGTTGGAATAGTTTTCCGACGAACATTTTTTATGGTCATTCGGTCGGAAAAAGCGCATAGTTGTCAGTAATCTATGGAAACCTTTTACAAATATAACAGGAATTCCATGGAAAATCGTTAGACTACCTTTCAAACGGGTTTTTGCGATGGGTTACCGAGGGATTTTATTACTGATTCTCGATGGTGGTATTTTCGACGGGTTTTCTACAGATTTGTAAAATTGATTAATATTTTTACGGAAATCCTTCAAAAACGCATTTGAAACCCATAAAAGTTTAGTGATGGCTTTGGTTTTCTCACTATAACAAAATTGAGTTTATATGACACTTTCAATTTCTAAGCGTCCCAATAGACCACTTTATAAGACTTAATTTATAGGACCAAAATATAAAGCGTCCTATCTAAAAGTGTTGTAATAAGTTTATATGATGCTTTTGGACATCTTAACATGTTTTTTAGGACATTTTTTATACAAATTGTCGCATAACAACTTTATAGGACACTTTTGAGAAAGTGTCCTATAAACCCAAATTTTTTATACGACATTTGTTTTTATATGACAGTTTTTCAAATAGTGTCCTATAAAGTTGCTAATGGGACGCTTTATATTAAAAGTGTCATACAAAACTTATTACGACGTCAAAAAACATCATATAAACTTATTACAACGCCTTTACATAGGATGTTTTATTTTTTTGGTCCTATAAACTAAGTTTTATAAAGAGGACTATTAAGACGCTTAGAAATTGAAAGTGTCCTATAAACCCGATTTTATTGTAGGATCTTTTGTATACTATTGTTGTTACATTCCAAAGATGATGGGTTAAAATGGTAATTTTACATTTGCATCTCACATTAACTAATGCCTTATTTTTGTTCATATTGATGAATTGAATCATACATTTTTTTATCCCTTCTAACTATTTTTAGTATTTTTTTCTATGATATTTTATTCAATTTAAACATCTAAAGAAGACGCAAACGACTTTTTAAGTAACGTCGGTTTAGTAATTCACAATAAATTCGAAAAAAATTGCAAAATTCCAAGATGGGATACAGGCTTTTTTTGGTTGCGTCGTCAGTATGGTCATCTTCATAACACAGATCATCAAGAAACACGTTTTTTAAAAAGTAAAAACACACGTAATGTCTTCATAAAGAACTTCCCTTTGAAAGTCATTGTGGTTTTTGTTTGTTAGCTCATTGTATACAAAAACATGCACAAGTGAATGGTTGATGACGATGGTACGAGACCATCGGGTTATATTTGATAAACCAGTTGTTAGTAAATAAGATAGTCATGTTTGATAAAAGTTTACTAACAATTTAGATGACAATGTAAAATGATCTAAAATTACATGTTGAAAAATTACCTGAACTTGCTATAAAAAACATGATCGGAACTACCGAAATATGAGTGCCTTTTGAATTATTTTGATACTTTTACGTTCGCATAGATTTATAATCTATCGGGAACATAGCAAAATAGTAAATCTTTAGTAAAATTTGATGTTCGTAACAACATCATCGAGAGATCAAGACAACAAGAAAACAACAATTGCATCGATCTAAACTCACAGTCCGCTAGAGCCAATCAACTTGGTGAGTCCAAACGTAATAGCCATCGCCATCCACCCTCCCACCAGAACTCTAACACAAGACTTCACCACAGGAGTCCTCCCAAGAAAAGCTCCAATCCACCCAAAAAGCACCAGTGCCATCGTCACGGCTGCCACCACCACCACCAACCTCACCCCATGGTTCACTATGAAAGAAGCAGCAAGTAAAGGCACGATAGCCCCAAAGACAAATGCAAGGGCCGATGCTGCAGCCGCCTGCGTGGGATTTGGCAGTGCTTCGTTTTCATTTCTTGATCCGTTTATTTTCATCCGAGATACCTCTATATCAAGCTGAGAGTAAACAGACACAAATTCACCTATTGCCATACTGCAAGCGCCTGCAACTAGACCAGCAAAGCCCGTAAGAATCATGGCTTTCACATCATGTTTAACGGCTCCCACACCCATCATCAGAGATGCAACCGAAACTAAACCATCATTGGCTCCTAGAACAGCTGCCCGAAGCCACTGTCCCCTTTGGGAGTAATCAAAATCATCATCAGATTTCTTTTCAGGAATTCGAATAATGGTGTCATTTTGTGCAGCCATTAACCACAGAAGAAACTAAAGAGAATGTTATGTAACAAATGATCTACTGAAGGAGTAGTTACTAGAAGTCAGCTTTGCTTGTAAAAAATAACCCTCTAGAAGGTGTATGTGTGTGTGTGTGTATATATATATATATATAGAGAGAGAGAGAGAGAGAGAGAGAGAGAGAGAGAGATAGCTTAATTCACTGGCATTCTAGTCACACAAATGTGCAAGAATGACTCATCAATATGAGTCTAGATTTCCTTTCTATCTTTTATTGTTTGTATCTGTGAGGGTGTAGATTGGAAAACAGTTGGGTTAAACACCTTAATCAAGGCTTAATGATGATGGTAATCAAGGCTCAATGATGATGGTAATGAAGGCATAATGTAGTCGAACAGCTACTAGAGAGATTAAAACCAGAAATCACCATGATTCAAGGATGACTTCCAAACTTTATGTTCTTGTTCATCATAAAAAGCATACAGCCAGATTCTAAGTCTAGTGATATGATCAAGTATTATAGATTGAAAGCTAAAATGATTCAAGATTATAATCTTAATAGAATCTTTATTGGAGAACATGGTGCTTCTTAGAAAACTAATTCTGTAATTTTGGCTATACTAAACCAGATAAGGAAACAGTAAATCACTAAAAAGGTGGACTGTGTAGGATAGCACTTGCATAAAAAGGAATGATGGATTTGGGGAATCTATACCATGTTTAATTGAAATGGAAGGACTGTGCACTCCACACTAAAGGTGTAAATTTTAACAATTACTATATTATTTGTATATAATCTTCATTTTTGCAAAAGATCATATTTCTAAGCAGAATGATTGTAAGTTTGTAACCCTTATCCAAAATAATCTTCTAATAACTGTATTCTTGGCTTCTGCTCGTATTATCCATAGGGAACCCGTCGATCTCTACTGGATTCATGTTCATTACGCTGTCAGGGAAAGATCTATTGGAAGGCTGCAAGTTGTGTTGCCACTACACCAAAATCGGCTTTATAGAACGCCAAATATGTTTGAATGTCCTAATAGATTGTTTTATAGAACTTGAGTTTATAGAACCAAACATTTGTTTGTCCTATTGATTATGCCACAAATACTAGCATGCTTTGCAAGACCAACAAATTTGGGTTTATAAGACACCAAAAATGTCCGAATGTTCTAATAGACAACTTTATAGGAGTACGCACTCGTATGTTCTAAAAGTGTTGTAATAAATTTAAAGATGACACTTTTGGACATTTTAACAAGCTTTTTAGGACACGTTCGATAAAATGGCTAATAGGACACTTTGTTTCAAAAGTGTCCTAAAAAGCTTAGTAAGACGTCCAAAATTGGTGTATAAACTTAATACAACACTCTTAGATATGACATACAAGTGTTTGGTCCTATAAAATAATCTATTAGGATACCTAAACACTTTTGATGTCCTATAAACTCAATTTTATTGAAGTGAGATGAGCCTACCTTCACATTATGCCACAAATATTCTCATAAGCTATTGTTTATTTAACATAATACTTGTTAGAGCAACCTTATGTTAGAGCAACCTTTTCACCATTAATATGTTATTCGTTTGAATCATCAAATCGTTACATACAACATATAAATTACATATATACAGATACGAAAGGTTTGCAACCCTTCACCCAAAGGATACAACTATCCTTAATTATAACAGTTATGTAACTGTCAACATATAATTAATAACTAACTGTTACACATTTAACGCTCAAACACCATAACTAGCTTAACCTTTAACACACCCCCCAATTCAATCTTTTTGCTACCCCATTTTGCTGAGGGGTATACCTAGTAGTTGGTTGATGATGGATCCCATTTTCATTTAGAAAATTCTAGAAATAAGTAGAATTATATTCTCCATCACCATCTGATCTAATAGTGTTGATCAGATGTCCATTTTGCCTTTCAACATAAGTCTTGAAGATCTTAGAATAATTGAAGACCTCAGATTTTTCTTTTAAAAAGTAAACCCATAATTTTCAGCTATAATCATCTATAAAAGTGAGCATGTACCTATTTCCACCAATGGAGGGATTCTTCATAGGTCCACACACATCTGTATGGACAAGCTCAAGTGGTTTAGTGGCTCTCCAAGCTCCTTCTTGAGGAAATGATTCTCTTGTTTGTTTCCCAAGCATGTAGCCTTCACATGTCTCTTCTACCTTGCTTATATTGGGCAGTCCCTTTACTCGGTTGTATCTATGCATGTAACTTAGATATCCAAAATTTGTATGACCGAATCTGTAGTGCCATAACAAAGAATTCTGCTTTGTGGATAGATTGAAAGAGAATAAAGTGTTTTCCTTATATCTGAAGGGAAACATTTTATTTTGTCATTCTAGTCTTACGAAGTGTGCTTCCATTTGAATCCTTTATTTCACACGTTTCACCTCTGAAATGCAGATCATATCCTTTCTGTAAGAGTTGTCCAAAACTAAACAAGTTGTGTTTTAATTCTGGCACATAGTAAACACTTGGTATCTTCTTTTGTCCAACTTTTGTGTTGACCAGAATCTCTCCAATTCCGTGTACACTTAATCTTTTGTCATCTCCAGTTCTTACTTCTTTCTTTTGCGTTTCATCAATTTGGGCAAAGATATCTTATTTCCAGTCATGTGATTACTGCAACCACTATTGATATACCATGTATCATCAAAGCATACTTTTTGAGTACTAAGTATCATGAACATGGTATCATCATCATTTTCATCTTCTATTTTGATAAAAGTATTATCTCTTTGGTCTGCTATTCTTTTTCTGACATATTTGGCTGTATGGCCAAACCTTTGGCAGTGATAGCACTGCACTAGTGATGATGGTTTCCCTCTGTCTCTTCCTTTCATTTCTCCTTGTTGTTCTCTGTCAAAAATTGTGTTCCTCTCATGCGTGTTTGAAGACTGTAATTGAAATGCTTGTTCATAAAGTGTGGAATCAAATTATCTCATCCTGAGTTCATGAGATAGGAGGGTTCCAAGTAGACTTTCAAGAGATAGAAAGAAAGGTCTTTTGGACTCCTCAATTGCAACCACGATGTATTCAAATTTCCTCGTTAAACTYCTGAGAATCTTTTCAACTACTCTTCTATCGTCTACATTTTCTCCATTCAACCTCAATTGATTTAGTATCAGAATCACATGATTGCAGAATTCCTCAATTGTTTCAGAATCCTTCATCTTTTAATCTATCGAATTCACATCTTAAGGTTTGTAGCATAACTGTCTTCACTCTGTCTGCTTCACGATACGTTCTGTAGAGCATATTCCATGCCTCTTTAGACGAATTCGTCAAGGAAATTCGTTCAAAACAACCTCATCTACTGCCTGATAAAGTATGTAGAAGCCTTTTTTTATTAACCTGGATATCCAACCCGCTATGCGAGCCGACTAATCCCAGAACGACCACCCGCTTCGCGGGTAGCCCGGAGTCACCGCATTTGAACCTCTATGGCCACAAGGGGATTTTTTTATTCCTCCTTGGATTCAAACCTGAGACCTCCAAACATTTTTGACCTTTGGAGCCCAAGCTCAAACCAATCAGGCACCATCCTTATGGTTTATGTAGAGGGCTTTTCTATCCTTCTTTCTTGAACCTCTGAGTTCTTTTTCTTGTTCTTGCGTTGTTTCTTCATATTGATCAAGTTCGTCAATTCCTTGTTCAGCAATGTCCCATAATTCTTGTAACTCAAATAGAAACTTCATCTGAATGCTCCAATGGTAGTAATTCTTCCCGTTTAATTTCGGTAGTTAGAGATGTAGAATGGTATTCGAATTTGAGGCCATGTATTTTGGCTCTGATACCACAATGTTAGAGCAACCTTTTCACCACTAATATGTTATTCATTTGAATCATCAAATCGTTACATACAATAGATAAGTTACATATGTGTATATATATATATATATATATATAGATAGATAGATATGAAGGGATGCAACCCTTCACCTAAACAACACAACTATCCTATTTATGACAGTTATGTAATTGTCAGCATATCTATATTATATTATAAAGCATTTGACAAAAATTCTTAAAATCACTTTTTATGCGTAAAGTACTGTTTATTAATGCATATTACTTAAAACTCAAGAATGCAAGTAGATTGTGCGTAAGTACAACTTATTAAAGCTCCATAACTGAATTCGTGTAACTAACTGCAGATAAACATAATCAATACAAGATAAATATCTCATTTTAAATATAAAAAATCTAAAATATAATTAGGATAATCATTGAATTTTAACAGAATACTTGATTATTATCTTTATAAAATGTTATATTATTAAACCAAAAATAAATTATTTCATTATTAAACTTTTATTAAATTATAATAAAAAATAAATTAAAAAATTATATAAAAAAATGAGAACTTTTAAATAGTTGATTTGATATTAGCATTGATATATTTTTTTTTTCAAATTTTTATGATATCTTCAAATTTATATTTTATTCAAAAATAAATCATTGTTTTCTTAAAAACACATAAATCGTATTATAACATCGACAGAGACGAATAATAAAATAGAACATTAAAATCGAGATGTGTCTCGCTGTATTGTACGAGTACTATTTTAGTAGTAAATAACTAACCGTTACATATTTAATGGTAAAACATCATAACTAGCTTAACCTTTAACAATACTTTTGTGTACATAATATTTGTGCAAATGAAAAATCAAACCTTCTCTAAAAAGAACTAGTTTTGGTGGGCACCTGGTACTTTGGCTGCTTGTTTCAGCCCAAATCTATCTGCAATTAGAAATAAAAGTGAGAAGAAACAATGGTAGCAGATGACATGTTGTAATGGATGATGGGGTCAACATCCTGCTCCCTGTGTGTAGAACTAGTAGGCCATGGGCCAAGATAGTGGAGGGCTGATACAGATACCATATCCATGAGAACTTATGCTTCTTATAGCTAAAAGCAAAGAGTGTGCAGTCCACAATAAAAGCTGGGAGTAATCAATCTCACAATAAAATCATAAATCATGGAATCCATACGACTGCCACAATCCGTCTGATAGAAAAATGAAATATAAAACAGATGTGGAATCCACACACATGTTTATGTATGTATATATATATATATATATATATATGTACGTATGTACGTATGTACGTATGTATGTATGTATGTATGTATGTATGTATGTATGTATGTATATGTATGTATGATGGAAAAATGATATAAAACCGGTGTGGAATCCACACACATGTTTATATATATACATATATATGTATGCATGTATGTAATGTATATATATATATGTATGTATGTATGTATATGTATATATCACTTCTCATATTCACAGATACAGAAATCACAACACTAAACTAAATACACAATTCTCTACGTGAAATCTGGACAACATAACATGTCAAGAAAAACATCCAAACTCCCAACAGACTTTGAAGCCTCAAAAATGGCCAAAAAGTCAAGTAAGCAGCATCTTTCAACTGTCGATCAGATGTAAGTATATATAACTACAAAGGGTCAAACCAAATTCAACAAAAGTAACAACAAACGCAAAAGGAGATCATGTATGACAGTATGAGTCACCAAACTATTAGATAACTGTCCCATTGACTCAACCATCATCGTCATTTAACCAGGTAATAGTCTCCCCGCAGAAATATTGACCAAGAAGGAAAGCATGCATGCTATCACACAGTCGAAATGAAAGACTACGTACCTAAAAGCAGGATTATAAGTAAATTGGGATTTCGATATGAAGTACAAGTAAAAGGTGACAGCTACTTCTAGAGAATCCTATCACAAGAAAACACTTTCATTTCATCAGCTACATCGAGTAAGACCAGTTAGTACAGTGACGTGTTCCTTAGCCACTTTAGTCGTATGTATTCTTGAACATATCCACATATCAATTGAATGAAACAGTTAAGTTGTTCATATATATATATATATATATATATATATATATAGCCACTGAAAAGAACTAGGTGAACTTCCTTGCAACAAACACAAGTTAAAAGATACATGTATTGAGAGGAGACATGAAGATAGATGTTTCTGATTTACTTGAGAAAATCCCTCGAATCAGAAAGACTACTCAGAGGGAACCGGAATACACACAAGTTCAAATCTCTACAACAATCATGTTACAGGAAAAAGGAAAATACAACATTGTGTAATGCTACAGTCCTGTAGAGCCTATCCACTTAGTAAGTCCAAAAGTAATGGCCATTGCCATCCACCCTCCAACAAGAATCCTGAAACAAGACTTCATCACCGGAGTCCTCCCTAAAATAGCTCCAATCCATCCGAAAACCACAAGGGCTGAAGTCACTGTGGCTACTACCACACCCAGCCTAACCTTGTGGTCCACTATAAAAGCAGCAGCAAGTAAGGGCATGATGGCCCCTAACATAAATGCAAGGGCTGATGCTACTGCTGCCTGAATCGGATTCGGCAATGCTTCATTTTCACTTTCCTTGTTGTTTCGGGCATCTCTCTTCATCTGAGCCACCTCTACATCTCGTTGGGAATACACTGAAACAAATTCACCTATTGCCATACTGCATGCACCAGCAACTAAGCCAGCAAAGCCTGTAAGAATCATGGCTCTGACATCTTGTTTAACAGCTCCAACACCCATCATCAGAGATGCAACAGAAACTAAACCATCAGTGGCTCCCAGAACAGMAGCACGCAGCCACTGTCCTCTTTGTGAGTAATCAAAGTCTTTCTCTATAGACACTTGGACATGTTTCTGTTCTGATTTGTCCTCAGGAACCGCAATGCGTACATCATTTTGTGCAGCCATAATGGTGAAAGAATGCAGGAAAGAGATTATTATATCACAAGGAATGATAAATGGTCCAAGAAAGAACTAGAAACTGCTTAGTTGTGCAAGATAGAGTCCCCCCTACAGGATATATATAGTATGTATGTATGTATGTATCTATGTATGTGTGTATAAATATTATATATATTTGTCGATAATGATCAATCTGTAGATCGTGCAGAAAGTAAAAGATAGTGTGTAAACCAAAAGCCCTGATAATGATATGTAAATAAAGCATTCCACCAAATGGATTTAATAGTGTCAGAAGCCACGGTAACAAGCTTACCAACGTGTGTATATTTTTCCTGATTATTATCGACTATTAAGTTCGAAGCATAAGGTACTCTGATTAGAATACACTTCGACTTCACTAAAATTTAGCACCCATAGTACGTGTAGGTTCTTATAATAGTAACTTAACCATCCTATTCTGGTTAATAAATTCAAAGAACCTCTATCATCTGCTTCACTTACGTTTTCATATTTCTTTATTCTTTATCCCTTGTGTTCTGTTTCTTCATACTAGTGTGCTTCAATAACCTTAGGGAACTTATCAATTATGCAATGTTCCCCAAAGCCATTTTCTTATTTAAATCACTAGGCTCATAATCACCATTTGATGCTAAGTTTTGGCATTCAAAGCAATCAAATTTCCATGAGTGAACTGTTCATAATGCAGTGTGAAAAGTCTAACTCTAATTGTGGTAGTCCACTTGCTTTCAAGAATTTGAGTGCCAAGTACTGAAGCTAAAAGGCATGCAAAACCTTTAAAAGCATCTACGGAAACAGCGAAAGAAGCTTATTTGCTGCATTTCACAACATCATCATAGCCAGGAAAGAAGTAACTGAAACATGTAGAAGGATAACAATTCACGGGAGAGATTTTGGAACGTTTTATCATACAAAAATAGAAACAGTCGGCAATATATACAGAACTTGGAAAGATGGGTCATTAGAAAATCATGGTTGGTGGTATCCACCCGACTGTCACCATGCCCTTGACATTTAAAAAGAATAAACATCAAAATCCTTCCGTAAATAAACAAAAAACTATCATGCAATACTAAGTAGTGGAAAGATTGGTAAAGTATATGAAAGGAGAGTCAAATCCACACAAAAGCAAACCAGATGCGTATTGATGAACCTAAATAAAAACAGTAGACAACTTGTCTGATATGTTGACTGCCTTTGCCATAAGAAATTGCACTAATACTACTTACAAGTTAAATAAAGGGGTATAATACCTTTTAATCTTTTGAAAGACAAAACTGATCCTCAATTGTGACCAAGCACTTGCTCCTGGAAAGCACATATATTTAAACTGGTATTTGACAAATCATGACACATTTAATATACGAAATCAGAAGGCCTGTGCACCACATACACAAGTTGTAGAGGTTATCACCACGAAATCCACCACCATGACCTACTCTTTCAGTAAAGCCAACACCTCTTTCCTATTTCAAGCTTCCAAAATTTGTATTGGTTCTGTGGTATCATACTTCTTACAATAATTATAAAAGCATTACATAATTATATATTTGGGCAAAAAGTTGATTACCGGCAACCCTAACCAAGTCTATGAAACTACCAACATTAGCCTGAGTACCTGACTACTATTTCTGTTACTGTTTTTGTCCCTCTCTCCACTTCCTGTTCTATCTTCCTGGGGTTTTTTGGATGTCTTAAGTATTTTACCTCAAGGGTGAATCAAATATTCATATTGATAACATATCCAAAGCAGTATCTAGATACCGAGAAAAACTAATAAAACTCAGGAAGCATATAGCTTAGGCATGTAAACTGCTGAATCTAGAACTAGAAGTGACTGTGCAACAAGTCTTGGACAGCTTTAGCAGAAACTTGTCAAAATTTACAGTTTTAAAGATACGTCTTGTACTTCCAAAAAAAAATTGTGGCAACCCATACATAACCACATAAACCCATGTATTCACATGCGTGTAGCTATAGACGGTAGAATTGAACTAGAATCCACAATAGAAGTTGGAGTAATCGATCTCACTGGAATTGTAGGGATTGTGGAATCCACACGACTGCCACAATCCATCCGAATATAAAAATGGAAACAATATCAAGATAATATAAAATTTAAATAGAGTGTGCAGTCTATAAGTGGTGGAAAGATGAGTTTAAAAAATGGAAGGAGTGTGGAATCCACACAACCCACAGCATAAGGATTAAGTGGAAAAGGACAAGGTTCTTTCTTTAATATATTGAATTATTTTCCAAACAGTTACTTTCAGCCTTTCAGGCAACACAATAAGCAGTGTCATTACATCAAAGGGTTACCTTAGTACATCATTAATCATATTCACAAATACAGACATCAAATAAAATAAGTAAACAGAGAAATTGAACATCAGAGATTGATGGCAAAACCTTTGAAAGAAACACCACATCAGGAGCGGAGGATTCATTATGTAGAATCTGGAGATGACAAGATGTAGACCAAAACTCGAACAACTATAGAATCAGAAGCAAAACATTGCCCAATACTGAAGTAAGCAGCTTCCTTATTCTGCCTTAAACAAAGTCTGCCAAAACACCGAATCTTGTTCTTCTCTCTTTTTTGGTGGTTGTAAAATTTTATTCTGGGTCGAGTATTAAGTCAATTCCCGTAACTTGAGTTGGAAGCACATTCAATAAAAAGTAACAACAAACGCAACAGCAGACTATAAATGGGTCATTAACCTGCTAGGTATAACTGTCACATTGACTCAACTATCTTCCTCGTTTAACCAAGTAATAGTCACCTAGAGAAATAATAGGACTTGATGGGCATGTATGCTATCCACAGTTGAAACGAAAGACTAGATATCTAAACTAGGACTCCAGGAAAAAATTTAGATTTTGATATGAAGTGCAAGTAAAAGATGACAGCTACTTCTGACGAATCCTATCACAAGAGAACACTTGCATTTCAACAGCTACACCAAGTATGACCAGTTATTGCACTGCTTTTAATTACACAGTGAAGTGTTCGTTAGCCAGTTTAGTTGTGTATCCTTGAACATATCTGCATATCAATAGGATAATACAGTTATCTTGTTCATATATAGCCTTACTATGAGAACCAGGTAAACACCCTTGCTACAAACAGAAGTACAAAAGATATATGTATTAGGAGACATGAAATAAATGTTCCAAATTTGATTGAGAAAGGCCCTCGAATCTTTGAAGACTACTTGGAGGGAACTAACATACACAAAAAAGTTCAAATCTCAACAACAATCACGTTATGGTAAAAAGGGGAAATACAATATGGTGCAATGCTACAGTCTTGTAGAGCCTATCCACTTGGTCAATCCAAATGTAATGGCCATTGCCATCCACCCTCCAACGAGAATCCTTAAACAAGACTTCATCACAGAAGTCCTCCCTAGAATAGCTCCAATCCACCCGAAAACCACAAGCGCCAAAGTCACTGTGGCTACTACAACACCCAGCCTAACCTTATGGTCGACTATAAATGCAGCAGAGAGTAAGGGCATGATGGCCCCCAACATAAATGCAAGGGCTGATGCTGCTGCTGCCTGAATGGGATTCGGCAATGCTTCATCCTCACTTTCCTTGTTGTTTCCGGCATCTCTCTTCATCTGAGCCACCTCTACATCTCGTTGGGAATACACTGAAACAAATTCACCTATTGCCATACTGCATGCACCAGCAACTAAGCCAGCAAAGCCTGTAAGAATCATGGCTCTGACATCTTGTTTAACAGCTCCAACACCCATCATCAGAGATGCAACAGAAACTAAACCATCAGTGGCTCCCAGAACAGMAGCACGCAGCCACTGTCCCCTTTGTGAGTAATCAAAGTCTTCCTCTACAGACACTTGGACATGTATGTGTTCTAATTTGTCCTCAGGAACCGCAATCTGTAAATCATTTTGTGCAGCCATAATGGTGAAAGAAAGCAGAGAATATTATATCACAAAGAATGATAAATGATCCCAGACAAGAACCAGAAACACCTTATTCGTGCAAGACAGACTCCCCCCCCCCCCTACAAGATATATATATGGCATGTATGAAAGTATGTGTGTGTGTGTGTATACATATATAATATTATATATCAAGTTATTTGTCTATAATGATTAATTTGTAGACCGTGCATAAAGTAAAAGATAGTTTTATAACCCTTATTTGTGCAAGATAGAGTCCCTCTATAGGATATATAAAGCATGGTATGTATGCATGTGTGTATGCATATATATATATATATATATATATATTACATATTATGTTATTTGTCCATAATGATCAATCTGTAGATCGTGCAGAAAGTAAAAGATAGTGTGTAACCCACAAGCCCTGATAAGGATATTTAAGAAAAGCAATCCAGCAAATAGATTAGAGGGTTGGATTATGGTGAGAAGGATGAGAAGGGATCTCCATCCTTGGATCAATCCTAATTGAAGATCAATAGTAATGAGATGCTCCAAGATGCATCAGATCATTTCCTGTGAGAAGTGCAATCCACAGGTTGGGGTGAGATTAAAAGTGATCAAGGGTCCAGATCCTTCTCAATCTTCTCACCTTAACTCCTATTCTCACACGATCCTTTGTCATAGATTAAATAGTGTCAGCAACCCTGGTAGCAAGCTTACCAATGTATGTAGATCTTTTTTTCCAGATTATTCTCTACTCTGTAGTTCAAAACATAAGGTACTCGCAATCTTGGATTATAGTACACTTCGACATATCTTTATTTTAGCACCCATGGCACATGCATGTTCTTATAGTGGTAACTTAACCATCCTATCCTGGTAGATAATATGAAAAGAATCTCTTTCATCTGCTTCAATTCTGTTTTTCCATTTATTTATTCTCTATCCCTTGTGTGCTGTTTCTTCATACTAGTGTTCTTCAAGAAACTTAGGGCATTTATAAACTAAGCAATGTTTATTCCCCAAATCCATTGTTCTTATTTTACTTACCAAGGTCATAATAACTATTTGAGGCTAAGTTTTGGCCTTCGAAGTGTATCATAACAGCAAGCAATAGAAGTTCTGAGAAAATTTCCATTAGTGAACTGTTCATAATGCAGTGTGTATCCTCTAATTCTAATTGTGATAGTCCACTGGCTTTCAAGATTTTAAGTGCTAAATAGTAAATCCAAAATGCATCATAACATATAAAAGCATCTATTGCAACAAATAACGCAGCTAATTTTGCTGCATTTCACAACATCATCATACCCAGGAAAGAAATAACTGAAACATGTACCCAACAAAAGGTGGATGGCTGCAAAGGATAACAATTCACAGGAGAGATTTTGGGATGTCTATTGTACAAAAATAAAAATAGGCATTGCTACATAAAAACTTGGAAAGATTGGCCACTAGACTATTCAATGTCTGTGGAATCCAAGCGACTACCACCAACACCATGCCCGACATTTAAATGAGAAAACTTCAAAAGCCCTTTGTACCCAAGGAATGGAAGATAGGTAGAATACATGAAAGGAGAGTTGAATGCACACAAAAGCAAACCATATACATATTGATTAAATTAAGTATGAACGGTGTAGACTCCTTGTCTGATATGTTGACCGCCTTGGCCATAAGAAATTGTACTAATATTTGCCATAAGAAATTGTACAAACACTACTTACAAGTTAAATAAAAGGGTATCATATGTCTTGATCTTTTGAAAGGCATTACTGATCCTCAACTGTGACCAACCACTTGCCTGGAAAGCACGTATATTTAAATTGCTATTTCTTGGATGTCTCAAAGCATATCATGCCACATTTAGTATATGAAATTAAAAGGCCTTTGCACCACAACCACAAGTTGCAGAGATTATCACCAGGAATTCCACCACCATGGCCTACTTTGTCAATAAACAATAGAAAGTGCCAAGTCCGCTTTCCTTTTTCAAGCTTCCAAACTTTGTATCGGTCCTGTGATATCATACTTCGAACAGAATTACAGAAGCATTATACAATTATGACAATTACTTCATTCTAGTAAAAGATGTATAATCAATTTGGTAGGAAATTTATTAACTTGATTAGGGGTTGTGGCACATTTATGTCAAAGTTACCACCCAAAACTCTAAGAAACTACCAGCATTAGCCTGAGTGCCTAACTATTTTTTACTACTGTTACTGGTTTTGCCCCTATCTCCACCTTCTGTTATATCTTCCTTGTTTGTTTTTTCTGATATGATATGTATTTTTACTTCAAGGTAAATCATATATTCATATTGATAACACACCTAAAGTAGCATTTGATGCCCAGAGAAAAACAATAAAGCTCACAAAGCATATAGCTTAGACATGTAACGTGCTGGATCAAGAACTTGACGTGACTGCAAAAAGTCTTGGGACAAATTTAGTAATTTGCCAAAGTTTACAGTCTAAAAGACATGGTTTGCATGTCTGGTACTTCCAAAGATTGTGGCAACCTATACGTATACGCATAACCATGTATTCACATCAGTCTATAAAGTAGAATTGAACTAGAAACAACAATGAAAGTTGGAGTAATAAATCTTACAGGAAATTCAAAGATTGTGGAGTCCACACGACTGCCACAATCCGTTGAATAGAAAAATGAAACAATACTTTTGAATAACATAAAACTGAAACTGAGTGTGCAGTATATAAGTAGTGGAAACTTTAAAAAATTGAGGGAGTGTGGAATCCACACAACCCACAGCATAAAGATGAATTGGAAAAGGAGAATGGTCCTTCTTTAATATATTGAACTATTTTCCATAACACTTACTTTCAGGCCACACCATAAGAAGTTCCATTACATCAAAGGGTATCTTATTACTTCATTAGCCATATTCACAAATATAGAAATAAAAAAAAAAAGTATACAGGGAAATTGAAATCGAGATTATGGCAAAACTAGGGAAAACCCACATCAAAAAGGAAGAATTCATGAAATCTGGAGATGACAAGATGTAGAGCAATAAATTCAAACACTAATAGAACCAAAAGCAAAGCCCACAAGCGAAGGAAGCAGCTGCCTTAAACCATGTATGCCCATTGCCAAAAAAACTGTACCTCATTCTTCTCTATTTTGGGTTGCTGTAAAATTTTTGGCTCAGGTCTAAGGCCGTTCCCATAGCTTGAGTTCAAGGCATATTCAACAAACTCGAGAGTAAACCATCTATGGGTCACTAGATATCAAAGTATAACCATCAGCATACTATCTTCCTAACATAACCAAGTAATGGTCTACTACAGAAATAATATAACTTTATAGTAGGAGTTTATAGTAGGCATGTATGCCAACACACAGTCCAAATGAAAGACTAGATATCTAAACAAGGACTCTAGGCAAATTGAGATATTGATATGAAGTGCAAGTAAAAAGTGACAGCTACTTCTAATGAATCCTATCATAAGAAAACACTTGCATTTCATCCGCTACATCAAGTATGACAAGTAAATACATGGCGTTTAATTAATAGTACACAGTGAAGTGTTCATTATCCGGCTAAATAGTGTGTATTGTTGAACATATCTACAATTCTACATATCAGTAGGATGATACAGTTATCTTCTTCATATGTACCGGTAAAATTCCCTTTCTATGAACAGAAGTGAAAAGATATATATACTGGAAGGAGGCATGAGATAAATGTTTCCAATTTACTTGAAACAAGCCCTTGGATCAGTGAAGACCACTCAAGAGGAAACTGGAATACACACAAAGTACAAATCTCAACAACAATCATGTTATAGTATAAATGGAATATACAATATGGTGTAATGCTACAGTCCCCTAGAGCCTATCCACTTAGTCAGTCCAATTGTAAAGGCCATTGCCATCCACCCTCCACCAGAATCCGGAAACAAGACTTCATCACAGGAGTGCTCCCTATAATAGCTCCAATCCACCCAAAAACCACGAGCGCCAAGGTCATTGTGGCTACGACCACACCCAGCCTAATCTTGTGGTGAACTATAAAAGTAGCAACAAGTAAGGGCATGATGGCCCCCAACATAAATGCAAGGGCTGATGCTGAAGCTGCCTGAAAGGAATTTGGTAATGCTTCCTCCCTAGAATAGCTCCAATCCACCAGAAAACCACGAGCGCCAAGGTCACTATGTACCCAGCCTTATCTTGTGGTCAACTATAAAAGTAGCAACAAGTAAGGGCATGATGGCCCCCAACATAAATGCAAGGGCTGATGCTGCAGCTTCCAGAAAGGGATTTGGTAATGCTTCCTTCCCACTTCCCTTGCTTCCCACAATTCTCGCAACTTTCTTCATTTGAGCCACCTCTACATCTCGTTGGGAGTACACTGAAACAAATTCACCTATTGCCATTACTGCATGCACCAGCAACTAAGCCAGCAAAGCCTGTAAGAATCATGGCTCTGACATCATGTCTGACTGCTCCAACACCCATCATCAAAGATGCAACAGAAACTAAACCATCAGTGGCTCCCCGAACAGCAGCACACAGCCACTGTCCCCTTTGTGAGAAATCAAAATCGTTCTCTATAGACATTGGGACATGTTCCTGTCTTGATTTGTCCTCAGGAACCGCAATGTGTAAACCATTTTGTGCAGCCATGAAGGTGAAAGAAAGCAGGAAGAGAATATTATATCACAAGGAAAATGATCCAAGACAAGATCCAGAAACAGCTTAGTTGTGCAAGATAGAGTCCCTCCTATAGGATATATATATATAGTATGTATGTGGGTATACATATTATACACTGTATATTTGTCTAGAATGATCTATGTTTAGATGGTGAAAAGCGGAAGATAGTGTGCAACCTGCAAGCCCTGAAATGATATATGTATAACGCATTCCAAGAAATATATTCGACATGTACATTTGTAGTGTTGTAGAACAGATATAGGGGGCATATCTTTAGAGGGTTTCATGTGCTTTTCCGCGGAGAACTTCTTTCATCTGCTTCACTTCCAATTTTCAAAGTCTTTATTCTCTATCAATTTGTTCCATTTCGTGATACTAGTGCCCTTCAAGGAATTTAGAGAACTTGTCATGTTTATTCCCCCAAGCCATTGTTCTTGTTCAAAATATTGGAGGGATAATCATCATTTGAAGCTACAAGCTCGGACCTTCCCATGAGCAACTAAGGAAATTTGTCAATATAGCAATGTATATTCCCTAAATCCACTGTTCTCATTCAAATCATTAGAAAAATAATCATCATTTGAAGCTACAGATTTGGACCTTCAAAACACATCATAAAAGTAAGTATTCAAATTTCCAAGGACAACATAATGAGCAGTGTTCATAATACAGTGTATACTGTCTAATTCTAGGCATATAGTTCACTAGCTTCTAAGATTTTTAACCGCGCTAAATGCTAAAGCTAAAAGGAATCATAACGCATAAAAGCATTATGGCATCAACTAAAACAGCAAACTTAGCTGCATTTCACATCATCATAGCTACGAAAGAAATAAATGAAACTTGTAGAGACCCTAATAAGGTGGATAGCTGTAATGTATAACATTAACAAGAGAGATTTTGGAATGTTTATTCTACAAATCTTTGCACAATAATATATTATGCCATCTTACAAGACTCCTACTACAAATACACTGATTCTGCTATTCTATTTGGGTACACTACCATGAGCGGCTCCTTTCATCTACTTTGCTTTTATTTTTTCATGTTTTCTTCTTTATCCCTTTTGTTGTGTTTCTTGTTTCAAGCACACAAGTTCTTATAAACCACAGAATCTTGGAGTCATCAATGCCTGTATGCTAATGCACTTGATGCCAGGTTTTCTTCCTAATATCTCAACACCAGTAACAAGTACTACTAGAGGCAAAATCATCATCATGACCTACAGGCTTGGGCCTTTAAAGTATATCACATTTGCATACTCTCTCATTGTCTGTGTGTGCACGTGTTTACTGATGATTAGAACTAAAAATGGAGATTCACCTAATCAGAAAAGAAACCAAATAACTGAAAGAATGTCTAATTCTAATTTGCACTTGTTCATTCTGCATAAAATATTGCCTACTTGTAAGTGCAATTATTCACCGGCAATTGTGGATTTTAAATAATACAAATAATAAGGCTAAAAGACATCATTATTATATAAAAGCATTTAAGCTCAAACCTAAAGCAGCTAGCCTACTGCATTTAACACACAAAATGGGACGTGAAGAACCCCTACAAAGTTGGATAACATTCTCATGAGAGATTACGGAAATTTATGTTTGTTATAAAAAAACCAAAAGAGTGCTGTAACATCCCGTTCCCAGGGGTATCATCCTTTGCCCTTAGTGCAAGTCAATGAAAGAAACTTCATATCTTAAACTTTTATTTCATTATAATAGAGTTACTACAGCAGCGGAAATTTACAACTTATAATATTCTAACATATTAGAATAGCAACACTTGAGCTGGTTCCTACTCCTTGATTCCTGAGATGCATACATGAATAAATAAGCTTTAAGCTTAGTGAGTAGTTATGGTTTCATGATAAAACATTATTTCCAAATAGTTAACATAATTCTTATAAACTTTCATGTATAAAAACATTTATTTGAGATCTCACGGTTACATATTAAGTAAACCAACTTCTCGCGGGTTCTTTAACCCCGGGTCCACATAAGGGCTGCCCAATAAGGTCCGTTTGCAATATGTAGCTTCTTTCCATATCACATTGGATATTTAAATGGTTATACTTAACATGTATAAAAACGTTCATATACCACATGTGCATCATGACAGAAAAGGTGTACTTTGCCACATAATCATAACATAACTTTTACAAGAAGATATGGCAATACTCTTTCATGCATAAAACATTTATATATTTATAGCATGTATCCCAGTAAATCTCATAACGTACTCACCTTGATTATGCCTAGCTTTTCCCTTAATTCCTATTTTCAAGCTTGATTAGGTATAAAGAGAGAGATTTCTTATTTTTGGTATGGAACTAATGATAACACTCCAATCACTATTTATAGGTAAATTCAATGTATTAGCTACTTGTTCTTCTTGCTCCCAAAATTGTACTCTTATGATAGTTAAACACCTCATTTTTTAGGATAAGAGATTCCTTTCACCTCATGCTTCTAGCTTTTATTTGTCATGCTTCTAGCTCTTGCTTGTCATCATGATTTTTGCCAACACATGCTTCTAGCCTTGACAAATCATAACTAGCTTGCTTTGTCATAAACAGTAGACTTGCTTTGTCATAAAAATTTTGTGGCTCATGTTGTTTGTTTTTAAGTAGCTTTGTAAGCTACTTGCCTTATAAATATGATAGTTAATAAATGCTACAGCTGTTGGACTCTTTTAAGAGTATTTAATTTACTTACAAAATCTTGTATTTAAGGCTTAAACTTTGAGATTTAGCAAATAAAGAAACTAGGGTGTTACAAGTGCATGCTCTATAAAGAACATTGAACAATTAAAACATTAGAAAATTTTATGATTGTGGAAACCACACGACCGCCACCAATCCCTCAATATTAAAATGGGAATCAAAAGCCCTTAATAAGAAATTGAAAGGGAGCTTGCAATCCACAAGTAGTGGGAAAATAAGTAAAATAATATGAAAAGAGATGGCTGAAAAATAAGTAAAATATAGGAAAGAAGAGTATTCATCCAAAGGCAAAGAATATCATATCAATGACCCTTGAGAAGAAGAAAAAAAGGCTCCTTATCTGATATCTAATATCTTGACCAACTTTTCCATAAGAAACAGTACCAATACTACGTATAAATTATAAAATATAATATTTTTCAGTCTTCTAAAAGGTATTTCCAATCCTCAACTATCACCAAGTACTTGCTCTGGAGCATATATATTTGTACTCTTATTTGTAGGATATCTCCCCACGGCTCCCTTCCTCAATTCTCTCCCCCAGGTTAGAACTCATGTCTACATAAATTCGCAAAATGATAATAAAATCCCCTATCGTCATGCTACATGCACACAAATAGACTAGCAAAGCCCACAAATTCATGGCTTTGACATCTTGATTAACAGCCCCAACACCCACTGTTCTTGTACTAAGCCATTGTCTGCTCAAAACCTTCCACTATAGACGCCTGGTCCTTGTTTTGGTTAGATCTCTTTTTCACGAATCAAAGCTTTTGTTCATCATGAATATACACACCTAGTCGTAACTGCACTGATCCAGTCAAATATTATAGATGTTCAAGTGAAAGCGACAAAGCTAAAACAAGTCAAATCATACAATCTTGATAAAACATTTATAACCATAGTGCTTCTTAAACAACTAATTTATATAACAGAATACCAAATTAGACAAGGAGATAGCAAACCACTGAGAAGATAGAGGGCTGTTGTAGGATAGCACTTGCATCAATGAATGATGGATGTGGGGAATCTATGTCTAATTTAAAATTTGAAAGGAGTGTGCACTCCAGACTAAAGTTGGAAGCTTCAATAATAGTATATCAAAAGGTTGTGGAACCCACACACCCCTTAACCTCCCCTCCATAATAACCCTTTAACCAGCAACAGTCACTTTTTTGCTTGCCTTCCCAGTTCGTTTTTTCCCATCATTATTGGATGGACTCAAACTTCATAAGAAAAACTCCTTTTTCCAGTAATATACTATGTGACTACTACAAATATATTTGTTCACGTATGCTGTTCTTATATTTCGATGGCATCAGACAGTCATCTTCATGCGCAGTCAGCTTGGTGTAGTATTATCATCCAAATTCCCATTTTAATAAATCCTTCTCCAAGGGGGAGTGACACATCAAAGAAGCCCACCTTTTTTAATAACGACAATTTTCAAAACCGAGAAGCTCTAGTCGTTTCTTAAGGATGCTATATAAAACTCTTGAACAAGCAACAAAAAAGCCCCAAGATTATAGGCAGTATTTCACACATACTTTACTTCCCAACAGAGACCCACAACTGCTCCAAATAAAGTTTTCCCAGAAGAGAGGTTCTCACATGGACATTGCATTTCTTAACAACCCATCAAAACGCCAACATCGAGATAGGAAAAAAAGGAGCATCAAATCATATGTTACCCCAGGAGTTTTCTTGAACTTTCTGTAAGTTCAGGGGTGGATGTAATTCAAGATCTTGCAGGTTCATTATTGGTAATGAATCGAACTCATATTCAAGTAGCCGGTAAATTAAAATTGGAACTGGCACAATTCACAGAATTAGAAGCTTTTGCACAATTTGCTTCGGATCTCGATAAAGCTACTAAGAATCAATTGGCAAGAGGTCAACGCTTACATGAATTGCTTAAACAATCCCAATCCGCCTAATTAATACAGCATTCATCATTATGTCCCATCTGCTTGAAAGATCAAACCTCACAAAATGAACTTCATGTCACAAAATAAGTCTCATAGCTAGAAGCAGGTCTATATAATACATTGCCTCTCCCAAAAATCCACAAACCTCAGATCAAGCTTAAGTAACTACATAAGCTATTTTTTGGTTACCCTCTATATATGTCCAATCCTTCCCCTGACTTTACATCATGAAAAACAATACTCCGTAGTCCCATGAAAACAGCAAAATACTTTTTTCATATTGGAATGTCCCATGCAACATTTCTTTCTTTAAAAAATGCAACATACTCTATAAAGAGAGTACTGTACAATTGCCAAATCAGTCAATTAACTCAATTCAATAAATGTTTTGAGAAACCAAAATTGACAACGATAAATGCAGAAAAAAATAACAATCACGTGGATGAAGAGTTTCGTAAAGTACCGTGAAGATTACCGTAGGGTCCACTAAAACTCCAACCTAATTCATTATGATAATTGATTGAATAAAAACATGTACTAAATATGAGATAGAGAATTCTCTTCTGTCTAACCTTCCCTGTATTTGTCCTGGCAACCCTTAAATCTTAAAAAAAATGCCCAGGTAAATTCTTAATTTTATTACATTTTAAATATTTAAAGCCTTGATTAACTAAGTTTCCCAACAGGGAAAACATAAATCAGTCACACATATATCTCCTAAGTTCCCTCATCCAGGTAATCCTAATTTATTTCTGAATGTTCATTAAACAGAATATCAATTTCTTAGTTAAAAGCTAATTGTACATAAACTCATTATGGGTCGATGTATCCAGGTTATCCTAAATTATCCAGGCTCAACTCAGAATAAAAACATAACACACTAGGAACAAATAAACAAGAACATAATATATGCTTGACAATGTCCTTAGAGAGATCCAGACTTGAGTAGCACTTCATTACATTTGATCATGACTTCACAAGGCACCCAATGATAGCCTGAATGAAGATAGAGCACAGCCATGATGAATGAAAATATGTGTGGGATGATCGACATTTGAGAGATGGAATAAAGAGTGCAGCCCTTCTTGTAATTATTTGTAATGGACAAATGGTTGGGGATGGAGAAGGCATATGTCCCCCAACTGGAGGATATGGATGTAATTTGCATGAATCCTCTCAAGCATAATTGTCCACAGCATAAGTGAGTTCCCTACTCGGGCTTAAGGTTACTAACCCTTCGTACTACCAACCACTTTCACATGAAAAGAAACAACCAACCACTTACCTGCAGCACACTCAAAGTGGCTTGATGGGAGAAGTCACATTTGCCGAGAACTACCAACACTTTCTCATGAAAAGTAGCAATGTACTTCAATATATTTGGTCCTCTGATGCAAATTCCGATTCTTGGAAGTTGGAAATGTTAGTCATAGCATCATTACCACAATGCATCTCTGTCAAACCCAGTGAATTTTCCTAGATTCCAGCTACTCAACAAGAAGATGAATCCAGGTCAACTTGTGCAATGTACACACCATGGCTTGATAGCCAAAGAGAGAAGTGTCTTGTTCCTTAACAGAGACACAATACCCTGTTGCAGATCCTATGTTGAACTGCAACCCCAGCCCGGAGACCAGGAGGCATCCTTTAGCTACCACAAGATTTGTAAAACAACATCCCTATGACTAGTATCCACTAAGGACAAGAATAGACTTGCCTATTAAGACATATCGTCAAATATACACCTATATCTCCAAACTTGGCATCCTCTGCATGGAACTTCTATATGATATCATACCAAAGCTGTAACATGACCCTCTGCAATCCCAACCTTTGCGAAAAATGCAACATCATATTTCGTTAGGTGAACCAAAAATGCTCTTAATGGATCTAGTTAGCTCAATCCCCCGATAAATACCGAAAGAGTACCCTAAGCCCCTTCAGAAGACCGAAGTCATTGGTGCTCTGCATAAGGGGTAAGAGCACCATAAAGCCAATTGGTACCTATCATAGACTTGACTCATTTTATGGGATTGAATCCCAAATATTTCATCCAAAATCTCTTCAGCTAATAATTCCTGGTGTTGCAATCCCCTTTCATTCAACGCAGTAACCATGTCATCAAGATACAACACCAAAACAAGGTGTCCGAATAAAATAAAATAAAAAGAAGTATCATAGCATATATAACCAAAGGTCTCAGGTTTATAAGAAAACTTGTGGAAACCCAATTAAGAGAGTATGCTTGTAGCTAAAGAACAATATCCTCAAAATATGGACCCTCAAAGCCTCCTTAACCACAAAACCACACAGGATCTAACAATACTTCATAGCATGAGTGTCTAAACACTTGGCACCATGGGTACGCAGGAGCTGGGAGAATGATAGGCCAAGACAAATAAAATTCATGAGTAAATTATAGATAGCCAAAATACATACAAGGGACACAACAAGAACCATAGACCTAATTTTTCTTATGTTAAATTATTGGAGGGTATATTAAATAAAGATTGTATTTGGAGGACATCCAAGTAACTTGAGCACATACATCACGCACAAGGAGGCAAACATCAAGAGCATCTCCATCTTTTATTGAAACCAAAAAGAACTACATTTATAGAGAAGTTTTATATCAAGTACATAGAAAGTTGAAAACTTACAAAAGAAATATAAACCATAAGAACAGATAGGTGTACCTTCAAATTGTAGATACAAGATACAAGAATTCAATACCACCCATCAGTAACTAACTACAAAAAAGAATACCTGAAAATTCAGAGTTCTACTTGCGATGGACCAAGACAAGCAGGATCTTTATAAGAAGGCTGAAACCTAGTATCCAATAAACTTGTGGATTCCAAGGGATAGTTTGAAGGTAATGGTGGAGAAAACTCTTTTATTTTACAACTAAACTTTGGCTTAGATCTTACAGATCTCTTGTACTTCAACAAAAAGCGGTTGGTAGTCTCGTTGCACTTTTCACAAATTTCATGACATTCGTTGCCATTTCCATAACTCACTGAAACACTCATGGCTTCGGTATTCAAATGAGCAGAATCCATACAAGAGCCACAGTCAGGATTTTTAACAAAAACTGAAGGTCTTGGTGTGCCTTTTCCAATTCTGTGGTATTTTAAGAGATAGCGATGGGGCTCCTTACTAAATCTTTCCCCGTCAGTTTCTTGGCACTCTTTGCCATTTAAACTGTTCTCTGCATATGAACCAAAATTAAAAGCCTTCAATCCAGCAGAAGATATAGAAACGTGGTTATCAATTCTTTCACTTAGCTTACAGATAAAACGTTCACATTCTCTAACATGAGAACAAGCTCTACTACTGGCACGCCTTCTAGAATAGCACACCAGCGGTGCATCGAAAGCGGAATTCCTCATGCCACCCTTTCTAGAATAGCACACTAATGGTGCATCCAGAGCTGAATTCCTCATACCACACTGTCGACGCCTTCTTGAATAGCAAATTAATGGCACATCCAAACTGCTCGAATTCATCAAGCTAGTTTTCTTCCTGCCACGCCTTCTTGAATAGCATGTGATCGATGCATTTTCCCCACTATATGAACTCATCAAGCAAGCATATCTAGATGTCCTAGGGGAGCTATTAATCGCTCTGTGCAACATAAAAGCCAACTCCGCATCATCTACAACCTTCTTCTGAGGACTCCCTGCAGCCTTCCTACTAGCAACAACACTCAACACACCTTTAGCCAATTCAACAGCATTTTTTGCAACCACAGCTTTCCTGAGAGCAGTCTGGCTCGCCCTCGCTGCAGCAGCAACCTTTTTTTCCACCACTTCACTTGATAAATGAGGCACATTAGTTTCCCGAACGGAAACCCTAGATTCAGGTAAAGTAGCAGCCCGCTCACAAGACTCCCTGTTCTTTCTTTTGCTCTTTCTCTTCCTGGCCTTAATCGAATTAGCAACCGCATCAGGAACCCAACAATCAACACAAACGGAAAACCCTAACCCCGGACCATGCTTCGCAACACAGTCCTTGTGAATACTGTGCTGGCAATCACGACACTTGAAGCAATCATTTTCACCAATCGCAGACGTAAAACAGTATGTACAGAGCTCGGAGGATTTAACTCGCTTAGTGCATTTTTTACACAACAGAACTACGCGCCACATGCTCTCCAAAGGTTGAAGCCTCTCCCTAGGGTTCGTGTAATTAATCCGGACCCCGCAACTATGGCAATCGGATAAGTTGGGCAACTCTCTAGTCTTTTTCGCGAACCGATCGGAGGATGAGTCGGAGGATACAGTCGATTCCGGCGATGCAGTGACGAAGCTTTCTTTAGGGTTTGGATCCGTCAGCAGTCGCTTCCGAGGAGGACCTTCATTTCGATCTCCTTTCGTTTCATTTTCCATCACAGCAGATTTCTAGGGATTTTTGTATGAAAATTGATGTCTCCTTTCTGGATAGACTGGATTTGATCCTGTTTTCGATTTTAGGGCTTTAGGTTACACCAGTAAAAACCGTTACAATGATTCCCACTTCCATTCGTGTTGGGATCTTTCTTTCATTCTTTTGCAAATCTACCCCCTTATCTTTTCTAGTTTTACTTTTTCGACCACAACCTTTTAATTTCTACATAATTCGTCATTCAAAAGTTCATGTCCATGCTTTTCTACGAAACTTAAAAACATTTTTTTGGGGGATTTTAGTTGGTTTCCAATGAAGTTTTCATGGGAGTTTTGCTACAACAGTATACTCATCGATGGTGATCATATATATGATAATGACGATAATGATACAGCATTCAACTCATTGGTCAAGTTTGACGTTATCAAAAGTTTAGGGACTAAATTAAGCATTTTGAATAGTAAAGGTACTATTATTGTAAGTTACTCTCTCTCATCTCCTCTTCCAAATTGACTGTTGTCGCTCAGTCAATTTGTCTATAAAAATGAAATATCGCAGATCGAATCCTTCCTTTTGGCTTCCCAAGAACCACATTCACCGAGCAGCCATCCACTTCCCGTCAGCCTCAGCTCCGCCGCCTCCATCGAAGGTGCAAATCTCTAAGATCTTACCTTCGCAACCCGTTGAATTGATCTCATTCGTGTTATTAGCTATATCAATCTCCTTTTTAGTTAATCTTTCTATTCAAATTTATCATTTCTATTTGAAAATTTTTAACGAGTTCTGTTGATCTGATTACCGTAAGCAATGAGATTTGTTTTTTAGAGTAGCAAATGGCTGGAAGTATTGACATGATGTTACGAGACCTAAACCTGGAAAAAGTTGAATCATTACCGGAGGATTTTGATCCGACCACCGTTATCAAAGATCCTTTGCCTCCTATTGCTCGTGATTCTTCAGGTTTAAACGGCGGTCATCCAGTTAATGGCCAGGAAAAACCGAGGGAAATTGTTCTTGGAAGGAATGTGCATACTACTTGCCTTGAGGTAACAGAGCCTGATGCTGATGATGAGGTTACTGGAGAAAGGGAAGCTTATATGGCTAGTGTATTGGCTAGATATAGAAAATCCTTGCTTGAAAGGACCAAACATCATTTGGGTAAACACATCTTTTGCCTCTTTTTGTTCAATCTTCTGTTTATAATCTTGTTCATTATTCAATAAACCTAAACATCTATCGATATGTGGAAGTAGATGTTGGAAAAAAGTGAAAAAGCTTATTGAAACGATACTCAAGTAGCTTTTCGAAAAACTCAGTTTTTGTTTTCAATAAACTCAAATTTTGGCTAGCTAATGGCTTCCAAACATGGTGAAATGTTATGGTTGCTGCAAATGGTGGTTATGAATGCTCACTATTTTAAAACTACGAAACTTATCATTGGATGGAATGTTTGATGTCAAGCATTTACTTTCTGAAAATTGTATTCTCTAATACAGGCTATCCATATAATCTGGATTTCGATTATGGTGCGTTGTCTCAGTTGCAACATTTCTCCATTAACAACCTTGGGGACCCATTCATCGAGAGCAATTATGGTGTCCATTCCAGGCAGTTTGAGGTTGGTGTATTGGATTGGTTCGCTCGTTTATGGGAATTGGAAAAGAACGAATACTGGGGTTACATTACAAACTGTGGAACAGAAGGCAATCTTCATGGCATACTAGTCGGGTTCGTAGCTTTTTTTACTCATTTATCAGATATCTAGTATTCTACTACTCAGATACCCTAAAGAATTGATGTAAATCTACAGGAGAGAAGTCTTTCCTGAAGGGATTTTGTATGCTTCACATGAATCACATTATTCCATTTTCAAAGCAGCAAGGATGTACCGAATGGATTGTGAAAAGGTCAACACGCTCATCTCTGGGGAGATAGATTGTAAAGATTTTAAAGCTAAACTCTCTCTTCATAAGGATAAACCAGCAATCATCAACGTGAATATAGGTTCTCTCTCTTTTATCTTATTTATGTTTATGCAAATATTTATACATAACCTTAAACTTATTTGCAGGAACCACTGTGAAAGGAGCCGTTGATGATCTTGATCTGGTTATAAAGACCCTTGAAGAAACAGGATTCACACATGACCGATTCTATATCCATTGTGATGGGGCTTTGTTTGGTCTAATGATGCCTTTTGTTAAACTCGTAAGTCATTCATGTTCATAACGCGAAATACCCTCCCAATAATTCGCCACATTTTGTATGGAAAAATGCTTTCTGAACTACTTTCATGCCATATTGGCCTATGAATTTTGGCAAATAAGTTGGAAAACATTCTATGAATCTTATTATAACTTCACATGTGGATCATAGTTTATAAGGCAATATAGTGTGATTGGGATCTTTCATAGTTCATAAGACAATATTCTTGATATTGGGATCTTTCATAGTTCATGATGTGAGATTGTAACACAAGTTTGCTTTTTTATCAGGCACCGAAAGTTTCTTTCAAGAAACCCATTGGAAGTGTGAGCGTTTCAGGTCATAAATTCGTAGGTTGTCCAATGCCATGTGGTGTTCAAATAACACGATTGGAGCATATCAACGCTCTTTCAAGAAACGTAGAATATCTTGCTTCTAGAGATGCAACGATCATGGGAAGTCGTAATGGCCATGCTCCCTTATTCCTCTGGTACACCTTGAACCGAAAAGGGTACCGAGGGTTTCGAAAAGAGGTCCAGAAATGCCTCAGAAACGCGCACTACTTAAAGGGTCGTCTCACAAGTGCTGGGATCGGAGCTATGCTTAACGAACTCAGCAGCACAGTCGTTTTTGAGCGGCCTCAGGATGAGGAGTTCACGCGCAAATGGCAGCTTGCTTGCCAGGGGAACATTGCACATGTCGTGGTAATGCCGAATATAACCATCGAAAAACTCGACGATTTCGTGAACGAACTCATCGAGAAACGTGCGATTTGGTACGAAAGCGGGAAGCTTCAGTCGCCCCCTTGTGTTGCATCCGACTTAGGTAACTCGAACTGTCTATGTGCGATACACAAAGGGACAGCTCTAGAGTCGTGAAGAATGATCATGTGGTTCTTTTAGTTATGATATGTCGAAATCGTGTTAGTTGTCGTTCTGTGTCTTTGCAGTTATTTATGTTACACGATGGGAACCGAATTCGGAGTGTTGGCATTGTTATTGATATTTAATCGTAACGTTATAGTTACTATTGGTAATGGAATCGCACCCCGGACTCTTGTCCTTTTCTGGAAAAACTAGTACGGCATCCGTACGATGTTGCGGTCTGCATCTCGATTTAAAACCGAGAACATAAAATGTCAATCATGTTTTAGTTTTCTCTTTTTTATCCATCCAAATTCTAGTTGTATACCATACAATGTAGTTGTATGTAAATTTTTTGAATAGATGTAAACAAGAAAATGGCCCACCAGACTCCACCCTAAGCGAGGACATACGGGGATAGTTTGGTTTAATTTACCGACTCCTGGACCATATGTCTCAGTCGCAACCTCAAACGAATACCAACTTTTGTTAATCCAAAAACATGAAATCCAAAATTACTGATGTTTATGGTGACTTGTACCTATAGAGACATAATTTGTACATTTCTTTAGATTTGTCAAGTTATGGTCGATATGAAAGACTTTTATAATATATACCGTTTAAAACGTTTTATAATATAATATAGATGCATACGCATCTATGATATTTTATAATATTATTAAATTCAAAAATATTCAATAATGGATTTATTTGAAATTATTGACGAGAGAACTATAATGGTATAGTTTGTAACAAAAAAAGAAATACATTTTTAATGTATTTTAGTTAATCTACGATTATGTATTTTAATATGATAAATGTGTAAAATAAAAAACGAAAACATAAGGAATACAAAACAAATTAACTCGTATGTATTCATGATATTTAATAGTGTGATTAAATCCAAAAACATTCAATACTGGGCTAATTTTGAAGGTATTGACAAGACGATTATAATGGTATAATTTGTAAAAAAAAATGTATGTTGTTAATTCATTTTAGTTCATATATGATTAATTATGTGAACATAATAAATGTGTAAAATGAAAAATGAAAAAGTAAGAAATGTAAAATAAATTAAATAACTAATTATAAGGGATAAAGTGTAATTTAAAAACTAAAAAATGATTTGATTCTTAATAAAAGGTAGACCTAGGAGGTTGTGTGTAGCTTTAAAAGTTTGTACATTTAGCATAATAAATTGTATCTCTTAAAAATTTCAAAATAACTGAAACCCCCCTTTATAATATAGTAGTAGTCAGGTACCCACGTGATGTTGCAGTGTGATCTCGTTTTAAAGTCGAGAACTTATGACGTATCATTTTTGTCTCTCTTTTTTTTCCATGACGATGCTAGTTGTATATCTGTACAATATAGTTGAGTATAAATTTTGAATAGATGTAAGCAAGAATATCTGGTACAAATAGGTTTTTACCAAGTAAAATATACATGTATCCATTTTACATTTTTTATGTACAATGTGTGAGAGAATAAAAAACAGATTAGTGTTAAGGGTTGTGATCGGTAGTTGATGTTGTTATGGGATTCTTCCTCATAGTCATCACTACTTAGATAGCTTTCTTAGAAAGAAAAAAAAAAAACAGTTGTACAACAGTTAAAGGTAAGTTTACAATAGGCATGCAAGTTTAAATGACGCTCTTGACCCAAGCCTATTCGGCCGAGTCGTATACAGATTTAAGTTTCCCTTCTTTCTCCAACCCAACCAGATAATTCAGGCTCTTGGTTTTCCGTCAAAAGAATCGAATTTTTGAGCAGTTGAGTTTCTTCACAGTACCAATAAAAAATGCTTTGTACCAGTTTTTTTTTTTCAAACAATTAAGATAAATATCAACTCTTTCTTCAAGCAGGACTTTTACAATAGATGTCAATCTCTATAAACAAAAATTTGAATATATATATATATATATATGTGTGTGTGTGTATGTATATATATATATGTGTGTGTGTGTGTGTGTGTGTGTGTGTGCAACATTTAGGTAGAGCATTTTCAATATTCAACTCCTACAATAAGATCCACTGGTCTAACCATTTCAAAAATCAAGAGACAGAGGAAAGGTCAGCATACAAATTAAATATATTGGGTTTGTTTATTTGATTTAATTTTAATAAGATACAAAATAATAATCATGAACTCCTGCATGCTCAAAATTTGTGCACTGTTTTGTATGACAATAAAAGTTAAACAATCAAAATCATCCAAAAATATAAAGGAGGCAACACCATGCATCTTTATGATTTCCGTTTCACACTCCATAGGCCTACTTGTGAACCAGATTTTAAAGAAAACTATATACATGAAGGTCTCGTAATGCAGTACTGAGAATACTGTTTGTGACCCAGTTCAATCTTTTTTTTTTCTCACACACTTTTTCGAAAGCCAAGGGTTTTAGCCCGACTCCATACCAGATCCCACCCCCGAGTGGGATATACTGGGATGGTTTGGTTTGGTGGCCTCTAGACCATATGTCTCAATCGCAACGTTAAACGAATACTTATAGAGATATAATTTGTACATTTATTTAGATTGTTAAAGTTATGCTCGGGTCTTTGTTAATATATAAACGTGTAAGGCCTTTTTATAATATCATATAGATTCATATGTTTTTATGATATTTCATATATTATTAAGTCCAAAAATATTCAATAATAAGCTTACTTTGAAAGTATTGACGAGATGATTATAATGATATAATTTGTAACAAAAAAAATGCATTTTTAATGTATTTTAGTTAATCTATAATTATATATTTTAATATGATAAATGTGTAAAATGAAAAATAAAAATGTAAGGGATATAAAACAAATTAATTTGTATGTATTCATGATATTTAATAGTATGATTAAACCCAAAAGTAGTCAATATTGTGCTCATCTTGAAGTTATTGACGAGACGATTATAATGATATATTTTATAAAAAAAAAGTTTTTTGATGCATTTTAGTTCATATATGATTATTTTTGTTAATATAATTATGGTGTAAAATGAAAAATGAAAAAAAAATAAGAGATTTAAAACAAATTAAATAAATAACTATAAAGTATAAAATTTAAGTTCTAAAATTAATTCGTTATGTATTTATTTTATTTAATAATATGATTAAATTCAAAAATATTCAATATTAAACTCATTTTGAAGATATTGACAAAACGATTATAATGACATAATCCGTAAAAAAAAAGTAAAACGTATCTTTTAATGCATTTTAGTTCATATATGATTACTTTATGTTACTATGATTATAGTATAAAATGAAAAATCAAAAAGTAAGGACATAAAGTAAATTAAATAACTAATTATAAGAGTATAAAATATAATATAAAAATAATTTGATTTTTAATATATGAAAGACTTGAGAGGTTGTATAGCTTTAAAAATTTCAAGATAAGAACGAATAATATACCGTTATTATTGACAACGGAATCTCACTCGGACTCTTATCCATTTTTGGAAAAATATCGTGTTGTCGGGTGTATAAAAAACGTGGCAAATTGTGCCTACTTATCAAGAGGTTTCTATCAATGATTTGATAGCGACTTTTTTTTTAATATATAATATTTATATATGATAAATATTTATCTATTTTTTTTTATCTTCAGTTATTTATATTTTTCTTGGTTTTTTATACTGTGTTCTCGAAACTTTTGTAACGAAGGAAAGAAGAAAGAGGGAAATTTGAGGGGGAAAAAACTCGTGTTTTTGAGTATATTTGGGTCCAAACAGTTATACATAATGCAATATAACCAATACGGTAAAAGTTTATAAGTTCGATTTAAAACCTAAGTTCATATATTGCAAATGAGGGCCATAACGTCCAAAAACATATCTTACGATCACGGGGGAGACCTGATTTACATGGGTAGTGCAGAACACAAAAGCAGACTACGATTTCATGTTATACAGTTCTTACTAAAAAATCAATATCTAATGAGTTCAACCAACCATGATTTATAGTTCAGGCCCTCGATGATTATAGTTATACCCATTTGCTAGAAATTACATCATGTGGTCAATGACTAGTATCCGGCTCCAAGAGTTCGTACCAAATTGCCCCGATAACCCAATGTTTATTTACTAGCAAAAAGGAGTAACCTCTAAATCTTCCAAAATACCGGGTAAGATTTGAGTCCACCAAAACGATATTGTATGTAATAATTTACCCGGTAAGCACTAACCATGGTAAGAGTTCTCGCCATCACTTACCGAATAAGACTCTTGGTCCTTTCTTTTGCTCTTACCGGGTAAGATTCTTGGTCTTTACCATATTCTTCCGGTAAGATAATGTGACTTGATAAGCGCTTACCCAAGTAAGCATTTGGTGTAAACGGCCCCTTGTATTTATTTACATATCAAAAGAGAAAATAATGAAAACCAAGATATCATATTTGGTAAATATATTTGGATAATCATTTTTCATGGTGTTCAAAAAACCGTTAATACCGTTCAAACTTGTCGAACCAAGTACAACCGGACCGCTTTTTACGGTTTAAGCGGTCTGGCGGTTTGATCCAGTCTGAAAAATAGCCAAACTGCTCGATCTGGTCTGATCTACGATTTGAATGTTCTTTTCAGCGGTTTGAACCGAACCGACCGTCAAAATACACATGAATCAATCATATTTTGTTTCCATTTTCTATGCTAAACTATTATGATCGAATTAGAAAAAGATGGTCCAAGACATTAAGTTTTTAGTTTTCACTATTCGATTGTCCTTGTCCCCCTACATCGGCAAAATTCCAAAATTCCAAAATTCGTCAAAAATTAAAATCTAAAATTTATAATCGTCTTTCGACTTGCTAAATGTTTGTGCGAAATTCCAACTATTATCGGTGCACTTGTTTAACTTTTTTTTTTCAATTTTCTCAATATTTTTTTAATTTTAAAGATAGATTTTTTTTTATAATTCGGTATAATATTTTTTTAATAATATTATGTTGATGGAAATTTCAACATGGAGATAGATTTTATGTTTTTTTTTGTTTAAAACCCATAATAGACAAAACCGTCTAAATAGGTTAGACCAAACCACCTTTTTATGGTCCGGCTTGACCGGTTTGGTTATTTGCTACCAAACCGTTTGGTTTGAGAAATTTTAAGATCGTCATTACGGTTTGGTTTGTGGTTTGGGGGGTTAAACCACCGAAATTGGACCGCAATCACCCTTAAGTCCCGAGTCTTGAAGATGTGGCAACGAAGAGTCGAGATGCCACTGCACCAATTCTCCAGCCACACAAATTTCGTGTATGGGTTTTAATCGGAGAAAGGGTGGAGTGGTTGGATCTTGAGCCATGTCATCGATCATGGTTATGGCCACAAGAACCAATCGTTCCCCTTCGATCACAAACCCATATGTTGCTTACAATTGCTTGAAGGAAACCTCTCAAAATCCAGATCTGTTGCATAAGATGCTTAAAGAAAAAACTATGCCAAGATGAAATCCAAGGATGGTTACCGCTACTTCTCGGTGTTTCGAGGACGGTGGAAGGGATGAGAACGGGGGGCGGGGGTTATCATAAACGAGTCTTTCGTATGTGTGTATATTTATAATAATATAGTAATATTTTTGCTTATTTTTCAACTGAAAAATGTAAAAATACCAAAAAAGACGAAAATATCCTTGAGTTAACAGACCTATTAACAGAACTTTATCTCAGGGACAAAAGCGAAACAAATGACAACCATAATGATCAAAACTCTAATTAGTTTAAAAAAAGGGACGAATATACTAGTGGTGGCAACCACAGGGACCAAAAGTGTAATTTACTCTATATTAAATGACTAATTTCATACATTTGTTCATGCATTCCTAAACACAACTACCAGGAAGGGGCTGTTTGAGAGTTGTTGAATGGTTTTGTATAGAAACATTAAGTGATCAGAATGATTAAGAGACTCTCATAATATAATGCAAAATGAAATATAATTGTTTGGTAATTGTTTACAATGAAATTATGGCTCTTAATGGTTAAAAAGAGGCCCATGATACAAAATCATTCAGAGGGTTTTATAACCATTAAGAGGCAGACTTTTTTTTTTTTCAAAAGAGATGTCTCTTAATGAAACTATTGAGAGATAAACAAACAACCCCTAAATGTCACTCAGTTGAAGTCTTGTACTTTCCTTCCTATCTCAAAACAAAACAAGACATAATCCACAATGAGCAACAAAAACAACCTTGCACCTCAAAATCAGGATAACCATTACTCTCTTCGATGGCGATCCCTTTCATCGTATCTTGCGCTGCTTTTTACACGATCTCGGTCTCGATCTTCCCCTTTACTCCTCGTATGCCCAACGTCATCTGCACGTATTTTTCTACGATACGACTCATCTCTGTCTCTGCCATCTCGTCGACCATCCTTATCACTAACTTTTCTCCCATCATTCTCATCTTCATGATGTCGTTTCCTACTGTACGACTCATCTCTACCATCTTGTCTCCTGTCATTGCTACGGCCTCTGTGTCTATCATCATTCCTACTTGTTCTATATTCCAACTCATCTCTCTTGTAATCTTTTCTTCCCCCCGATGTGTGGTGCCTATCATCTCGTCTATGCTCTTTTCGTCTGTCACTTTGTCCATCCGCCAAGTCTTTATGTCTGTAATCATCTTGCTTTGTTTCATCCGTGACTCGATGACTCAGTTTTCGTTGTTCCTGATGAGGATCCACCTCACGATGTCTTGGTGGCTTCTTTCTTTCTGGACTCACACGAGTGTCCTCGTCAAATACCATGTCATACCTATAAAATGCATTTTGTTAGAGAGCATCATGGAGACGACCACTCTAGCTTTCAGAGGTAAAGACCAAGACTTTGCATCTCACACCTCGTAACCCTCGCTATAACAAAATCAACCTTATAGAACGCCAAATATGTCTAAATGTCCTCCTAGGCTGCTTTATAGGACTTAAAGTTTGTAGGACCGAATAATTGTGCATCCTAAGTAAAAGTGTTAATAGTAAAGTTGATAAGACACTTTTGACATAAAAGCATCTTATTATCTTTTTATATGACATTATTTGAATAAATGTCTTATAAAAACAAGTGTCTTGTAATAAAATTTATTCAAAAGACATTTCTAAAAAAGTGTCCTAAAACAGTTAACAGGACACTTTTATTTCAAAAGTGTCCTAAAGAGCTTGTTAGGACGCCTAAAAGCTTTCTATCAACTTACTATAACACCTTTACATATGATGCACAATTGTTTGGTCCTATAAACTTAAGTCTCATAAAGCCGTCTATTAGGACATTTAGAAATATTTGGTGTCCTATAAAGCCAATTTTGTTGTAGTGCCTGCTTTCAAGCGGGATTTGTTAGGTTTGTTAGAGAAAGTATGGACTTTGCATCTGCACAATATATCCAGATTAACCAACCTTGAGCCATCATCTCCCCCTTTTCTTGAGAAACCATCATCCTTCAAGGTGTATTTTGGAGGTTGCTTGGCGGCATCAGGGCTCCCGGTACAGTCCTTTGCGATATGATCAAGAGAACCGCATTTGAAGCAACCTTTACCACCTACAAAAAAACAATAACGAATTCATTGAAAGAGAGCAACAAGATAGCTAAATACAACAACTAAAAGTGCTACCAACCATCTTTACCTTTTCCAGCTTGATTGCCTTTACGCCTGTATTGGTTCCATAATTTCGATACACTTTGACTGAAATCCACATGTATCCTCCGATCATCAATTAAAGCATTATCCATCTGCCATGAAAGATTGTAGGGAAGAAATTAGAGATGTAATCACCAGACGAAAATATTCATTACAAGAACCTAGTGCTAGTAGAGAAGCTAAACAATGGCAATCGTGCTACACTTCTTATACAATAGCAGTTTTATAGAATAAAATGCACTCATGCAGCCTAACTCATGGCAGTAGTTCAGTGGTTTAACAAACGACATTCCACTATCTTGTTTTCAGTCAGCGACAGCTCTGTTTGGTGTCAAATGTCTTACAGGAAAATGTTTATCGGCATTTGGGGTGCAAAAGTTTACCAAGAGATATTGGTAAAGCTTGATTTATGCTTAATCTCACTAAACTTATGCTAAACACACGTCTCAGACCCAAACATGCTCCAAAGCATTTATTCTCCATATAAATAACTCGTAAAAAGAACACAACGTGAAAAGGCTTGCGACAAAATTATGAAGGCTAATGGTAGTTGTATTTGAATTTAGATTACACAAGCGCTAAATTGTTCCCTTGTTTGGTACTTATGATAGGACAGTACTAAATCTTGTTCCACGTTTGGCAAGAGATTAAACTGGAACAGAAGAGGACCCGAGTAGGACAAAAATGAACTTTTTGTCCCACCAAAATAGGTGGAACAACGAAAGACAAGAAGATCGGTAAATTACTAAACTACCCATGTCAATTAAAACCCTAAAACATTCCACATTCCTTTCACAATCCTATGTGACTTTCCCCCATCCAGTCCGGTTCACATACCAAACCCACCCTTATGGAGGAGGCACTAGCTACCTGATCTTCGTAGAAAATAATGAAGTTTCAAAAGTACGTTGCCTTCAGAGAGCATCATATGATGTCAACATTCTCCTAGAGTCTGGTATGGATGATTCACACAGGCTTTTGGTCAATCTGGTAAATCTAGGAGGAAGGTTGTTCTAGTTGTGTGTGAAATTGTCACAAGAAGATCTAGTACTACTGTACTAGTGGCATAGCTGACCTAAAAATGCTTTCTTGTCAGAATACCTTCTCAACGTGAAGTGTATTCATCTCAAGAATATATACTTGCTTGCAAAAGAAATTATGTTGATCAATCCCTGTATGGGTTGCATGAGTGTAAACGTGTGGATTGGCCTATGATTCGAAATTGCATGTTGATGGCATAAAAGGAAAAACCTCTATCAGATCCCAATAAGTACAGAAGACTAGTATGAAAACTGAATTATATTACAATGACCAGAACAGACTTGTATGATCAGTTTCTGTAGTCGAGTTATTTAAGTGCGACTCCATGTACTGACCATTGGGATGTTGCTTCCCATATCTTGCATGATCTCCAAGATGCTCTAAAGAAAGGTATCTTATATACAGATCAAGAAAACAGCAGAATGAGAGCCTTCGCAGAGGAGGTACATAGCAAGAAATCAGGTTATCAATCAACATGTTGGGAGGTCAGTAAAACCCTGGAACTCCACAACCACCAGTTAACGTTTTGTTGTGTGCAGTTATATCTTTTCATTTGATAGTTCACACCACCAGTTACCATTTGTTGTGCGTGGTTATATCTTTTCAACAAGCAATAAACAAACTGTGGTCTCACGCCAATGTAGAGTGAGAATATCATGGCATTGCAGATGTCTCAAGTGAAATGATATGGCCATATGAATTCCATTATTTGTTCAAGGCAGTCTCATGTGATTTATATATTGTCTTCCTTCGACAATGACACACCTTTTAAGCCTAAACATTACAGCAACCATAGTCCGACCTTTTTCTAAGTACATGCCTTTGCAATGCATTACAAGTAAAACTACACACATGGCCAGTATAGTGAAGTCGTAACAAAAACCAGACATGTAAATCACCTTTCATTTGTCACCACAATAGAAACTTCCTTATTAGACACAAGACATGCAATCAAAAGAGAGGATGCAAACATGAAATAGGAAATTGCATGTGTACCTTGAAGTATGCTTGCTCACAAGATTCTTTGTCATCAAACTCTGGTATAAAATTGAGAATATCAGGTTACACCATGATAGCATTGATCACACAAACACATAACAAATTTAGAGATCAATTAGGACACAAGTACACATGTTCTTTAAACACCGATGGTGAAAATCGCTGCTAGAATCAACCATGTTGATTTAAAATCTTTGCTTTAACTTCTAATCTTATTGTTGAATCTAACCGGATTATAGTTTCTGCAAGCTTAAACTAATAACATGAGTTGGCAATTTGACATGGTATTAGAGCTTAGGTTTTGCAATAAATTATTTCGATCATCATTGTCCAAACGAAAATCATTGACGCAATATACAAGAGACATAAAATATAGATTATAAACCAAAGCATAAAGACTCACCTATAAAGGCATAGCACAGGCTGTCTCCAGTTTTGTAGTCACGTATTATTTCAGCTCTGCCAAAGTTCATAGATTATACGAGTTATTCTTCCAATAGCAACTACCAATCGAAGATGGAACTATTCAAATGAAATAGGTTCCAGGCATTTAGTAACTTACGACGAAACAGTTCCAAACCGTGAAAAGATTGTATGCAGATCCTCATCCTACGGTCAACAGAAAGGAGGGGGATTACCAAAAGAAGACGATAATAGATAGAGAATCAATAAAGAAAGCATAGCCCTATCAAGTATAGCCTTATTACACTAAATAATAAACGTAACAACTTACTTCAGTAACTGGATTTAGTTTGCATACAAAGAGCACGTTATCAGGAGGCTTTATCTCAGCGTCCGGAATGTCCCCTATCTGGAATGCAAAAGAAATCAAGTACGAATGTCTTAGCAAGCCAATAAACATGAAAATTACAACCTCCATCCCAAATTAAACGGGCTATTTCTCATTTCAATTTAGAAAGAAAAAGTCACATTTCCTTCACCAACAAGTATATTAGCAATAACCATTGAAGTCACGTATGCATACACTTTCAAGCACGACTGCTCTGGAATGTGCTTCCTTCGCACGAATAACCTCTTCAAGTTCCCCTGCACCTAACTGCTCATCCATGGGCACCCAATCATCTTCAAGGCGCACCTCATCATCAACCTAAGAGTGAACATGTCAACCCAAAAACATATCAAACTTACAACCTTTTACGGTTAAAAGAAAGGCATCAGTAGTTTTTAATGAGCAATCAGGTCATTATGAACACTCTCCACACAGCGGCACGAAATGACAACAGAAACTATATGCATAACAGTTTCAAAAATATTCAAATGATTTGCTTTTTACCCGAGTAGGAGGGTCGAGGTCCTACGAGGTGCCGACTGCTCGGAGTCCCCCACGTAAAACATGTGAAATCCCTATTCTTCCTTTAACAGGATATCATAATCATAATATTTAATTGGGTGAAGAATTGGCATGCATGAGCTAGTGTCTCTTGAAAGAATTCCCAGCTTTTAGATCAAAAACAACCAAAAAATCTGTTTTCGGTTATATACAATAAATGTTCTGGTCTTCTTTTTAGAAACTAAAATGACCATAATCTGATGCAAACTTGCAAATTGCTCTGTGGTTCATGCAAATTAGACAAATTGGAGCAACCTCTTTTGGCTAGCTCATAGTAATGCCATATCAGCATACTTCAAAAGGGATATAGCTTCTTAGTACAAGACCCAAAATGAGTATGTCCATTGTTACCTCATTCTTTGGTTTTCCTTCGGGGGAAGCATCTGGAACTAGCTCAGTTAGCTGTGCAGGATCCTCAAAAGGATCATCTAATATATAAGTGTGCTTTATGCTGTAAGAAAAACATTAGTTTTGCAAGTTAGTAGACGTACGAAATACCCGTATGAGGAGTGAAGTCCACTGAGAATATTTCATATGAGATGAAAGGGTGGAGAGAGGTCATGAACCGGATGTTTTTATATGGTCTGCTCTTCTCATCTACATAAGCTTCATTTATCCTGCTGAGAGTTTCAAGTCCTTCAGCCACCTCGCCGAAGACCTACAATAGTTAATAATATATAGCAACATAAACGATTACCATCTCAAATTAGATTGGAACCTATAAGTATATCATTACAACCTCCTATGCCAAAATATAGAAAACCATTCATTCAAAGTAACTATGGATCAAAAAGACAATGGAGCAGACTGTAGCAAAAAGCAACCAATAGTTCACAGCTAAATTAAGAGAAACATGCATGAGAAGTCAATTAATCAAGAAAATTAAAGATATATCATAAACCACAAAACTCACAGTGTGCTTCCCGTCTAGGTAGTCAAGATCATCACGTAGCGTAATATAAAACTGGAAAGACAAAAAAAAGTAACAGTGAGAATACAGATTGGTTGAGTGAAAAAAAATCCAGAGTTCACATCATATTTTCAGATTCAAAATCGAATTAATATGTTAAAGCTAGAAGGAAAAACATTACCAGATTCTTATTAAAAAAAAACCTAGAAGCAAGTTTCATACCATATGAACGTGAACTAATTTTTATAAAAAATTAAAGTTTTCTTCACAATACCAGAATAGGACTAATTGTTAAACTGATAGACTAAGTTCTTTTATTCCACCAAAAGTACAAAAAACGATGGTGAAGGTACCTGAGATGCATTGAGATTCTCTCCTGCACTAGCCATGGCAACCGTACCCATCTTCGAATGCTTTAGATCCAAACGAATCTCGTCACCAAAAAAGCGAGCTTGATCGCCATATAAGAATCTGAAAAGATGAGGCTATCAAATGCTAATTTGCAGAAGCATTGTGATTGTTTGACTAATGAAATAGTTTCCAAATATTAGCTAAAACATCAATAAGTTTTTTGTCTTCTATAAGGCTTATATTTGAGCCACTCCAAGCTTTGACTATTCGGTCTATTAAACACAATCTCAAAGGCTAACCATGGGAAAGGTGACCAAATTCCCACTCAATCTTACATTTACCCGCAAGCTTTTTCATGAGCCAAAACAGGTCGAATTCAAGCATAGCCTCATTAGTACAAATAAACATGAACAAGCTGAAAAATTCAGATTTTAGTATGTCATTATCATTAGTTTTTCTTTACGAATGTTTATATCAGATATAGATGTGTACTATCAATTGTGATGTAATTATAGAAGTACACACATCAAACATTTATCTATATTTTAAACATACATGTGTTAGCATGATTGTGTTAGAATGTTCGTATAATCATATAGCATATGGATTGTATATACATCTCAGAGTCAAGCAATGATGAGAAGATTGACTAAGGCATTTGCTTTACGAAACATACACTGATACAATCGCGATAAATTGGGTCAAGCTTTATTGAACTCAAGCAAACTAGTGATCCAATCGCCTCGTGCTTGGATGAATGATTTTGAGCTCAAATTTAAATTCTAGGCAATTAATTTTCTTTAGCTTGAGCATAGCACAGGATATCAGAACTTCGGCAAGCTCGATAATACAGCACTAGTCATATGTGTGGTAAAAAACATAACTAACCCTTGTTTTAAAAGAGTTACATCAAATTGTTTATAAAAAGATATAATTGTCATCCTATTTGTTTAACAACTTAACTCTTTTTTCCCAAGTTTAATTATACTACAAATTTACAAAGCTTGTATTTTATAACTACAGAAGTTACAGGAAATATATTTTATCCTTTTGAGTTAATGTTGTTCACATAAAGATAATTTAAATGTAACACAAAATTCAATCTCACCATAATTATATAGATTGATGCGACTTTCAATTAAATTTGTGAAAGGACAAGGAGTGTTAAGGTCTATCTTGCCACCAACATCACTGTTCATGTAAATGAATTCTTTTTACTTGATGAATCCCCTTAATATCTATAATATATATGCACCCAACCCACCTAAAAAAATATTAGAGCCTAGGGACCTGCAGGTTCATCTCATACGACCATACCTTCAAACTTTGTACTTCCTTTGTCATCAACCTTTGATATTTGTAGCAGTAGTTCTTCACATCTCTTATGTTATAGACTCAGATTCGTTATGACTTTTTTTCACTTCCATTTCTACACATTTATACAAGTTATATTTGTACATTACATGGAAACTAGTATTGTTTTAGTTTTAAACCTTTTTGACTTTCCGCTGCTCAAGAACCTCGTATAAGCACAACACATATTAACCATCAATACAACTGCATTTTGAATCTACTATGATTTCCGTAAGTTCATTTTCCTTCCTTCCAACATGCAAAACCATTATAAAGTAATTTACTATATGCATTTACTCGTCTACTACACCCGTTGGACCTCTAAGTTATTCAATAATAATCCAATTTAATGTCTCTTAATATTCACTCACGCACCCATTGCCAAATACCAAATGTTTGGTGGCAGTGCCAGCAATAAGTTTGAAAAACAAAATAAGAGGTGTATATGATTTCTTCTCTTACTTGTAGATAGAATCACCGCCGGAACCTGTTCCAGTAGGATCACCTGTCTGTGCAGTAAAATCTTTCTGAATCGTGTGAAATAGACATCCATTGTAATATTTAATCCTGCATCAACCCACGACAAAGACGTTAAGTCACAGGTTGATCTCTATTGGATTTGGGGCTTCTCGCTATGCTACTTCACTAAAAATCCTTTCTTTAGCATACATATAAATAGAAAGATAGATCCATCCATCTTTAACACCTAATACAGCTGAACACATTTATCATGATAAATTAGTTTTTATTGCCATCACGCATAACTTCTTGATGTGGGCACCTTCCAAGTGGAAGATTGTTAATGTTACTGCATAGCAAACCAAACCGAACCAAACAAGTGCAGTATATCCCATCACCAGAGGTGGAGTCTGGGGGTGGGATGTAAGTAGACCTAAGCTCTACCCGAAGTAGTAGAGCGAGTGTTCCCTTGAAGACACCAATTTATGAAAAGTGTGTGAAATAATTTCTCAAAAGAAGGCTTGAAAAAGAACTTGACACATAAAAACTGAGTTAGAAGTAAGCAACAACATACAAACAGAATAGAAACTAGAAAACACAACCAAGGTAAAGAAACACCCTAATCTAACTTAGGGTCTGGTAACCTAACAACCAGTTCAATAACCCTCCCCCCCCCCTCCTACCTCTCTAGCTCTTGTTTATGTTAACTACAATCCTCACCCCTAATTTGCTACCCGAGTTTATGTCTAACCCCTATTAAAGGTCGTGTCCTCAAAAATGCCTAAAGCCGCCATGGCTAACCTCGGATGCTCATACCATGTCCTCCTCACCCCTTGACAGCCACCCACTTTCTATCCTCCTCATCAGAGACACAAACTAGAATATGGTGTTTGTGAGAAGCCATGAAGAACTTGGGTTATCCGTCAAAAGTGAGCATTGTGCAGAAGCACTTGAAGAGAATGGCAGTTATGAACTACTATATGCACATAATATACATGTTAAGGGCCATCATTGGGTGAGTCATGAAGTAGTCTAAAGATGCACTTAATTTTACATCCAATTGGCTATGAAAAACAGAAGAAACCAACAAATGGTAGTGTAAGCAGAAAACATAACCCAGTTTCTTAAGCTGTGTTCTCAAATTTGGGAGAAAAAGAGAAGAAAGGAACTGAAGGAAAGGAAAGGAAATTTTTATTTGTGTTCTTGAAAGGGAAGGAAAGGGAAGAAAAGAGAATAATTTTTCATGTTCTTGAACAGGGTAGAAATGAAAGTAAAGATGTCATTTTTACATACAAAAACCCTTTGTTTTGTCCAACAGTTAGTAATTGATGGGTATATATGTAATTTTACTGACATTTTTAAGGGTTATCTTTCTTTCATTCCTTCCCACATTTGGGAGGAAGGTTTTGGTAGGAAACTTATCATTTATTTTCCTTCCGATTCCTTTCCTTTCTCTCCTAAAAGATTTTAAGAACACGAGTTCGTTTTATTTTCCTCCCCTTTCCCTCCCTTCCTTCCTTTCTTTCGTAAATAAGGTTTCGAGAACATAGCGTTAAGTTCTAGTTCTGTCTTCTGTGTATATGGTATTTCTATATATGTACAAGATTCATATATGCACAATTTAGAGGAGCAATCTTGGGTGTAAATATAACCTGTCAAGTATATTTTGAATTTACTTTCAGCCACACAAGATCCTTTGTGCAACTTGTGGCAAGAAATGAATAAAGGAAACCATTGGTAAGACAAAAAATAGTGGAATCAAGTAATATTGGACAAGAAAAGCGAGAGAAAAAAAAGCAACAATAATAAAGTTAAAACAAGAATAAGGGTTTTACTTGCAGAGTTTCAAGAAATTCTTGCAGGTCAGAGGGCAACGATCTGTATACAAATCAAGAACGATGTCGCCCAAACTTGTGACGATCAGAACTGACATTTCCCCTCCTTAAATTTGATTTTCTTGGTAAGCAGGCAAAGATCTGTATGCAAATACTCCTTGTTAACAAAGTAACAACTCATGCAACCTGACATCAACTGCAAACATAATGCATGTATCTTACAACATTGTTAAGGGATATATAGTTCTTATGTAATTTTGGTGCAAGTTTAAAAAAAGTCTCACAAACCATCTGACAAGGAGTGGCATTTTCATCTCTTCTTGGAACCTAACGTATGCTTGCCAAGCTAGAAAAAAAAGAGCATTTGATGTGTCTCTACAATACTTCTTATTTTGAAAGAATCCATCACCTTCTTTTATTGAGTTATTGTTTTTATTAAAAAAAACAAAGGTGAATAGATCACAGAACCCTTACTGATACAAGAAAAGATTGGGTACATGTTGTCATTTGTTTGTGGCATCATTGATTAAGGAACCAAGGAAGAAATTCACGATACTAGAAATATCTATGTTGACAGTTGAAATTTCATGTATTTATGGTTGGGAAGTAAAACCTACAGGTATGGCGAATTGGTAAGGTATAATTTGGTCTGTTCTGGGGCATATTTAAAGCCACACAATGTACTAAAAAAGTTGAATCTTATTCTTCTTCATTGTAAATGTTCTGGGACACATGCAAAACCTATTATATGGATTTATAGGTCAACCATCATGGTTGAAAAGGAACGGAAGCCTCTTAATTATGTGTGATAGCTTGTATTGGATAACAGGAAAAGCAATGTGAACTGGGAAATAGAAGGAAAAAGAAGCTAGAGCAAAGGGTGAAGAAATCTAAGCATGATAATTTTGTTATCAAGAAGCCAGAACAGCTTATCAGCAAAATACCATGATAAAGTGAACATTTACATAGCAAAGTAGTACATGTACATGTGCTTCAAATACTGATTTTCCTTCCTTTTTTATATGATTAATGGACTAACACGGTAACACTTGATAATTTCAGTTAAGTAACATTCTGTTGATGCTTTCCCTGCACCAAGTTTTCCCAGTTTTAATAAAACTAACAGAGATTTTATCCACTAGCCCGATCTCATCAAAGTGAAACATTGGGGAATGCAGCTATGAAACCAATAAAAGCATCCATGTTCCGCCAATCAAACCTACTTTTCATCTTACATATCCAGTGTCTGTCACCAATGATAATTTGTGTTCTTTGGCAATGGTTCAAGTATAATTTAAGTCCTTGTGTTTTGTTTGTAGCTGCACATATTCTCCTGTTTTCTTTCAGAAAAAGTGGCATGCATCCACAAACTCTTATACTCTTTTAAGACGGAAGAGAGTGTTCAATGGTTCTCTTGTCAAGGCAAATGACAGAATATTGGAAATTTTACAGAAAGTGGAGTCATATCTGACCCAAGGATAGTAAGGGTGCAGAGCATTTCTTAACTATTCTAACTTGATCAATTTCTTTTAAGATCATATACAATGTTTTCATTGCCTTTCAAGTTCTTGACGTTTTCACTTCCCTGAACAACTCTAACTTGATGTGCATAAATGTTAAGGAAGTCATAAAGATTCGGGTCAGATTTTCAAGTGCACGTAAAAATTAAACAACATGCAAAGTACTATCAATTCTCTTGATCTCTGCATAAATCTCCAGGCTTGATGAATAAATAAAAGAAGATGAAACTCGAACAGTACACTAACTAAACAGATAATATATGGGCATCATGAAATTAGTAAACAAGCACAAATCAGTATAATCATCGTCTCCCTTGTTCTTGTCATTTGGGCATTAGGGTTTCAAAATTTGCAATCTAATTGAAGGGCAACAGCACAGATTGAAGCTCGGAAAGATAGAAAAAACTTACCATAAGCAATCGAGAAGTTGAAGGTGAAGCCTAACGAGAAGAAGCGATGAATTGCGACAAGGGAGAGTCGGGGAGAAAGGAAGTTGGATTGAAGGTTCACAGACGGGGCAAAATCAGCCCAAATCTTCTAAAAATGGGCCCAATTTTTTAAAATTTGTTGGTGATGCTCTTTTGTGCGTTATTTTAAAGATAAAAGAAAAAGAAATTTCGGGGTTGTTTATCAAATACTTATCGGTAAAATTTAACATTATTATTTATTTACCGGAAAATATTTTAGTCAACCAAAACGACATCGTATACAACAATTTACCCGGTAAGTACTTACCGTGGTAAGAGTCGTCGCCCTCACTTACCAGGTAAGACTTTTGGTCCTTGTCTCACTCTTATCAGTTATCAGGTAAGATTCTTGGTCCTTACCATATTCATCCGGTAAGGTAATGTTACTTAGTAAGCGTTTACTCGGGTAAGTGGTTAGGTAGCGTTTGGTACGCAGACCGGATGGGACGGGACAGGACGGGACAGGACAAGGCTAATTGTCTGTCCTACGTTTGGTACGACTAGAACAAGACTGGACTAATTGTCTGTCATGCGTTTGGTAAGCTGGACAGGACGGGACAAAACTATTAAAATGACCAGATTGCCCCTAAATGTTGTTTAATGTTATTATTGATCAAATAATAAAGYTGATGCCAATAAAATCTCACATGAACATCACCATCATAATATGCAAATGCTAAAATCTACAGCAATGGTGCTTTTCTACTCACATGAACAAAACACTAATATGCAAATGCAAAATGCTAAAATCTCACATGAACATCACCATCATAATATGCAAATGCAAAATGCTAAAATCTCACATGAACATCACCATCATAATATGCAAATGCTAAAATCTCACATGAACATCACCAATCGATTCGAAAACTGATTTCGAGTTCGTGGAATCGAGTTCGTGAAATCGATTTGGTGGAAGCTGGAGTTCGTGAAATCGACAACCATGGAAAGTATGGAGAAATCGATTTGGTGGGAGCTGGAGTTCGTGAAATCGATTTGGTGGAAGCTGGAGTTCGTGAAATTGACAACCATGGAAAGTATGAAGAAATCGATTTGGTGGAAGCGGGAGTTCGTGGAATCGAGTTCGTGAAATCGATTTGGTGTAGGAAATTATGGAGAAATCGACAATCATGGAAGATAGAGAAGAAATTTTACCCGAATCTGGAATCAAGTTTGAGCTCGTGGAAATCGGAGTGTGGAATCGATTTGGAGTTCATGGAAGATGGAGGCCATAATCAAGCTGCAAGATGAAGAAAGATAGGAGGCGATGGAGTTTATAATTAGGTTTTGTACCTGATGTGATTTAATAAAGGTAAAATTGTAATCTGAAGGTTTAGTCCCATGTTGTTCCACCTTTTTTGGTGGAACAAAAAAACTCAAAAATAGTCCCATGAAAACTCATTTTTGTCCAATGTTGTCCAACCTTATTTTTGTCCCATGGCATGCCAAACATGGCACTATTTATTTTTGTCCCGTCCCGTCCCACCCAGTCTGCGTACCAAACGCACCCTTAGTAAACGGCCCCTCACTTTGCTACCATTAGCGATCGATTACTAGTGTAGAATATTGGACATATCAACTTTGAATAGGTTTTATTGTTCTCTTATATTAGTAAGGGAATCGCTTATAGACAGTGGTGCTCATTTTGAATAGCCTCACTTTGACTTTATGATCGAACTTTAAAAACCAAACTATAACATCCAGTACAGTTGCTAATGAATGGAATTCAGCCTCTTCATTTATGTTAGTCCTTTAACCACGAAATCCGACAGTATCCAATCAATTATACCAAACGGCCCATAGTCTTTGGTATCATTATTGTTCAAGTAACTTAGTTCGAGAACTGAAGTTGCACTTGAACTTGTGAAGACAACTCCATGTTATTTAGATGGCTAAACATGACTTTCATGTAATAGTTTGCAAATTTAGGGGGTGTTTGGTTCGATCAGATGAATGAAAATGACAGAGAATGAATTTTCATCCCCCCCCCCTCCCCTCCTCATTTAACCTGGAATCAAAATTTGGGCTTCTAGGGAATGAGTTCATTATATTATTTAAAATCAAACGGTTTCTTTTATTTTCATTCCTATTAATTACTGTCTAATACTTCTAACTAAACACCTCTTTAAAATTGAACCAGAAGAAAAAACAATTATTTTACATGGAATTTCGATATAAATTATACAAATTTCAAAGTTGGACGACTTATTTGGCCATTTTTACATTTTGGATTGCGTTTCTCACATGTGTTTGGGATTGTTTATAAAAACAATTTATTAACTTATAATAAGTTGACAAAGTGTTTTTATAGAAAATCATAAGTTATTTCACCGATCCCAAACACCCCATATTTTTTTTGATACACAAACAACTAATCATCATAAAATCAAAAAGAGGCTACAATGGAAATCTGAACACTTCAGTTAGATCCCATCAATAACAGCATCCCTCAGGTTTCCCCCCATCAACAACAGCAGACCGCCGTTGTGGACTCGCCCCTCTGGAACCACCACCTCCGACCCCTTCAAACCACCATTGCTACCTTCTTTCTGGTCGGAGCTTCGTTCCCCGGTAACTGATGAAAATGTCGATGACTTCATTGAAAAAGGGACCAGTACCTGAGGTGGAATCAGTTGCCGATTTCTCACCGGATTCTGTAGCCAATTGCCGGAATTCGAGACGACACTAGCACCCGACAACGAGTAATTGTCTAGTGAAGCAGAAACCGGACCCAAAACGACCCCATGGAAGAGTTGCGATCCGATTCCAAGAACACCCTTCTTGTTTCCTTCACTTTCTTGAACCATATTACCATGTGCTGCACATAAACCACCCCTTCCTCTAGCAAACTTCTTACATTTACCTTCTCCGCCCCAAATGCATCGCTTCCCGCCGCCGTGAGCCTTGCAGAAATCGGTGCTCCCTTGGGCGCTCTTGGTGCATTTATCAAATTTGCACCGTTTCCCTCCGCCGTGTTTCACACAGCAATTTGTCCGGCCACGGGCGCTCTTGGTACAACCTGCTACATCACATCTCTTTCCACCACCGTGAGCCACACAAAAGTTGGTTCCCCCATGCACGCTTTTCGGGCAAATCCCACCACCTTCATACAGGCACCGCCTTCCTCCGCCGTGGGCTTTACAAAGTGGAGTACTACCTTCAGCACCTTTACTACAACCGACAAACACACAACGTTTACCGCCACCGTGAGCTTTACAATACGTAGTGCTCCCCTGAGCTCCCTTGTCACACCCGTCGAACCTACACCGCCTACCGCCACCGTGAGATATGCACAAACCTACCTGTCTTTCCGCACTCCTGGTACATCCTTCCACCACACACCTCTTTCCACCACCATGTTTAATGCAGAGTCCCGACTTGCCCCTAGCGGCTTTGCTGCAGCCTGTGGGGTAGCTGCAGTGCCTCCCACCACCATGTGCTATGCAATGTTCCGTCTGACCGTCAGCACTTTTCATGCACCCAAGATGATGACACCGCCTCCCACCGCCATGAGCCTTGCAATAAGCAGCTCGACTTTGTGTTAAACAAACGTAAACAAACGAAAATCTTTGTGTTCGTGTTCGTTCGTTTAGAAATAAGGTGTGTTCGTGTTCGTTTATGTTCGTTCGTAAACATGCTAAACAAACGTAAACGAACGGGCTAAACGAACATAAATAAATATTATTGGAATTCAAAGTAAATAAATAAAAGATAATATATTAAACTTAATATATAAACGAACATAAACGAACGAATATAAACGAACATAAACGAACGGTATGAACAAGAGTCTTGTTCATGTTCGTTCGTTTAACTAAACGAACAAAAAAATAGTTCATTTTCGTTCATTTATTAAATAAACGAACTTCCCGCCGAACTGTTCACAAACGGTTCGCTGAACGTTCGGTTCGTTTACAGCCCTATCAGTACTATAAAAACCATATTTTTTATAATTATTTTTAGATGTATGTCATACTATATTAATTATATGGTGCGACCGTTTGCAAAATTTGGGTAATGATAAACCAATCTCAAACTTCAATCCCCACTAAAAATTCAAATGACAAGACTTCAAATTTCAAGAAAAAAGAATCAACAAAACACAGATGAAATGCGTTAATCAGTAAAACCTACGACAATTAACAGTCGAATCATATAAAAAGAACCACGTTCTTAATTCATCATCAGTAATGAAAAAAAAAGCCATGAATTTACATTTAAACACGAACAGGCTGAAGAATACCTCAAAAGGAAAAAATCCGACGAGTTATTTAGAAGATGAAGTCATAATCGAACGAATAACATCAAAGAAAAAGATGCAGAAATTTGAAGAAAATGAGTTTCAGGGAAGATGAAGTTCGTACAAGTGGAGTCATAAATAGGTACCCAAGGCCCATGGGAAGAATCTTTCCAGAAAATATTTCCTTGTGACCCCTATACTTTAATATACTATTCATTTAGTACCATGAAAAAGTATGCATTTGTTTGCCTATTATGTTTTCAGCTTACATGACATTGGTTGATTTTAATGTGACATTTTTCTACGTAAATCAAGAATTACAGTATGAATTGACAACTTTACATACATATCATTAATAGTTAGAAGATCTACTGGTTACTAGGTAAAATGGGTGCAAAATAGAAGCGAAAAAACAAATTAATCATTACACTAAATAAAAACTAAGGGGTCGTTTACTAAACACTTACCCGGTAAGTATTGATCATGTAACTTTTCTCACCTGATGCACATGGCAAGAGCCGAAAATCATACCCTGTAAGAGCGATGATAATGATAAAGAGTTTTATTTGATAAGTGATGGTAATAACTCTTACTTGGATAAGCGTTTACTGGATAAGTATTTGGGTAAAGGCTCCTAAGACAAACTCCATTGCATTTTAATATATTAGGCCCGTTTTTTATGTGATATTTAAATACCTATAATGTCTGTTAATAAAGACAGAAAGAAAGAATATAATAAATTCAAGTTAAAAAAAAAACCAAATTATTTATGACGATTGCAATAGGGATTATGTAATTTCAACTTGCAATCTCTTTTAATAAAAAAAAAATGGTAATCTTAACAGGACTTTTCGATGATATGGAGGGAAACACGTTAAGAGCTTAAATCATGTGAAAATGCAAAAGTAAAGGGCTAAATTGATCATTTTCAAATACTTAGGGGGCCAAAATTAGTACTTCCATTTCTCGATCAGATTCCTTGTAGGGTTGGGTGCATAACACACTAGGCTCAATGCATGGCTAAAATACCGAAAATGCCCATGACTTACAAATATCTCCAAGGAAATCTTGGACCATTATATGGTATTCAAGATTTTTGTCGATTGGATGCAATTTTCAAGGTGCATCAAAGTCTGTAAAATCGTCTGAAGTTTTTTTTTCCAAGGAATTTTTACGTTTTTTTTGTTAATTTTGAGAGAGATTAAAAGGGTGTTTGGGATTGCTTATTTGAAATAACTTATGTTTTTTTATAACAGTCTTTATCAACTTATTATAAGTTAGAATGATTTAACTTTTTTAAAAACTTTTTATTATCAGTTTGACATCGGTATAAACTGGTTATCCAAACACTTAAAAATGTTTATTACGGATGTCATGAGTATTTGTATTTGAGTTCTTTTATATGGTTTTCGACAAGAATAAAAAACGAGAATAAGATGAAATAGAAAGGGTGAAAGGAGAAGAATCACTATGCTTGCTTTTTAATGACAACGACGTTGCTTATTGTATGAAGCATTAAAAACATCCTGTGAAGGGGTAAAATGGTCTTTTAGTTAATTGATGGTGGCATGGTGGGTGATCCAGTGGAGTAGATGAATGGATGATGTGGCCACTTGGCTCCTCCCATGCGCTCCTTCACGCACGGTATGCGGCTACTCGGCTACGCAACAACCTCTTGCCTCCCTCCATGGGCCTTTCACATTAAAATAAAATTATTATATTTATTATTTATTTAACATTTTTTTGTATTTAATATTAATATATTGTCATCATAAAAAATTATAAAATAAAACTTGACTTAAATAAACAACAGATTGTATAAAGATGACGTAATTTTTTAATTCAAGTTTTATTTCGAAATATATATTTTAAAATGTGTATATAATAATTTATAGCTTGAAAAATACCTAATTTGATAGAAACCTTCTCTTGGAATTTTACTATTGAAATTGTTTATTTGTTTGGTAAATATATTATATGTTTGTATATCTATTATTAATTTGTGTGATTCTGTAACTAAAGTTTAAGGATCGTTTGGTTCGTAGAATTCGAAAGAATTGAAATGACAAATTATTTTGATCAAATTTCAATCTTTTTTTGTTCATTTCTTGAAATGGATAGAATCATTTAAATTTCATTGAATTCCACAAATAGATGGATTCATCATTCTTTGGCATAATGGAATGAATTGAATTTTATCACTATCCACTACGACCATGCTACTATTGTTTGTCATGCCCCACCCCTAACCCCCCACCACTATTGTCGCCACCACCCACCTATCCAACCACTAACCACCATGCCACTATTGTTGTTATCACACCCACCTCCCCCCGGTCACTCACTGCACATCCTTACTATGACCATGCTACTACCGTTATTGTCAGGTTCGTAACCTAAGCCCCACCGCCACACCATTATTGTGGATGTTACAACTGCCACTCACCCATCCCAACCTACTACTAACCACCATGCCACCACTGTCGTCGTCATACCCACCCACTCCCAGCCACCCGACCACTATACCACCACTGTCGTCGTCACAGCTAACATCCCATCCCCACCGCCTCGCCTCGCTGCTACACCCCGTCCCTAACCTAACCCCCACCCCTACACCACTATTGTCGTCTTCACAACCGCCACTCACCTGCACCCCACCCTACCCCAACCTACCACTAAACACAATTCTACTATTGTTGTTTTCATACCCAGTCATCGGACCACTATCCCACCACTACCATCGTCACAACTACCACCCTACCCAGCTCCATCGGGCACCCACCTCCGCCCCACCTTACCCTTCTCCAACCCACCGTTAACTATCATCCTACCACAGTAGTTGTTACAGCTACCACTCTGCCATCCACTGCCCCACTCTACCCCCCCCCCCCTCAACAACCTCTACCCATGGAGCAGGGGTGGGAAATGAGTGGTGGAGGCGGGGTCGGGGTGGTGGGGCAGGGTGATAACTGTGACGACGACAATAGTGACATGGTGGTTGGTAGGATGTGGGCAGGGTGATGGGTGCAATAGTCCAAACAAAGACGATTGTTCCAATTCTTTTGTGAGATTTCATTCCAATTCCTATCAACCAAACCCGTGGTCAAATTCCATTCCAATTCATTCAAAGTCAAATTCCTTTGATGGATTCCAATTCCACTTCTTTAGAGATTCACACCTAATAAATATTGACATAACATATTTTACCGACACTCTTTTTGTGCAAAACACAAGTCTAGCCAACAAAAAATTATCATAAGTAAGAGGTTTACTAACACATATGAACCAAGAGCCTTTTTGTTCTCGATGATGGCAAACTTTGACAATTGTTTCAAAGGAAATTAACAAACTACATGAACGATTACAAAACTTCATCGATACTGGCTTTTGGTAAAATATTCCTTGATAATTCTCATAAAAGTTCAAGTAGAGTCAATAATAAAATTTGCATTCCCTATATATCAGAACAGATCATTAATTAGTAATGAGATTTTGTTTCCAAGACAATCTGATTAAGATTGATTTAACAAACTACACATGAATTATGCATATTGATATTCTTTCACGATCTTCACTTTTTTAAAGAATCAAGAAAAAGCCAACAAAAATGAATGAGCTGAAATATGCTCGAGATAATCGATTCTATATCAATCGTAGTTGTCCATTAATAAGTGCACTAAATTCAATTAATGGGAATATCTGCTTTTGGAGGAAAACGATCAAAAGTTTACCAAATACTTAAACGGAAAAAATGAATTGTCTTATATCCGAATCATAATTATGTATGAATAAGAATACTTATAGGCGTGATTGTACTTTCAAATAACATATTTTATTCGAGATAAGCACGGAAAACATGTAATAACCTATTCTTATCGACATGTACTCTTGATTAATAAAGTATTTTCTAATAACCAGAATACGAATCGCTGGTGGCTGATAAACTTTTAGCTGATAAACAAATTATGTTTGGCAAAAACTAGCTTATAAATATGTAAAATGACCAAAAATTGCATCTTGAAAAAGTAATCAATTACAATATTTCGTAATATAGTTAAAACAAATCTCTAAAAGTATAATATGTTAATTAATACCAAAAAGATGATAATAAATAAATAATATAATATATCAATTAAAATAATTTCAAATTAATTATTATAACATATATATATACATATATTCAAAATTTTGGATTTGTTA
>NC_037535.1:18809406-18813729 GCF_001531365.2 Cynara cardunculus var. scolymus
ATATATATATATATATATATATATATATATATTCAACTAACTATATTTACCTTTTTGTCATCATAATGACCGTAAGTTTAACAAATTCATGTTTGTGACAATGATCAAATGTATGTAAAAATTCGTGAAAATAACTTGAAAGTGAAGATAAATTTGAAATAAAGGTAGATGAATGTAGTTGAAAAAAATTAAGTTGAATTAAAAAGCTCAACACATCCAAAGGCTCAAAAGTGTTCTCGCCATTTTCACTATAACTTTTATTCTCACATGATCCATCAAACTTATACATACATACATATATACACATATATATGTGTAGGGTTGGGTTCACGTGAGACCAAAGGTTTTTCGTGAGACCCATAAGACCAATTTATGTTTATTGATCAACTTTATAAGTTAATGATCTAATGGTCTAAATTGTACGGTGGTAATTTTGTAATTATTGAGAAGTCTCGTGGCATTTATGAATGTTCAGATTGTTAGATTGTAGATCTAATCTAAGGGTTGAGAATTGGTCTTACGGGTCTCATGAAAAACCTTTGGTCTTACATGATCCCAAGTCTATGTGTGTGTGTGTGTCTATATATATATATATATATATATATATATATATGGTTAGGTTCACGTGAGACCAACCTATTTTCGTGAGACCCGTGAAACCACTTTTTTACACTTCAAACTTCACAACAAAAATGCTATGAATGTAAAAAAGCCGAACATTTACAGCAAAAACACTGTGAAGGTTATGAATGTAAAAAAGCCGAACATTTACAGCAAAAACACTGTGAAGGTTACCTTCACAACATTTTGCTGTGAAGTTTCAAGTGCAAAAAAATAGACTCATGGATCTCACGAAAACCAGTTGGTCTCACGTGATCCCAAGTCTATATATGCATGTATGTATGTATATATATATATATATATATATATATATAGGTGGAGGTTCAAACGAGAACTCCTGTGATTTACAAGAATGCGAGAACAATCTAATAACCTCAAACTTTTTTAATTAATAAATTAACTTATATTAAATATAAATAAATTAATAAAGGCAGTAATGTAATTAATTAATTTTATAATTTTTATTTTATTTTAATTAGTCATAATTATCCTTTTTTTTCGTGCACATTCTTTTCCACTCTCTCCTCTTTCCTTGTGATAATTGTGTGATTGTGTAATCATAACCTATCAAAACCATGATCAATGAAGTGTAACCATAACCTATCGAAACCATGAGTAATCGTTGTGATAAATGTGTGATTGTCTAACCCTAACCGATCGAAACYATGATCAAATTGAATGCACAAGTGATGTTATAATAGTGATATCACATGATTATCACACCCATATCACACCAAATCGTTTAATGGATTTCGCCCGTAATTATTGTGATAAAGTGTGATCGGCTAATCCTAACCGATCGAAACCATAATCAAATCGAGTGTGCTGTTATGATAGTGATATCACATGATTATCACACCCATATCACACCAAATYGGTAGTCGATTTTCTAAGTTAACCCTAGCCGAGCGGAATCCTTGTGATAATTGTGTGATAATCACATGATTATCACAMCCAAATCACACCAAATCGTGTTGATATAAGCGATAATGTGATAAYTGTGTGATAATCACATGATTATCACACCCATATCAYATGATTAACCGTTTATTAGATAATGATAATCATGATCGTGTAATCGTATTAAAAGATTTTATGATATCATTTCCATTATTATCCTTTTAATTTTAATATTTTCTGAATCTTTTTAAATTTCAATTTTAGTTTTAAAAATCTTTTAATTTTATTTTTTATCACAATATGTGATTATTGAGTTGTTCTCGCATTCTCGTAAATCACATGGGTTCTCGTTTGAACCCTTCCCTATATATATATATATATATGTATATGCATATAGACAAAGAATAGGAGTTAAGTGAGAAACGTAAGGAATGATCTGAACCCTAAATTACTTTTAATCTCACCCCCACCCATAAACTTTGTTTATTACGTGAATTGGTCCAACACATTTAGATGCACCACATAATTACGATTGATTCAAGAGTGGATATCCCTTCTTACCATTTTCACCATAACTTTCATTCTCGTTGGAACCCAACCCATATATATACACAAACACACATATACACACCCACACACCTACATATATATATATATACATATACATATACATATATACATATACATATACATATATATATGTATATGTATATATATATGTATATGTATATATATATATGTATATATATATATATGGGAAATTCGATTGAGAACTCAGTACTTTACGATAATCGTGAGATGCAATCTCAAATACATATTAAAGGATAAGTTAGAAATTTAATAAATTTTGATTTAAAATCATAAAGGTCTCTAATTTAGTATCACATTTGTATCATATGTGATGAAATATAGTATCACATGTGATTGTCTATAGTAAAAGGTGTTCATGTGTTCCCGTAAAATAAAAGTGTTCTCGTTTGAACCTTTATATATATATATATATATATATATGGAAATACTAATTTGAGAAGTGCTAAATATCTGAGAAATAAAAAATTGATCTTAGTCTTCATCTGGTCAACATTTGTGGCTTTTACCATGAAGCACCAGATAATTTCTCACATAGGTATGCGGAAGATGAAGGGTTAGTTTCGTAACTTGTACAAATAAGAGGCAAACGAGTTATATATGAAACCATGTGATTCACATATAAACTATATGTTCATTTGTGAACCCATTAATTAGTTAACATGTGAACTAATTAACTGATTCATATATGAACCAACATGTTCATATATGAATTAGTTAATTAGTTCATATGTAAATCACATGGGTTCATATGTGAATCAGTTAAAATAGTTCATATATGAATTACACAAGTTCACATATGAACATATAGTTCATATGTAAATTACATAGATTTACATATGAACTCATTTGTCATCTATTTGTAAAAGTTACGAGATTACCTCTTCCATTTTTTGCAAAGCCGCAATTATTGAAAAATCAAATCTGATCTTGACCCTATGAAAGGATACGATCACTTATTTACTTTTCAAATATTTACAACTTCTCAAGATAATCATTGCATACACATAAATTTACTAGAAAGGTACTCGTGCAATGCAATGAAATATATCTTGGTTTTAATGTTTCATTTTATTCATCTTCTCTGTCGATATAATACGGTTTTACGTGGTTTTAGAAAACGATAATATTTTTATTTTTGAACGAAATATAAATTTGAAAAAAATGTATCGATATTAGTATTAAGTTAACTATTTAAAAGTTATTGTTTTCTGTGTAATTTCTTTATTTTAATTTTCTATTATAATTTAATTTAGATTTAATAACATAATTTTTATAAGGATGATAATTAAGTATTATGTCAAAACTCAATGATCATTCTAATTATATTTTAATTTTTTATATTTAAAATCAGATGTTTATCGTGTATTTAATTATGTTTATATGCTGTTAGTTACACGAATTCAAAAATAAAGCTTTAATAAATTGTAGTTACGAATAATTTACTTGTAACATATATTTTAAGTAATACGTATCAATAAACAATACGTCATACATAAAAAATGGTTTTTAAAAATATTTGTGAAATGTTATATATATATATATATATATATATATATATATATATATATATAAAGATTCTGTGAATGGATTTAAATAAAATTTCTTAGATTGCTTCAAAAGTCTTTTCCCTTTTAATGAACGGAAGCAAATCCATCTCCTTCGTGATAAGCATTAGGTTGATACGATAAGAACACTTTATAAATATGACATCATACTTTATATATATATATATATATATATATATATATATATTAGAAGGGTGTTCGTACAATGCAGCGAGATACATTTCGGTTTTAATGTTTTATATTGTTTTTGTCTCAGTCGATGTTATAAGACCATTTTATATGGTTTTGAGAAAACGATAATGTTTTTATTTTATATGGTTTTAATGTTTTATATTGTTTTTGTTAGAATTCAATGATTATCCTAATTATATTTAAATTTTTTATATTTAAAATTAGATGTTTATCCTCTCGATTATGTTTATCTACAGTTAGTTACACAAATTCAAACATGAAGCTTTAATAAGTTGTACTTACGCATAATTTACTGTTAATCTTGAATTTCAAGTAATATGCATCAATAAACAGTACTTCATATATAAAAATGGTTTTTAAGAGTTTTTGTCAAATACTTTATAATATAGTGTGTGTGTGTGTGTATATATATATATAGGGTCGGATTCACGTGAGACCAAAGGTTTTTCGTGAG